>NC_084726.1:10491908-10811723 GCF_033807575.1 Cydia pomonella
TTGAAGTAAATATGGGATACTATATTACTTAAAGCCGTTGCTGTTAATATGATAACTATTGATAAGCTACAAAAACCATTAGGGATCCCAAAACAAAGGGATTCAGATCAAAGGTCATTGGCGCCAGGGAGCCCCTTAAAATAAATATTTGTTAAGGGTCACTCACGTAATTTTGCTAATCTCGTCACGTAAATGTTAATCGTCATCTGAAGTTGTCACCAGGATATTCGTGACATCCACAATGACGCGCAGATTTGTCAACTCTAACCTTTAAAAACATCTCTAAGATTCACAGCACGCGTCTTCGTGAATGACACGATCTTTAGTTCAAAAATAGAACTCATGAAACAAGACGATATTGATATTATGTTACGTCATTTTGATCGAATCACTTTCGATAAGTTTCGATCAATTGCCAAAGTTGCCAAAATTACGTGAGTGCTTTAAAATATTTTCAGTTTTATTTAATTTTGAAGTTACTACTTTTCGGTTGTCTGCTACTTTTAATGCTTTAAAACGTTTTGGGACTCGTAAATTGTTAATATATCCAGCGTGGTTTTGTTTTATAATATTTTGTTTTGTTATATTTTTATTTAACCTTTATTGCACAAAAGAAAACCTTACAGTACAAAAGGCGGACTTAATGCCTTTAGGCATTCTCTACCAGTCAACCTTAAGGCAAAGCCGAGAGATTGTGTGATTTTTGTCCGTAAACAAGTTGTATTTTTGTAATCAACCCTTCTACAATGATAACAATAACAACAACAAAAAATGTATTATGTGATTTTGTCTTGTGTAATTATACCATGAGTATACAGGGTGATTTCTGGGTGGTGATCCAGAACCACTTTTTATGACTCTGTAAATGATCCACATTATCATATGGTAGTATTTGATTAAAATATAATTAGTGATTTTTTCTTATTTTTAAGTAAAATTAATCTTATACTAAATAATCATGGTTACCCTATGACTTTTGACACACGCTGTATGGAAAGCGACAAGACGTCACATTGAGTAGGGTGACCAAATTGTATGCAAAAATGTATTTATCTACTGATCATCTGAAAATAATCATCATTATTGGTGATAATAAATAATTAGCAACATCATTAGGCTCATCTTTGAATTCTGTACGATGTATAGTTCTCCCCCCGACCCCGAAATCACCCTGTATATTCGTTTGATTTAAAGCTATCTATTACTTTGTTTGCAATACTCAAGAAAAACTATAGCCTAGTTATCAATTTCACTAATTAGTTTACTGTATTCTCTTGCCGTATATGATTGAAATCACTAGTGCAGGAAATATATTTATTAAATCTGCTTTTTCTAAAAGTTATGTGTCAGTGGTACTTAAACCGGCTGTGTGGCGCTTAGGCGATTTACACATTGAAAATGTATGCATTTGCATGTAGTCACCATTAGATATATCGGAGCGGCCGAGGCGCTTAAAAATATCTGAACACGCACTCTAACGCTTTGACAATAGAGGCGTGTTCAGATATTTGTGAGCACCTCGGCCGCTCGGATATATCTGATGGTGACTATACGTGCGCTTGCGGGACATTTTATTTATAATAATCTCCGCTTGTCGCGGTAGTTCATGGGGCCGCATCGCCTTACTGGTAGAATACTGGCATAAATTATTCGTTTTTTAGCTTCCGAAAAAAGGTAGAAAATCTTGACGTGTTTTTTTTTTTATTGAAGATTAATGAAAAATGCTTAAAAAAAAATAGTTTATATTACTTATGAGAGCAAATAGTACATTGTGCAACGAGGGGGGTAAGTGAAATTTTGGATACGAGGGTGGTTATTTGGAATTACAGACCCGAATTTGCAATATTTTTACCCCCGGAGTTACACACAATGTTTTTCATCACTTGCGAAGAAAAAACTAAATTTTAAGCGAAATAATTCTTAAATATGTACGGTGATATATCAAACATTCGTCCGCCATTTTAAGGCACAGACCTATTCGGCATTCAGCCACGATTCAAAATTATGTATAAATATTTTAAACTGCTGTTAAATCGATCAAATTAAATAATTTTAAACAGAAACAAAAATATTAAATTATAAACGTCAGTATTTTAAAAGAAAAACTCATTTATGCTACTTGGTTTGTATGAATAAGTGACAAATAAATTAAAAAAACTGTATAACTCCCTAGAGTTATACAGTTAAATTAAAAAAACTGTATAACTCCCTTTTTCACAATTTATAACTCTCGCGGGAACAATATAGGCCTTTGTCCTTCAGTACACCTGCATGAAATAAGATCTTTTTCGAGCAAGTGTGATGAAAAGAATGTAAAAGATCGCTTATGATTTATACTCGTAATTGACTTATTTTTCAAAAGTGATTTTTAATAATAAAACACGTCAAGATCGCTTACCTTCATTCTAATGCTAAAAAAACGAATCATAGTACTTTCCGGACAGCTATGGTATAGTATTTGTAATATTGTTATACGATTTATGTGTTATAAGGATTTTATGTATGTAGCTTTGGAGCATTTAATAGAGGATTTGTATTTAGTCGTAGTTAATAACACACGTGGAACTGATTTGTTTATTTTTTGAATAAATGAATTGTAGAAATAAATAATTACCTTAACATAAATCTAGCAATAGAATATAAATAGACAGAAAACGCCTTTTTTAACACTAAACAGTTTTTTTAAATTAAATTAAAAATAGTTTTTTTTTTTAGCATTGTTTTTAGTGCTTGCTTAGACGTATTGTCCATAAAAGTTAAGCACTAAATGAAATCCCAGAATGTATTAAAATATCCAAATTTTATCCAAAATCCGATGTCGTCCATTTTCAAAATTATCACCATTTTAAATCAATTTTGTCAACCACCAGCACCACTTGTTATTTAACACCAATAAATAAATAAAATGCTTGTTGAATAAATTGTGTCTAACAGCACAACCCCAAGCTTTGAATTAACCGCACCGCTACCCCAAGCTTAAAAGACGCGAACCACGAAGAATTTCGTACATTGACCCGTCATTTGTTATCTCTATCGCACACGCAAAATTATATTGCTGTCCCGCTCGCACAGTGGCATTGACCGCCAGCATCATGCGGGATAGAATAATTGCGCGCGTGCGTTTCAGATCGGAAACGGCAGGCCGCGTAGCCAACACGCAAATCGCTTACGCTCCGTAGCGATCGATACGCAACTGTCACTGTCTCACTAATATGGAAGAGTGATAGAGACACAAAGCGTTTCGTTGTCGTAGCGATAGCGATTGTCACCTTGGCTAGGCTGGCTGGTCAATCAACGAAATTCTTCTTCCTTAGCGTCCTTTACCATATTCTACCAACATGGTAACTTTGGTAATTTTTACAGGGCAACACTACCGATGACAGCGGACACCGCCGCCATGTCCCAAGCGGCCGGCCTGTCAGTCCACGACCAACATCTATCTCAATGCATCCAGCTAAAACAAAACTTCTTAAACAATTCTACTACAAACATATATCAGAATTTAGCTTCGAACTATCAGACTCCCATAAACGCTTCTAGAGTATCTATAGACGATCCGCTGTGCAGGCGAATGGGGGAAACAGACATAATGTTCGCCGACCAACCCGGCAGCGAATCCATAGTAGAATCACCACAGATAAGAAACTCCAACTGTGAATGTGGACTATGCCCTAAGCCGGAACCTAGAGACAATAACACTTTGAGCGACTTACAAAGATCTGTCGCTTCCAAATGTTCATGCGACGCTTGCAACTCCAACGCTGATATATTAAGCTATTACAGAAATTGTTCGAATCATAATTCTGACTCTGGTATAGTTTATTGTGATACATGTAAGAAACAAAAGATATCTATATCTAACTTCAAAGCGCTGCAGATAGCTAATAGACTTCAAATAGCGGACAAAGTCGAAAACGGGTCAACATCAGACGACGATCTATGTCGGAAAATCGATATAAGTATGACAGATGATACTCAAGAGCACAGGAAACGACATAACAGGCATAACTCTGAATCTACAGTCGGTATAGATCTAAGTCAGTTCTGTCAGTGTGAGTTGGAAAGTACGAAGAGAAAGACGTCATCTGTGGACGAGATATTCAAGATGGCGGAAGGGGATGTGAAACAGGAAGCGCCGGAAGAGGATAAATATAGTCAGAGGCAGAGGAGTTTGTCGGACAGTCAGAGGGATAAAGCCAAGGTGGAGACGAAAGGTGAGTTTAAAAACAATTATAATTTTTTGTTCCATTTATCAAATATAATTGTTGTAACCAACTCGGCAGCAAAACGAAAACGCGTAGCATTTATTTCATAATAAAACCTTACGCAATTAAATATGGAATGGATTTTGAAGGTATCTGATAACCACCGCTATAAAATATTTTCAAATAAAAACGCATTCACATATACAGACAGACACAAAACACAAACACACATAGCGATCAAACTTATAACGGGGTTTAAAAATATAGATATATCAAATACTGAACGTATAGTAAAAACAAGATATTATCCATTTATTAAGAGGTTAAATATTACTTATATGTAATACAAAAAATAGTGTATTATTAGATTATTACAGTACAAAAATCGCATTCAATCTGCTCGCCAATTGCCAAACAATTTTAGTTACCATATTCCCCGTTCGATGTCGCTGTCTCTCCCACGTCGTTTCCTACTTCACGCTGTTAAGATTTTTCCCGATTCAATGACACCGTCATCATAAAGGTGGTTCTTTGGCCCGCGACAGCCGCCGCAGCCGAAGGGTGGAAGCGGCCGACGGGGGGTATCGAACGACATCCAGGGTTCTTTAGGGTGAGATCCGTCCCATTGCACTGCGGTTGGGTTGACCCTTGCAATTATCCCTAATGTGAATAACTTAGGCGTCTAATCTTTGGCTCTGGGGACTGCGTACGTGCTGTCCCCCTTATTATATGATTTAGGTATTGTTAGAGTACTTGCTAACTCTAACATTTACTTGATAGATATCTTGATAGTAATGTGAAACACGAAAGACGAATTCTTGATATAAACTTGCTTTATTATAACTTGATAGGTGTGCACACTTATATAGTAGCGAACGTGATTATTTAATGAATAAAAAGGGGTACTTATTGACTAGTTATAACACTTTTATATAAACTAAATGCTGATGGGGCAAATGATGAATATGATGCATGTGCAATTTACTTGTACAGGTATATATTTAATTATACAGACACTTACGTAATTATAAATAAAACGTTAGAGCTTTTGGGCGGTCAAATACGAACTGGTTTATTCATCGAGCTGTAAGTAGAGTGAACCTGTTTGTTTACATTATGGGGTCGTGACGTCACACAACCAAAAGTTACGATGCCGCTAATAATCGTTTGTCCCTTTCCGACGTATTGGTATGATGGAAACGGACAACCGATTATTAGCGGCATCGTAACTTTAGTACACGTTATGAATAAGGGGGTAAAATTTTGCGGTTAGTGTATTAAGCTATTTTCATAAATACACGTACTTTAATATTCAATTTCAATTCAAAAAATAATCGCCCATAAATAATCACAAAAAATAATAACATATTCAAATAATAAAAAAAAATACAATACAATAAAATTACACACTATATGTAATATGTAATTATGATTTAGATAAAGCCTCCTTCAGTCGTTAAAATTTTTGAACCTGAGTAAGAATTATTAATAATAATTGATTTAACGGTCCAAAAAGGCATACTATTTTTTTTTTTTTAAACTGCATCGAAATGAACACTTTAGAATTGCGAACCTTAGGAGGATAGACCTATCCTACATAGGTACACAAGAATTTGGCGTTTATGGTAGCGGGTGTTCTCACATTCTGTTGCTTGTCAAATCGGTGTAGAATTCTCATAGTCGGAGTATAAAAGTGATATTTTCATTACAAAAATTGAGGTTTATACGCTTGCCCAGTTGCCAGTCGGTATAAATGAACTACTAGCTGCCAAGTTCCCGAATCCAGGGTTTATTTTAGTTTGGTCCGCCTTGCAGCCCTGGACACGCCGCCCGTGCCGCCGCGGCGCGCGCGGGCGCGGCGCGCGCACACCCCGCCGCGCCCCGCGCCCAACGGCCTGCCGCCCACGCCCAAGGTGCACATGGGCGCCTGCTTCTCCAAGGTAACGTGCTGTACCCGCTGCCGTGGCCGTCGCCAAGGGCGGGCAGCGGCGCGCGCACACCCCGCCGCGCCCCGCGCCCAACGGCCTGCCGCCCACGCCCAAGGTGCACATGGGCGCCTGCTTCTCCAAGGTAACGTGCTGTACCCGCTGCCGTGGCCGTCGCCAAGGGCGGGCAGCGGCGCGCGCACACCCCGCCGCGCCCCGCGCCCAACGGCCTGCCGCCCCCGCCCAAGGTGCACATGGGCGCCTGCTTCTCCAAGGTAACGTGCTGTACCCGCTGCCGTGGCCGTCGCCAAGGGCGGGCAGCGGCGCGCGCACACCCCGCCGCGCCCCGCGCCCAACGGCCTGCCGCCCACGCCCAAGGTGCACATGGGCGCCTGCTTCTCCAAGGTAACGTGCTGTACCCGCTGCCGTGGCCGTCGCCAAGGGCGGGCAGCGGCGCGCGCACACCCCGCCGCGCCCCGCGCCCAACGGCCTGCCGCCCACGCCCAAGGTGCACATGGGCGCCTGCTTCTCCAAGGTAACGTGCTGTACCCGCTGCCGTGGCCGTCGCCAAGGGCGGGCAGCGGCGCGCGCACACCCCGCCGCGCCCCGCGCCCAACGGCCTGCCGCCCACGCCCAAGGTGCACATGGGCGCCTGCTTCTCCAAGGTAACGTGCTGTACCCGCTGCCGTGGCCGTCGCCAAGGGCGGGCAGCGGCGCGCGCACACCCCGCCGCGCCCCGCGCCCAACGGCCTGCCGCCCACGCCCAAGGTGCACATGGGCGCCTGCTTCTCCAAGGTAACGTGCTGTACCCGCTGCCGTGGCCGT
The DNA here is from genome assembly GCF_033807575.1 of Cydia pomonella. Lineage (NCBI taxonomy): Eukaryota > Metazoa > Arthropoda > Insecta > Lepidoptera > Tortricidae > Cydia > Cydia pomonella. Next base: position 10,498,864 of record NC_084726.1, read on the forward strand.
CGCCAAGGGCGGGCAGCGGCGCGCGCACACCCCGCCGCGCCCCGCGCCCAACGGCCTGCCGCCCACGCCCAAGGTGCACATGGGCGCCTGCTTCTCCAAGGTAACGTGCTGTACCCGCTGCCGTGGCCGTCGCCAAGGGCGGGCAGCGGCGCGCGCACACCCCGCCGCGCCCCGCGCCCAACGGCCTGCCGCACACGCCCAAGGTGCACATGGGCGCCTGCTTCTCCAAGGTAACGTGCTGTACCCGCTGCCGTGGCCGTCGCCAAGGGCGGGCAGCGGCGCGCGCACACCCCGCCGCGCCCCGCGCCCAACGTCCTGCCGCCCACGCCCAAGTTGCACATGGGCGCCTGCTTCTCCAAGGTAACGTGCTGTACCCGCTGCCGTGGCCGTCGCCAAGGGCGGGCAGCGGCGCGCGCACACCCCGCCGCGCCCCGCGCCCAACGGCCTGCCGCCCACGCCCAAGGTGCACATGGGCGCCTGCTTCTCCAAGGTAACGTGCTGTACCCGCTGCCGTGGCCGTCGCCAAGGGCGGGCAGCGGCGCGCGCACACCCCGCCGCGCCCCGCGCCCAACGGCCTGCCGCCCACGCCCAAGGTGCACATGGGCGCCTGCTTCTCCAAGGTAACGTGCTGTACCCGCTGCCGTGGCCGTCGCCAAGGGCGGGCAGCGGCGCGCGCACACCCCGCCGCGCCCCGCGCCCAACGGCCTGCCGCCCACGCCCAAGGTGCACATGGGCGCCTGCTTCTCCAAGGTAACGTGCTGTACCCGCTGCCGTGGCCGTCGCCAAGGGCGGGCAGCGGCGCGCGCACACCCCGCCGCGCCCCGCGCCCAACGGCCTGCCGCCCACGCCCAAGGTGCACATGGGCGCCTGCTTCTCCAAGGTAACGTGCTGTACCCGCTGCCGTGGCCGTCGCCAAGGGCGGGCAGCGGCGCGCGCACACCCCGCCGCGCCCCGCGCCCAACGGCCTGCCGCCCACGCCCAAGGTGCACATGGGCGCCTGCTTCTCCAAGGTAACGTGCTGTACCCGCTGCCGTGGCCGTCGCCAAGGGCGGGCAGCGGCGCGCGCACACCCCGCCGCGCCCCGCGCCCAACGGCCTGCCGCCCACGCCCAAGGTGCACATGGGCGCCTGCTTCTCCAAGGTAACGTGCTGTACCCGCTGCCGTGGCCGTCGCCAAGGGCGGGCAGCGGCGCGCGCACACCCCGCCGCGCCCCGCGCCCAACGGCCTGCCGCCCACGCCCAAGGTGCACATGGGCGCCTGCTTCTCCAAGGTAACGTGCTGTACCCGCTGCCGTGGCCGTCGCCAAGGGCGGGCAGCGGCGCGCGCACACCCCGCCGCGCCCCGCGCCCAACGGCCTGCCGCCCACGCCCAAGGTGCACATGGGCGCCTGCTTCTCCAAGGTAACGTGCTGTACCCGCTGCCGTGGCCGTCGCCAAGGGCGGGCAGCGGCGCGCGCACACCCCGCCGCGCCCCGCGCCCAACGGCCTGCCGCCCACGCCCAAGGTGCACATGGGCGCCTGCTTCTCCAAGGTAACGTGCTGTACCCGCTGCCGTGGCCGTCGCCAAGGGCGGGCAGCGGCGCGCGCACACCCCGCCGCGCCCCGCGCCCAACGGCCTGCCGCCCACGCCCAAGGTGCACATGGGCGCCTGCTTCTCCAAGGTAACGTGCTGTACCCGCTGCCGTGGCCGTCGCCAAGGGCGGGCAGCGGCGCGCGCACACCCCGCCGCGCCCCGCGCCCAACGGCCTGCCGCCCACGCCCAAGGTGCACATGGGCGCCTGCTTCTCCAAGGTAACGTGCTGTACCCGCTGCCGTGGCCGTCGCCAAGGGCGGGCAGCGGCGCGCGCACACCCCGCCGCGCCCCGCGCCCAACGGCCTGCCGCCCACGCCCAAGGTGCACATGGGCGCCTGCTTCTCCAAGGTAACGTGCTGTACCCGCTGCCGTGGCCGTCGCCAAGGGCGGGCAGCGGCGCGCGCACACCCCGCCGCGCCCCGCGCCCAACGGCCTGCCGCCCACGCCCAAGGTGCACATGGGCGCCTGCTTCTCCAAGGTAACGTGCTGTACCCGCTGCCGTGGCCGTCGCCAAGGGCGGGCAGCGGCGCGCGCACACCCCGCCGCGCCCCGCGCCCAACGGCCTGCCGCCCACGCCCAAGGTGCACATGGGCGCCTGCTTCTCCAAGGTAACGTGCTGTACCCGCTGCCGTGGCCGTCGCCAAGGGCGGGCAGCGGCGCGCGCACACCCCGCCGCGCCCCGCGCCCAACGGCCTGCCGCCCACGCCCAAGGTGCACATGGGCGCCTGCTTCTCCAAGGTAACGTGCTGTACCCGCTGCCGTGGCCGTCGCCAAGGGCGGGCAGCGGCGCGCGCACACCCCGCCGCGCCCCGCGCCCAACGGCCTGCCGCCCACGCCCAAGGTGCACATGGGCGCCTGCTTCTCCAAGGTAACGTGCTGTACCCGCTGCCGTGGCCGTCGCCAAGGGCGGGCAGCGGCGCGCGCACACCCCGCCGCGCCCCGCGCCCAACGGCCTGCCGCCCACGCCCAAGGTGCACATGGGCGCCTGCTTCTCCAAGGTAACGTGCTGTACCCGCTGCCGTGGCCGTCGCCAAGGGCGGGCAGCGGCGCGCGCACACCCCCTTGGACATCGGCCATATGTGCTAGCGAAGCCCTTGCTAATTGTAAGCTGCCCCCCCTGCCTGTACCTGCCTACGCCCATGTGTAAAGCGGACAGAGGCAAAAAGAAATATTTGTTTACTCTTTCTTTTCTTATCTTTCCTAAACAGAGCGCTTTTCGCGATTCATGTATTTTATGATAAAATAAATGACCATCTAATTGATAGACTAAATGAATAACTAATTATTGAAAGCAACATACACAATAACTTTACTATTAATAGTAATAATTATTTACCTAAATAATGTATATGATCAAAATGTTGTGAAGAAAATTATGTATTTATACCACGCATAAACAGATTTCTACGGCGCGTTAAAGTTTAAATTTTTTTATAAAAATGAAATCCAAATAAATAAATGGAATCAGCTGAAATAAACGTTTATCGCAGGTGTTCAACGGTTGTCCGCTCAGGATAAACTGCACTGCGTCGTGGATCAACCCGGACACCCGAGACCAGCACATACTCATTGGTAACTATACCAACTTCATATTATCTATCTATGTATAAAAAAAAAATACATTAATATAATATAATTTTTTTTATACATATTTGAGAGTAGTAAGAATGTCAACCCTCCATGCCAAACACACTTTTATTTATATTTTTGTAAGCTTTTATTTTACTTGCTTAAGTGTGTTAGCTAAATTAAATTAAATAAGCCTTTATTCCATATAAGAGACACTTGTAATACAAATTTAAATATTTTGTTTAGATTTTATGTTTATATAAAATGTCTCTTAGTGTGGTGTGCTTACTAAAGTGCTGTCTGTCCAAAGCAACTCTGGTCCAGTGGGGTCCTAGAGTAAACTGGATGTCATGTTCCCATCTGGTTATTTGTTGGCCTTTTTTTGAGCTTGTTGTGTTAGTAATCTTAGAAACTAAATTTAACCCTAAATTTAAAAGTGGAAAAACTACTGCCTTGGGTGAGACTAATTGGGTGGTGGTAGGTTGGGTGACTTGAGTTTTTTTCACTTTTAAATTTATTCTAAGCTTAATAGCATCGTTCGCAGGCGTTTCTGCATGTTAAAAATTTATTTAAATTTAACCCTCTTTCCTATTTCGCAATTTTGTATACATATGTAAATCGGATGACAATGCCATATTATGATGATATGAAGCTGATCTGATGATGGAGACAGCAGGTGGCCATGGGTACTTTGTGATAAAACAACGCAAAATAATTGTGTTTGGGGACATGGGGTTGTTAGAATTGTCTCGATAAGTATTAGTTGCCTGTGGAAAGAAAAGTAATTTCAGTGATAAAAGCTTGTACCAAAAATAAAATTTGTGCCAAAAATCTACATGGTTAAAAGTCCATCTATTTATAATGCGATATTCTATAAACATCAAAACGTTTAATCAATATATTTGGTTTCCAGGTGCGGAGGAGGGCATATACACACTGAACTTGAACGAACTCCACGAGACGGCGATGGACCAGCTGTGTCCGCGGCGAACAATATGGCTACACGTCATACAAGATGTTTTAATGTCGCTATCAGGTAATTAATTACAATACTTTTTTTGTACCTAGAAGCTCTGAAATATGTCGCGCGAGTGATGAAAAATACGTGAGTAAACTGTAGAATTAGTTTACGATTTTTTATACCACACCTTTTAGAAACCTCGTTTCCAAGTTAGTCTCTATACCGAACATATTTTTTTCTACTATGTAGACACATTAATGGTTGAATTAAGATTTCGTATACCAAACTATGATTGCTAACTTTTCATGCATGGGCTCCCAACTTAACTATAATATTCATTTCGATACGCTGCTGTACTCAACTATAAAAAAATCGATCAATCACGTGCCGCCGCGCTCCCATAGAAAAGACTAAACGGGCGACAATAGTACATTTTTGCCAACCGATATACTTACTAATTTTCATTCATTATTAAAGTATTATTTTAGACGACTTGTAGAAAAATTATGGTATACAATAGTGATATAATCAAGCATTTCAATCTTGTACCTTACTTAGGCAACTCAGGATACTCGACTGAAAATCTCTCTATTATATCACGATTGTATAAAATACTATTATTGTATCTTTTTGTTGACAGGCAAAACGCCATCGCTGTATCGGCACGAGCTGCTCGCCCTCATCGGTGCGCGCGGGAACAAGTCGCTACGGGTGTTGCCGCCGCGCCTCCTGCCGCGACGGTTCTCGCTCACTACGAGGGTGCCAGACACTAGAGGTATAGACATCGGTGCGCGCGGGAACAAGTCGCTACGGGTGTTGCCGCCGCGCCTCCTGCCGCGACGGTTCTCGCTCACTACGAGGGTGCCAGACACTAGAGGTATAGACATCGGTGCGCGCGGGAACAAGTCGCTACGGGTGTTGCCGCCGCGCCTCCTGCCGCGACGGTTCTCGCTCACTACGAGGGTGCCAGACACTAGAGGTATAGACATCGGTGCGCGCGGGAACAAGTCGCTACGGGTGTTGCCGCCGCGCCTCCTGCCGCGACGGTTCTCGCTCACTACGAGGGTGCCAGACACTAGAGGTATAGACATCGGTGCGCGCGGGAACAAGTCGCTACGGGTGTTGCCGCCGCGCCTCCTGCCGCGACGGTTCTCGCTCACTACGAGGGTGCCAGACACTAGAGGTATAGACATCGGTGCGCGCGGGAACAAGTCGCTACGGGTGTTGCCGCCGCGCCTCCTGCCGCGACGGTTCTCGCTCACTACGAGGGTGCCAGACACTAGAGGTATAGACATCGGTGCGCGCGGGAACAAGTCGCTACGGGTGTTGCCGCCGCGCCTCCTGCCGCGACGGTTCTCGCTCACTACGAGGGTGCCAGACACTAGAGGTATAGACATCGGTGCGCGCGGGAACAAGTCGCTACGGGTGTTGCCGCCGCGCCTCCTGCCGCGACGGTTCTCGCTCACTACGAGGGTGCCAGACACTAGAGGTATAGACATCGGTGCGCGCGGGAACAAGTCGCTACGGGTGTTGCCGCCGCGCCTCCTGCCGCGACGGTTCTCGCTCACTACGAGGGTGCCAGACACTAGAGGTATAGACATCGGTGCGCGCGGGAACAAGTCGCTACGGGTGTTGCCGCCGCGCCTCCTGCCGCGACGGTTCTCGCTCACTACGAGGGTGCCAGACACTAGAGGTATAGACATCGGTGCGCGCGGGAACAAGTCGCTACGGGTGTTGCCGCCGCGCCTCCTGCCGCGACGGTTCTCGCTCACTACGAGGGTGCCAGACACTAGAGGTATAGACATCGGTGCGCGCGGGAACAAGTCGCTACGGGTGTTGCCGCCGCGCCTCCTGCCGCGACGGTTCTCGCTCACTACGAGGGTGCCAGACACTAGAGGTATAGACATCGGTGCGCGCGGGAACAAGTCGCTACGGGTGTTGCCGCCGCGCCTCCTGCCGCGACGGTTCTCGCTCACTACGAGGGTGCCAGACACTAGAGGTATAGACATCGGTGCGCGCGGGAACAAGTCGCTACGGGTGTTGCCGCCGCGCCTCCTGCCGCGACGGTTCTCGCTCACTACGAGGGTGCCAGACACTAGAGGTATAGACATCGGTGCGCGCGGGAACAAGTCGCTACGGGTGTTGCCGCCGCGCCTCCTGCCGCGACGGTTCTCGCTCACTACGAGGGTGCCAGACACTAGAGGTATAGACATCGGTGCGCGCGGGAACAAGTCGCTACGGGTGTTGCCGCCGCGCCTCCTGCCGCGACGGTTCTCGCTCACTACGAGGGTGCCAGACACTAGAGGTATAGACATCGGTGCGCGCGGGAACAAGTCGCTACGGGTGTTGCCGCCGCGCCTCCTGCCGCGACGGTTCTCGCTCACTACGAGGGTGCCAGACACTAGAGGTATAGACATCGGTGCGCGCGGGAACAAGTCGCTACGGGTGTTGCCGCCGCGCCTCCTGCCGCGACGGTTCTCGCTCACTACGAGGGTGCCAGACACTAGAGGTATAGACATCGGTGCGCGCGGGAACAAGTCGCTACGGGTGTTGCCGCCGCGCCTCCTGCCGCGACGGTTCTCGCTCACTACGAGGGTGCCAGACACTAGAGGTATAGACATCGGTGCGCGCGGGAACAAGTCGCTACGGGTGTTGCCGCCGCGCCTCCTGCCGCGACGGTTCTCGCTCACTACGAGGGTGCCAGACACTAGAGGTATAGACATCGGTGCGCGCGGGAACAAGTCGCTACGGGTGTTGCCGCCGCGCCTCCTGCCGCGACGGTTCTCGCTCACTACGAGGGTGCCAGACACTAGAGGTATAGACATCGGTGCGCGCGGGAACAAGTCGCTACGGGTGTTGCCGCCGCGCCTCCTGCCGCGACGGTTCTCGCTCACTACGAGGGTGCCAGACACTAGAGGTATAGACATCGGTGCGCGCGGGAACAAGTCGCTACGGGTGTTGCCGCCGCGCCTCCTGCCGCGACGGTTCTCGCTCACTACGAGGGTGCCAGACACTAGAGGTATAGACATCGGTGCGCGCGGGAACAAGTCGCTACGGGTGTTGCCGCCGCGCCTCCTGCCGCGACGGTTCTCGCTCACTACGAGGGTGCCAGACACTAGAGGTATAGACATCGGTGCGCGCGGGAACAAGTCGCTACGGGTGTTGCCGCCGCGCCTCCTGCCGCGACGGTTCTCGCTCACTACGAGGGTGCCAGACACTAGAGGTATAGACATCGGTGCGCGCGGGAACAAGTCGCTACGGGTGTTGCCGCCGCGCCTCCTGCCGCGACAGTTCTCGCTCACTACGAGGGTGCCAGACACCAAAGTCAAAAGACGTTCTAAAAGTTTTAGTCATGTGTCGAAAGATGGCAAAAAGTAGTACAAAGTTTTCTTTGTCAATCTACCTTATTTCAAATTCACTTTGATCTAAGTAACTCTAGTTTTCCTTTTTACGTGTTATATAAGTTTATAAATAATAGTACAACCCGTTACGCCGCAGGCTGCACGCGCTGCGCGGTGGCGCGCAACCCGTACAACGGCTACAAGTACCTGTGCGGCGCCACCCCGCACGGCCTCTTCCTCATGCAGTGGTACGACCCGCTGCACAAGTTCATGCTGCTCAAGGTACCACAATATATCCGTGCCACTCGTCCTTCCGTCCGTCCGTTTTTTCCACTTTTTAAATTATTATTGAAATATATAATTATAATTTTATTCGGGCACAAATTCCATATAGTGTTAGTACATACAAAAAATATTATTTAGCTATCTATCTACAGGCTGTTCATTTAGTCACTTCCAATAATGTACAGGTTGAAAATATAGGTCATACTGAGCAACTTTTACTAAAGGACCTACCCCGAACTCGCAAAAAAAAATTACTCTCCCATACAAAATGTCAAAGTCAGACAGCCAAAATGTATGTAACTTGCAATTTTTATTTTGGGATTTGGGGTTGGTAAATATTATTTATTTCGATGATGCGTTGGGTACATGTAGTTGGTTCCAACGCCTCATCAATGGGCAATCCACTTTGCCGACAAATGTCACTTTTAAATATAATCTAAACTTAATAGCATCGTTCGCCGACGTTTCTGCTAAGAAAAATTAAAAATTTCATTGTATGGGTAGCACATCTTAATTTGTGAATTTCTGATATGACTTGGAAATCCGGTAGCCGTTTAAGAAGTGTGACGTTCTTACGGTAGATGTCGCTAGGGTCCCTTAGACCCATATGGTGGGAACATTTTCTGGTTACGGGCGAGGTCTTGGTGGCTCAGTTGTCAGAGCGCCGGAATATCGATCCAGAGGCCGTGAGTTCAAGTCTCTCACAATACAGTATTTTTACCACTTTTAAATTTATAGTTAGCTTAATAACATTGTTTGCAGACGTTAAATTAATTGGATATATACGTAATCAACTATTACTCATTTAATTTTCATGAGTATGGGGTACTAAAATCGTGTTTTTTAAGCATCGCTCGTGCCGTTTAGAAAAAATAAATAGTTCTTAAAAATGTCAAATGCTGACTGAAAAGTGTGACCAAGGTCTTAAAAGTATCTTTTCAAAATTTAAAATCATTATTCAAACATTGGTTGATATCCGATTGAGCTGAATGCAATATTATGATTATTTATGATGGCATCGAGGTGATCGACCGAGACCGAAGACTGGCATGGAGTAATGAAACCACGCAACCTGTTTGAGTTTGGATTTGTTTTGCTTACTGTTATGTGTAAAAGTAGTTTTAGGTAATATGACGATGTACAATCAATACAAATAAAATGTATTCTATTATATAGCGTTTCAATGAACATCAGATTTTCCAATGTTTATATGCGTTCGCAGAACATAGAGTGCGTGCTGCCGAGCCCGCTGCTGGTGTTCGAGCTGGTGGTGGCGCCGGAGCTGGAGTACCCGCTCGTGTGCGTGGGCGCCGTGCGCCGCCCGCTGCGGCTGTGCTTGCTCAACATTAATTCAGGTACCTACTGTTTTAATACCTCATTTTCATTTTATTTGTATCGTTTTGTCTTCTATGGGCTGTTCGTTTAACCTAGTTACCGAGAGATGGCGTTACTGTGGCTAATAATTCATTGGTTGTATACTCATGACATAAGTAACGTTTAAAAATATCTTGACTTATTTTTTGTAGCAATAGTTTTCTGTATGTTTCGTGGCAATTAAATTGTCAAACCACAACTTTTGCCAGCCAGAGCTAGCGCAGAAATAAACCTTGTATAGTTACATCTACTTCAGTTGTCAAATTCAGACTGAACACCTCAATTACGACTAAAAACGGCTTGGTTTTGCATGCTAATACTAGTTATATATTGTGTAGGTGCGACGTGGTTCCACTCGGACGAGCTGAACATCTGCGGCGGCAGCAACACGGTGCTGCCGCGCGGCGAGCGGCTGCACACGCTGCGCGCCGTCCACCAGATTGATAAGGATACGGTACATATGTCAAATTACTAATACATTATTATTTCCTTTATTTTCTTGGTTAAGGTTTTTTTAAATATTTATATAATAGAAAAAGACGTACAAAAACAATACAAAATGCTTATAAACATTATAAAAAACCCTAACCTAGGTTGCCGCCGCCATTGACATGACTCCTAGCGCCATCTAACGTCGACAAAGGAAAAATCGTGCACTATTAATAGAAATACCATTATTATCAGAGTGTAGTAAATTAAGAAGACTACCAACCCCCATACAACACCTCGAGAATCGTCATATTTTTATTATTATTTGCGTATGAAAACTGTCACCCTTCTGCTATAATATGTATATATATAGTAACAATAAGTATGTAAACTTGGACTTGATTGATCGCAGTTGTAGTCACAAAAGTAGATTAAGAGCATTTTGAGCCCTTCGTAAAGGTTTTAAAATGTTAAATGGCGTCAGTGAATTCATATTTTAATTTTAGGCATATTCTTATTACACACATCCCAAGGCCACAACACGAGCCTTCTTGAGCTTACTGTAAGGCTTAAACAATTTGTGTAATCCTATACTATTTATTTATTTTATTATGATTTAATTGTACTTTTGTGCATATAACAGCGGCCAGGAAAGTCGGGTTTTACGTTTAGAAGTCATAAAATAGCAGTAGTTGACAGATTTTGTGCAGAAAATGCTGAAATGAAAAATAGTAGAAAGTCATGCGAGGAAACCGATTCTGTATGAAAATTGTCTGTCTTGAATATTTACTACCCTCTGGTGTTATGAAAAAAGATGCTAATGATAATTCATTTTATGTTATAGGTGTTGGTGTGTCACGAGAACGTGGTTGATATCATTCCGGTGCTGCCGCCCGCGCTGGACACGCGGCGGGAGGACGAGAAACGGAAGAACAAACTGCTGCCGAGGATAGAATTCGACTTCAATATTGATAGTATATGTGAGTATTCTTTCTTCATTCTTCTTCAAGATCTAAGTTTTCTTCAGTGGCAGTGGCAGTTCTTAGTTTTTTTTTAATTCAGTTTTATTAGCATATACTCATGTAACTAGCATAGCATAGCATAATTGAAGCAAAAACAAAATGAAACGTAAATAATTAAATCTAAGACAAATGTACCGCCGAATTAAGAACCTGCCTTGCGGCTAATGCTTTTGATTTTATACCTTCTATCCATACTTTAAGGTACATAATTGATTACGCGCGCACGTGGAAGTGGTTTACCCAATTTGCCGCTAGATGTCGCTGTGCTACTCCAGATGATATCGTACATCGCGGTGTTAAGATTTTTCCTGATTCAATGACCCTCTCCGAACGAGTTCGTTGCGTTATCGCTTCTCGGCCTTTTGGCTAAGATCAAAGTGTAGTATCTGTTCTTTTCAGCTTAATATCTGAAAGTTCCCTCACTGAGGGACCAGTATATTAAACTGATTTTTGTAAACCGACGGGATGTTCGGGGCTCGCTCCACTCCCGTCACGGGTCGACCCGGCATTGCAGTGCCGCCGGGATTGGCCCACAAATAACTATGAAAATTATTCTACCATCTTTCATAGGTTGATTTCCATACTATGTCTAATCAAATATTAAATTAATGATTGTAGTAAAATTCGGTTAACGAGTCATAAGATGCCATTGGGTCACTGGCTTTTTAGGCCCTTTTTAGGGTTCCGTAGTCAACTAGGAGCCCTTATAGTTTCGCCGTGTCCGTCTGTCTGTCTGTCCGAGGCTTTGCTCCGTGGTCGTTAGTGCTAGAAAGCTGAAATTCGGCATGGATATATTATAAATCAATAAAGCCGACAAAGTCGTAAGATAAAATCTAAAAATTTAATTTTTTTGAGGGTGCCTCCCCTACACGTAAAGTGGGGGTGAATTTTTTTTTTGCTTCAACCCTACAGTGTGGGGTATCGTTGGAAAGGTCTTTCAAAACGAATAGGGGTCTTCAACAAACATTTTTTGATAAAGTGTATATATTCGGAGATAATCGCTCCGAAAGAAAAAAAAATGTGTCCCACCCTCTAACTTTTGAACCATAGGTCCAAAAAATATGAAAAATATCGTGGAAGTAGAGCTTAAGAAAGACATTAAATTAAAACTATAGCGGACATGATCAGTTTAGCTGTTTTTGAGTTATCGCAAAAAGTTTCCCCTTCATAGTAAAAAGACTTACTTTAATTAGGTATTGATTATGCAAATTTGCCTATTTGTTTAACTCGCGTGAAAGGTACCGTTTCATCCCTTGGTTAACAATTTACTATACTTTAAGCTCCAGTTTAGCTTATTGTGACGGAAGAGTAACTACGGAACCCTACACTGAGCGTGGCCCGACATGCTCTTGGCCTTGGCTTGGTTTTTATTATTATATTGTAAGATAATAATGAGTATTTAAGTTAGTATTGTATGTGTCAGTGTGCCTGGCGGACTCGGTGCTGGCGTTCCACCGGCACGGCGTGCAGGGCCGCTCGCTGCGGCACGCGGACGTCACGCAGGAGATCACCGACGAGAGCCGCGCCTACCGCCTAAGGGGGAGCGACAAGTGAGTGTGCCATTTCACTTTTTACTTATTTAAAAGCACAAAAATCTGCCACTCGGAGTTTGTCTGGAAAAAAACACGTAGTTGTCATTTAAATATATTTTCACAAAAATATTTTCCTAATAGTTGTTTAACATTTTTTTTCCTTAATTGGCCGATTTTTTTAAATGAGATTTTCGATATAATTTGAGGGATAGAAAGAGTCCCATATTCTGTACAATATTAGTGCAATGTCACCCTAAAAACTTCCTTTGAGTTTTTCGTAAACTCAACGGTGTATTTGTATTTTTTTATTTATATCAAATATCTTTTATCCCGCCCAGACAGATGTGCTCTTTAAACCAATCAAATTTTATCCAAATGTAACGAAAAAAAAAAGTGCGAGTCGGACTCGCGTACAAAGGGTTTGTATCGGAGCCCCCCTTAAATATTTATTTTATTCTGTTTTTTAGTATTTGTTGTTATAGCAGCAACAGAAATACATCATCTATGAAATTTTTAACTGTCTAACTATCACGGTTCATGAGATACAGCCTGGTGACAGACGGATGGCAAGCGGTGTCTTAGTAATAAATCTCAGTCCAATTCGTAAAAGCTTTTTTGCCTTGAATTAAGAACCCTGTTTGTTCACGTATAATAAACGTTAGAATATGTCCTTTATATAGGTATCTGGGATTTAAGAGGATATTTATGTATAGTAAACATATTTAAAACCATATCCATTGCTTCCAGGGTCGTGGTGCTGGAATCCCACCTGCTGCAAAGCAACACGCTCTCCGGCGACGACGGGAACGACCTCTACATACTCGCGGGCCACGAGGCCTCCTACTAGATAACTACACAGACATAAACCCTGGGTGTTATGAGATAGCTGACACCCATCATTAATACGGATACATACATCCTAGATAATTAAAACGGGTGACTAGCACCTACGGTGAGAACATACATACACCTATACTGAAACGAGTACCTAATACCTAGGGATGGGCGATTTCGCTTCGATTAATCGATTTTACATTAAGTCAAGAAATGTTTTTTTTTTTTCTTAATTTTATCGATTAATCGGACGATTTTATAAAATCTATTAGATAATCAGCTTTTGAATCGCATAGAAATTTTAATGGAAACTGAAAAATAAAAAAATCCTAGAATCACACTTCCACCAAGCCAACACGCTTTCCGGCGACGATGGCAACGATCTACATACTGGCGGGGCACGAGGCCTCCTACTAGATAATACTGATATAGGTAACTTAGAAGAGACAGACATACAGGGGAAATTTTAATTACCAGCCGTACTCTGAGCACTGACTTTATAGATCATACTGAATAACTTTTATTATATTATAACAGTAACAATATTAAAACATGTGCTTCAACAATTTAAAACTAATATTACAAGCTGAAGGCAGATTTTCGTTCGTTTGTCGCGACATCTATTGTCAAGTAGCAGTACTGATAATTCCGCTTCTTGACGACTACGAAAATAATAAGCGTTTTGGTAACAAAACTGATGTATTGGAGTGAGAACTCCATGTTTACTTATTTATTTATGCAGTGAGACGTAAGTGCGTGCTTGGCATTTAAAGGGTTAAAGATAGTTTATTTTCTAAGTAGGCATATTTACAATGCGCTTATAAAGGTCAAATAAAGCTACGCCGGCTCTAACCCTACACCTCTGACCCGAGAAGATTTAAATCCCTCCTAAATTGTAGGAGGTTATCCCAATATGGGACCGAGAAGAAATTCGGCTAAATTGAAATTGTATACTTTTGTTCTGATGTTCGACCAATAAAGCAACCGAATGTACAATTCTTACAGCACTGCCATGTATGGTGACCATTTTATTGAATGGACGTTTTCCGAAAAAAGGTACCACGTTGTCGCTAAGGGTGGTATTCCACCTGTCCATTTTCTTGGTCCAATGTGCTTTGCATCTCACTCTCACATTATGTAAAATGTGAGACGCAAATACACATTGGACCAAGAAATTGGACAGGTGGAATACCATCCTTATGAATGTTTATGATTATGATAAAAGCACCTTTAACAACTAATCACAAGTTACCTTTTACTTGAAAACGACACAATTATAACATAACCGAAAAGCAATAATTATACTTAATACAGCGAATTTCATTTGTATTATAAGTACTTTTCGTGTTTATTAGTGAATAACACTCAACTCAATGCAGGTGTAAAAGTAAACGCATATAAGCGTTATTGGCACTGAATGATTTCAACCATTGTTGGCGAGAATTTGGTGTTATATCTTAAGGCCAACGACATTAAAGTTATCGCGAACTGAATTTCATAAAGTTATAACTATATTAATAATAAAACCATGCTTACAACCTTACAATAAACATACGTAGAAATTATCAATGCCGATAGAGCATTTATTTACTACGGAATTAAACTACGTAAGGTTTTTTTGTTAATATCGCGTAGTCCACTTACGCTCTTCGACGTAAAAGAGACGACTAAATAATACAGAATGTTAATCTTCATACAAAGTTGTGACTGTGAAATAGTCCGAGTTTTTTTTCATGTATTCGTTTCACATCTTGATTATGATCATAATAAAACGCCGTTCTCAGAGTTCACTAGATTGATATTTATAATACCATTATAGGGCGATGGTCTAAAAAAAACCAGCCTATAACACCATCTTTTTGTATTTTATTCTTGTACAGAATTTTCAGGATTGGCGATGAGGCTTGAATTGAGGATTTGTTTTAATCTAGCTCGTTAAAGGGCAAAGCCTCCATAAAAGCTTATATATTCAAAATCTCCTTCTAGCCTTTACTACAAACTTATTGTATTTGCATTTTTAATTAAAATTTTGTCAGCAGAAAAACGTATGCATTTTTCAAATCTGCAGCCTTTTCCTACTTACAAAAAAGGATTATCTGAGTATAAAGTCGTCTCTGGATTTGTAAACTTAGCTAAATGGAGAAAACCTAAAGCAATTAAGAAATCTAGACCTTATTTGATGCAATAAGCATTTCTTAGTGAAAATATTTATTTATTAATAGTACCTCGTAAAGCGTGTAACAACCAAATAATTGTGATTATTATTAATCTTTAATAATATCGGACTGTAAGGGGTAGTAACATCTAATAAAAGACATTACGTAGTACATAAGTAAAACAGTATAAAGAACAAATAAAAACATTGTGAGATCCAGTGGGAAAATCCAGTAAAAAAAAATTATTTAGACCGCTGATTTCATAAAAAACAGTGCTAAAAATCGCCTTATTTTTGACGACTGAAAATGAGTGAGGTGTTCTTTATATTGTTATATTTGTGATATACATAGTTTAACATAGACTTATAAATTAAGGTTATATGTATATTACCGAAACCAGTGGTATGAGGTGTAATATTTCATATTCAGTAATTATATAAAAATAACTTATTATTCAAATTCGTATATATTCAGGCAGCTTTGAGTGACACCTGAGGATATTTTTTTTATTTACATGTGAGAAAATGAAACCTAACACGATTTAACATTAAAGGCTTTGTCTAAAAGATTCAGGGTTTTAAACATATTTTCAAAACGAAAACAGCAACATAAGATGCAAATTGACGATGAAATAATGAAACAATATACAAAAAATACTTAAAAATAGTCATCAAAAGAAGACTGTGGTATCGGTAATATAGTAAACTCGCTTGTGTATTTTGTAAATAATTACGATTATTCCAAACTAGTTTTAGCCGGTTGTATTATATGAATAGCATAGTTATTGTAATTTTAAAATGTATTTAATTTTTTTAATGGAAACCTCATTTTAGTGTCTAATTACTGATGGACTGGTTATGCTGTGAAGTTCTTGCACCTTTTGAAGCCAACTTATGTGGTCGACATAGTTAATGCATTAACAACATACTTTTTATGAAATATTGCGTTCAAAAGTTTTTATCAAGAGCATTTTAAGTGCATTGTAAAGCTTTTTTTATCGATCTTAAATGCTTTTCTTTCATTTAATATTTATTTAGAAAGAGATTCTCGACTGTCATAAAAGTACCTAAATGTGTAATCTGTAATATTATTTATCAGTGGATTCCGTCAGTCTTATAATTTGAGATTATGTATTTAACAGTTTTTTATAATAAGTTTTATAATGTTAACTGAGAATATTTTTGTTCCATCACAGATTTGCTTTCGATAATCCCGTTTATTTATCTCCCGTAATAAACATTTATTTTGTACATTTTTGTTTTGTTTTTATTTCTGCACCTTTTGTTTTACCAAAGACGTTTAAATTTTAAAGACTATAAACTATATTTTTCCTCATCGTCATATTTTTAATGAAACTTATTAGAAGTCTTTAAAGTTTGCTTGTCTCTAGTTTTACCTTAAACTTGTGGAGATACTCACTTGGAAGCTGTATACAAAAAAAGACATGAACATTTCTAAAAGTACAAAAACAGAAGGCAGTATTTTTAATAAATTATGTTGTATAGTAAAAAGGGACCTTAAGACGTAGAAACGATGCTCCAGTATTAATATGAATAGCCTGGGTCCCTTTTTACGCGTAAAGACACATTCAACGTTATATCTTGGATTTGAAAAATAACGTCACCACTACGTGGTCAAAACGTTTAAAAAATATTTTATTTGCATTATGATTATTCGCAATATAAATAAATATATATAGTATATTCAATAAGAAACTATATATCTTCGCTTTTAAAGTTTATCGTAGTTTCTTGATTGCCAAATGAATTACTTAGCGTTAAGGTTCGATTCTATTTCTGGCAGGCAGAGATTTCACTTTCCGTCGCACTAAATTGCACCATAATAACAAGGATAAATAAAGGGTTCAATTCGGAATGTGCATCCTGTCGCGTCTCTTGTCAATTTAACTTTATACCATTATAGTTTATATTGGTGCGTGGCAGAACGTGCGGTGCTGCTTACTGTCAGAAAAGGTATGACACCTTTACACCTCGCGCAGACTGAATAAGGGTCGTATGATTATGACACCAGTCTGATCTGCAGTCGCCAACCAGAAACCCTCACAATCTTTTTACTCATGCTCCTGAGTAAGGCTCTTAAACCGGTTAAATTTCCAAACCGTTATCATGTACTAGTCGCAAAACCTTTTATTTTAGGTTTCGTTCGAAAAACCGTTTTTTTACTGGTTTTTGGAGGAACATTTCAGATTGCCGTTTCATTTGTCAGATCCGGGACTGGGCAGTCAGCATGAGAAAATGTTCAATGGCTGGAAAGTGCAGGGGTCAAAATGTCCATACGAACTGGCTGTCTATGTGGTAAAAAGTATGAACGTTGTAATGCCTTAGTGTCAAAATGTACATATAATCGTGGTCACAATGGTCTAGTGACAAATGGTACACATCTTAAAATGCAAGTACAACAAAAGGGGTGATAGACGAAACGCTTGATTGATATAACGTGCTTAAGTTTAAATGAATAACTGTCAAAAAATTAACTAGACATGAAAAAAAATTGGTGTTTTTCTCCAGCATGTCCACTTTACCACGTGAAACTGCACCACTACAACTGGAGTTAGATGCATATATTGCTGCTTGATTGTACTTTTAAAAATACTAACGGCAATAATCATATGTCGCACTCCAGCGGGCGATATGCGGGCACATCAAAAGTAAGTTTCACATATAAATCAATATATTTTCAAGTTTTCAGAATAAGGTATTTTTACTAAGTGTCCTATGTTATTGGTAAAATACTGTTGTACCAATTTCTTTCCCTCCCCTTTTGTCCGCCACTCGTCGCGGCTCACGACATGTTCCCGCCAGTCTGTACGAAATGTGTAACTCGTCCCGCCATTTTTTTTAACTATAAGTACTAAAAAATCTACATGGGAAAATTCTGATCACGCAAAAGTATGTTATTATTTAGTTTGATGTTGATGAGTACACACACAGGCATGTTTATTTTTAGAAACATGGTTTACTGTCATCCGCGTCTAAGGCAATTTCGTCGAATGAAATTCTGGTTATTCGCGTATAAGGCAATTTGCGTTTCTGGTACTATGCGTAATTTTAACATACCGGCTATTTGCGTAATAAAATTCGGGTAATCTACGTAACTGGTAATTTGCGTACGAAATTCTGGTCATCCGCGTATAAGGTAATTTGCGTTTCTGGCACTATGCGTCTGAACGCTTTTTTTAACCGCCGCAAAACGAAACTGAACAAAAATCTGAGAATTTTTCACTTATAAAAATTATTTCCCTCAAACGTAATGCATTGATCTAGAACTGTACAACTTTTGTAAAATTTGGAGTAAAACCAAACGTTTTAGTTAGAATAAAGCTTTATACCATGTACAAAAAGGAAACATTATTACCGTGATGCATTTACGCATGTGTTCGCGTTGGCTATTATACATTATGGCACTTGTTTAATTGGACCTGAACACATTTTAACTGCCGTCCATTTGAACCATTGCAAATTTTGAAATTTTTACTTTTTGCCATATACACAGCCGGTCCGTATGGACATTTTGACACTAAGGCATTACAACGTTCATACTTTTTACCACATAGACAGCCAGTTCGTATGGACATTTTGACCCCTGCACTTTCCAGCCATTGAACATTTTCTCATGCTGACTGCCCAGTCCCGGAATCTTTAAAACAATAAAAACCGGTTTCTTCCTATGTGAGTGTTTTTACGCGGCACACCACCAGGCCGGATGGCCGTCTAGTCGCTCGTCGAATAAACCGGTTTATTTAGGTCACAATAAAGTTCTTTAAACGTTCGAGTTCTTATGAACGTTCGGAGTAAAACCAAAATAAATCGGTTTATACTGAGAGCCTACCGTGAAACTGTGATACAAAGGCAAATAACGAAAATGCGATTTTCGTGTTTTCGCGGTAGGCCCTTTGATGCTGCCCTTATATGCCAATGGTATGAGAACGGCTTTCATATTGTCAAATTTTCACAGTGACAATGTACAATTTAGCACAGAAATCTAATTCATCAATGAGTACCTAATGGTTGACAACTGTAGAATAGGCTTGATTCCTAATTAGGAGTCGAAATTTACATGTATTTTGTAGATATACGTTTTGAATTAATAGGTTTATAAGGTCGGAAGCGACGTTGAGAACACCATTAGAGTGTAGTCTGCTGGTGCTAAGGATTTAAATAGTTATCTTTTATTCAAAATGAGAAGACATAATTTATTATGGTTACCTACCCATAACTAAACAAAATGTACTATTGAGTGAGGCTAATATATGAAAACTAATATTTCGACTAAAAGCTTACGGTTTACGGTCAAGCATAATTACAAGTCGTACTATACTTATATTGAACAAGTTAAATATGTATTTGGAAAAGTCCTTGACACCAGCAAACTGCTAAATTATATTAACGTAGATAATAATTACCTTTTTAGAGATTAAAAATTATTCAAATCAAAGTCTGGAATAAAGAGTCTATTATTAAAATGTAAAATTACAAAAGTAAATTAAAGAAGTATTAAATTAGTCATGCATGAAAATGTAAACTATTTATACCTGAGCTTGTTTCTTTGTAGGATATGTACTGTCATGATGTCTTCACTAGAGATTCGACCTTATTTTAAAGGCTATAGAGTTCTATATAAATATCAAGCAAGTATGAGTTCATTAACTAGCTTTTAAATCAAGGAAAAGATTATTAGATATACCTACGGCAGTCACTTTCTTAAAGAGCCCAGAACTCCTACGTTTATGTCGCCACACACGCCATGTACAGACCCTAGTGTGCAACCAGGTAAGCTAAACGAATGATAAATACCTACCAAAATTTTCTAAGGCTTGTAATTTTTTTTACAAATGTTTTTCTTCTTCCGTCTAAGCCGTTTCCCATTATCTGGAGTCAGCTCTCCTTGTCTTCTTTCTCCACACAGGACGATTTTTAGTCGTTTCGGCGTCAATATTTGTTTTTCAGGTTATTTTGGATCATTGTCAGCCAAAGAACACAAACAAATGTTAGTACTAAAAGCTAGCTAGACTGGAGTATGGGTATCTTGTAACAATAGTTCTTTAGTGTAGACATCATAGTACCATGTCAGTATGGTAGATACATGGCCAGGCCCCATGAAATAAATTCTGAAAAGAAAATATATGAAGCGGCCTGTACTTGGAAACATTCTAGATGATATAGTAAAACATGTTACTCTCTCTCAATAAGTTCATGGTCCAAGATGCTTTCTAGCTAAATTTTGTTTTTTTTTCTTGTAGAAATAATACAAAATGATTATAGCTTGCATGTTGACCAGACATAGCATACAAATACAATTATTTTTCATAGATTAAGCCTTTCCAATTTTTCTCTATTAAATTAAAATATAGTATTAAAACTGGCTGTCAATAGAATTCATCAATTTTATTGATGAAATTTATTGTTAGTATTAAATATGAAAACTTAAATTCTTGCAATCAAAGATTATAAATTAGAATAGGAGATAGAGATATGATATTTATTTTCGTTATGTGGAGAGTTGGGAGTCATCTGGTGTACATAGGCTAGCGTAGAGCACTGAGGGTGCGGGGTTCATGTTACAATTACAGATTGTTTAAGCAGATTTTATTCCTGAATAAAGTGATGACAAATATCATGTGGTTTTATTATCAACTTCATCCATTATAGCCCCTTCTCTTTGAAAGCCAGGGTCTGTATTTGTTACTGTTCACTCATACTCATAGTGTATGCTGTAAAAAAACCTCTGCAAAGTAAACTTTATAATAAGTAGCTTGTAACAATGACAAACAAAAGGTTGAATAGTCATAATTGGAGCTCAAAAGAAGATTGTCAGTCTTGAATAGTTAGAAAACATGATTAAAACACTGTAAAAACAACTTTCGAAATTTTATTTTATTGTGTTTAATTTATTAACCACTTTTACTGAACACCTATTTTGGATTTCGGACTGATCACAATAGAAACAAAGTTTAAAAAACAGGAATCATGTATTTCAATCACATAAAAACTTATATCTACTATCTTACAAAATAAGTTATGATTTTCCATGAGTAAAAGTCTTAAATTATTATACAAATACTAGTTTCATCCTAATTTAGTTGGTTAAGTGGAATAGTCAGCATCAATAGTATAAGCAGAAGAAAAAGTATGCTATATTCCCATCTGTCCCCACCACAATACCGTGACCACCGCCATACAAGGGACGGGTCCATATTGGGTTGCATAAAAGTTTATAAAATAAATATAATATATTTATTTCAGACTCATAGAATCCATATCTTAAACTCGGAACGTTTACGCTCACATTCAATTCATATCTTTGATACGCATAACAACTTGTGTCATAATCATCATTGAGCATACAAATGAAAAGTCATATTAAACTATGTCATACATTTTTAGCGATAATATTTGATGACATACATAGCAGTTTTCATATATTTTTTGTGCGCACATAACATAAAATTTTATGTGAATTAAATTTATGGCTATACAAAATTATGACAACTCATTTATGACAAAAACCCAGTTATGCTCAGGAATAATTTTGAGTGAAGATTTTTATGACTTACAATTTTATGCAAAGTGTTATGACAGTTAAAAATATGACACAAGTTGTTATGCGACCAGAGGGAGTCCCACAAGGGACAGATAGGAATACACCAAAAGTACCTGCAATCTGGCAATTATTTTCCAATTTTCTACGATTTGCCTCCTAAAGTATGTCACAATGTAAAATATTGTTCCACATACAGGGACCTATATCTTTTAGTCAACATATTGAGTGCCGGGAACCCGCTCGGAGGGCACTGGCTCGGAGGGCACTGTGGTGTAGACATACTTAAGGCATCTATAAGTCTTAATCTGGTATTGAGTTCTAAAAAGTCTTCGAATAACTGCAGGTATTATGATGGTCACTTCAGTTAAACTACTTAAGGTTTGTTTTTGTACTACAGTAAACTATGTTACTAACTTAGATATAGTCACAACGTAAACGCATCAATCGTCCTCAATAACTTCTGGCTCTTCCTCGTCTTTCTTCTTACCGCCCGATTTTCGCGCAGACATCACTTGCTTGTACTGCTCCAAAGACTCCGTCAATGGTTCTATAAATCTGTCGAATTCTATATCTTTCATAGCGTCCAGCACTATCTGACCAGTTAGGGCCTTCTTTTTCTTCTTTTCCACTATGTTTGTAGCCGCAGAAGTCACGTATAGAACGAAAACTGATGCGGCTTTTGCAAGCCCTGTCCTGGCCTCTTTCGAAATCGAAACTCCTTCTGGCAAAGCCTCCTTGACTATTCGCGTGACGACAGTTAGCGGAAGGTTCAAATCTTCTAGTTTTTCTGCCATTGTCTAGATTTGTTTATGAGAAACGAGAAACAACGTGCGTACTTAATAATGCGAGATTGAACCGCCAAAATGTCGGTTTTTTGACGTAAGACGTCTGCTCTGTTACTGTCAACAGTGTCAGTCAACCGGCAGGGTTACCACTGTTAATAATATCTAAAAGTGCTATCAAGGTGCCGTTTCTCAGTGCGATTTTTAAAGAAAAAAAATATTTGTATAGTTAATTTAATGCAGCAAAGGAAAAAATCGCTGGTTTCATGAATATGCTTGGGCTTTAAGGCTATTTGTGTTATGATATAATCATATACTTTTTCACACCGACCTATTACAATGCATTTTCATTATTATAGGCCTAACTGAAATAGGTAACGACGTCACGTAGTATACTTATCCAAAGAGTTATGCTAGTTGGTGCCTCGCACTGTGTTCGACATGCTAGACCTTATTTACAAGATATAAGTACATAATTATATTTTGCACAAATGCCTCAATATCCGCAAATTACACGTTCCATGTAAGCACTATTGTTTGCACACGATGCAAGTAGCTTGTTCTGCGCTTCTGAAGTAATAAAGGGCTATTACAAGTAACTTGGGTATGTTACAGAGACAAAAAGTTGCGTCTTTACTTCCTGCAGTTATTTGTACTGTTTCTTGAGTGTAAATCTTATCGTTCTTGAAGATTCCAATCCGTTACTTAGTGTCTGGCACAGTTAGAATGTCATCTACTGTTGTGCCGTCGAAAATTGCGAAATTACAAAATATAAATCGTTATTTTCTATTTACAAAATGTAAGTTTTTTGTTCTCTTAAGAAATAATCCTGAAAATTCCGAAAATTATTCGAAGAATTTGGAAACTTTCCGCAACTTCTGTAATGACGAGGCGTAGACTAGCAAGAACTTGCATGCAATTTACGTTACATTGCCGATTACTAAGGTAAACTACATTTAAACGTTTGATCAGATACCGCAATGCAATCGAAGATTTCGAAAGTAAAGAGTTTTTCATAATTTTCATATAATGCCGAGTTAACACGTGCTAACGAAAATGTGCACCAACGCCATTTGGGCACCAATGAACTGGCCCACTTTGTAGTGTTTATACATAGAAATAGGATAGTATAGAACGACTGTCAAACTTGGAAAGTGTGACCAAAAATGAAATGCAAGTGTGTGCGTAAATTGTCTATGTGCGAACAAAAATAGTGATGTCATGTTACAACATATTAATAATGTATCGATGTTTAACTGCTTTATCGACTACTTTTTCAAATGTGTTTGAAAAAGTTCAAAATGATAAAGTTGAAGTTGTTTGAAAATGTGTTCGCAAAGAGTTGACTTACCAAAGAAAATTTGAATTTCGTGCCATTTCCTGCTGACAACTTGGGTTGGATGTGTATACGCTGTGTACAAGTACACGCTGTCTTGTGTTTCCTTGTGTTGGCGGCAAAGCCGTGGAAAAGTGGTTAAAATGTAAGTACTGTGTTGGAAAGTGAAGTTTAAATTTATCGCTAAACATGTACACGTTCAAAAAAGGTATTATAACAATTGTTATTATTTTAAGTCGGTTATAAAGGTAATATCTTAATGATGTCTAGTGAACAACTAATTCCATACCTACTAATATACCGACAAGTTATCGATACAGTCATATGAACATTTTGTCAAGCCCTAGCGTAAAGTAACAGTTTAGGTTTTTACACAAAATATTCTAAATTATTGACTAATATGATGAAATATTAACACACAATTGAAGAAAAACTTATAATGAACTGTTATAATTGGTTTTTTACACTTTTTATGCTGTTAATTTGATAAAATATCGTTACGAAAATTTCGCTAGGAATATCATAATTACCTGTGAAATGAGTATTTTCCTGGGTTTTTTGGCCCTGAAACACTACAGCCCGGCACACAACATGACACCATCGTCATTAAATTACTTAATATATATTTTTCTTTTTGATTCGCTTATATTTTTCACGTTAAAAAATACGGCAATATGATTTTGGCCGCCTCGGCCGCCTTCGAACTCAAAATTGGTTACGTTTTCTCATATGTAGTCTGCCTCTTTTGCACTTATGGCTTGTTCATATACGTCATGGCTTCCCTTTCGCACACTTCATCTGTCTGTCAAGCGAAGCGACTGACATGTCTCTGTGTTTATAAAATATTTACGCAGTAGTTGTAGTAAAGGGCATCGATAAATTAAAAATTTCGTGATTCAACGGATAAATTATTCTAAAATATATTTAATAAAATTTATAGCCAGTTGAATAGGTAAGTGTGTTAAAATCGATGATGATAACTTACTCAAGGCCTTAAGTTACGTTAATTATTGAACAATGTCACCGGTGAATGACCCGAAGTGACAAACTAAGGAAGAACAAGTACCTTCCTAAAGTCTTAAAACTAACTAGAAACCTAATTTCAATCTTTGAATATGAATATTAGAAATGGAACCAAAAAATTACAGAAAGAAATTGGATCTGTTTACTTCAATCTTTCATTTATAATGGTTAAGTTAGATTTAAGCACAAGCAATAAGCATGGTAGGGCTCGTATTGCGCAAACTCCAATATGCACGTTTCGTTTTACTTTTGTCAGTGCGGTACCAATCGCAGCGCGGTCGGGACGTTTTCTACGCTTCTCTCTATTGATTTCCTGAACCCCGCGTTATTGTGATGTTTTTTTAAACAAAAACATGATTAATAGTGCATCGTCGTGACACTAATCTGGTCTAAATTCGTTCGTGTTTCAGTTGTTTCTTATTTTAATGACTTGTGCGTGATTTTGAGCGACTCTTTTGGATTATTTTTCGGGCATCAACTAAGGTGAGTGTTTTATCGATAAGTTATTCCATTTAAAATTAATTGTTCACAACACTACTTAGTGAAATAGTGATGTATGATGTATGAATTACATTATTAAGTCTTAATGTTTTAGTCAAAACATCGTTATTCCTCTTAAAAAAATTATTATGGTTTTATAAGTAAAATTCTGACATTGCAGCTACTGTTCATTAAAGAAAAGCGATGCATATTCAATGATTTTCCCAATTTTCCATGCTTCGCTGAAACTGCGTAAGATTGAGATTCATACTTAATATTTGTTAACATTCTGGACTTTATTGTGTTTGAAATAGAGGCCAATATTTGAAAGAGTAATAAATAAACCTAGTGTATGCGAATATGTAGGTACTTACTTACCATTCTGTTATGCGAACCGATAACATGAATACCTACCAGCATGCGTTAACCGATAGCAAAATAACTTACGATATATTCCTATCATTACACCCATTGGATATCTACACCTTCATCCTTCATGAATGTAACACTATGTAATAGTTGAAAACAATTATAATTATTTAGATCCTTTTTACTCCACGTTTCTTCATAATTTTATTAAAATCGCAACCGGTATTAAAAAACTCGGTTTACAACCGTGCAACCTCAGATGACTGTACCAAACTCGATTGAGGTGAGATGTCCATGTCCATGCCGACTTGTGGTACCCAAGTGGTAGGTAATACCACGTATTACCTACATGCCATGCCTTAAGTTTAATAAACTAAGAGCGTTATTCATAAACGCGTTACTGGCCTGAATTAGCTATAAATCGTTTCTCTTTATCTGTCATTTTAACTTATGTATTTGTAAGAAAGGGATAAAACATAATTTAACTAAATCAGGCCCGTAAACTTTAAGAATGTAGACCTCACGTTAAACTGAGAAAAGGTAATAGTGAAAAATAATTACCAGGTACAGGCAGGCAGGGGGCCGATTTTTTAATTTCGACCACTCGATTTCGTGTATTTTGTTCAATAATATCTCCACTATTAGGCATTTAAATTCTCCTAATGGAATTGAAAACAAGTGGCCAATACCACTCGATTCCCAATTTCTATCGCTCGTATTAAAAAAAAATAGCATTTCGCCGTTTTCCACAGATTTTCGAGTGACGAAATCGAGCGTTCGAAATTCAAAAATCGGTCCCCAGGTCGTTGATGAGTCGTCATCACAGTGAACTCACAGTGGTGTTAAGCGCCATAAATGCTATTGGCGCTTCAGTCCTTTATGCCAATTTCCGCATTTTGAAAATTTTTGAAACTGTATCGACAAAAAAATCTACATATGTAATCATAGAATCTGGTTACAAATTTGGTTAAGAATTGCGACCTGTAGAGGAGTACAACCGGACATACGAAAATCAAAATGCCCGAGAAAATGAGACCTTCGCTAACGCTCAGTTGAAACATAGACAAGAGAGAATCATACCTAGGTACCTACTGTCTTTGTCTTACGCTAGTACTAGCACCCAAAAGAAATAGATAAGTATAGTTTTTCTGGTTTTTACTGACTGACAAGTTGTGTTTGTCAGACTATAATAACCCAAATATCGAAATTAAATACTGGTTTATGGAAATAATTACCGGTATTCGATCCCTGGTAGTAATTCTTTTTTCAACACAACAGCTGGTTAAAGGGTCTCTTGAATGTTCAAAAACGATTTGGTTTGAATTTTTATGGTATTTCAAAGTACTTGTACTATGGTACTTAATATTTTCCTCGCGTTGATGTGGTGAATAATTTTGTGTTTCACTCGGAGGCAAAGTTTGTTTATTGAAATTGAAATTGAAAATATTTATTTCAGATTTTACAACCATCCATATTTGTTAGTATAACTTAGGAACTAATGTTAATTTTGTACTTATTATAATATTACAACTAAAATACCTAACCTATTTTCTAAATTTCAAAAATCCTATAACTTGGCGAATCCAATGCGCCAGTATAGGATTCTAAACCCTCTCTGCAATTACCTCCAGAATGCTGTTGGTACTGCCCCTAAGCCTGCCCATCATCGAGACGATTCGCTTTCGTATAATCGCGTGAAAATCATCTGTATGGGCCTCGGCGAACATGCGCGATGCACTACACCATGTGGGCAACCCCAACAACATTCTGAGTGCATTATTATATTGCACGCGCAGGGCATTTAAGGCTTTTTTCGAATACTTCACCCACAGGCTGCTCGAGTAAAATGATTGATTGAAAGCTTTAAAAAGCACAATTTTTACTTCTCTTAAGCATCGAGCAAACCTGCGGGCGAGCATGTTAGACCTTACGGCCAATGCCCTGCGCTCCCGCTCTATATCTAGGTCATCATACTACAAGTCTTTCAAGATTGGAGTTCCAATGAAACATTTTGATAAGTGTTTATCAGCAGACGTGTGGCCTCATAATGCAAGAGTTAAAGAATGGTTATTTCGCCGACCTTCGGAGCGAAAAACGTAGTAAGCAGGAATTTAGGGGCGAGGGACTCCATCATTCAGTAACCAAACCCACCGCACATATTATTTACCAAAATGTAAGAGGCCTTAATACCAAACTGAATCACTTTCGGCATAATTTCTTTTCCTGTAATACTGATATCGTCGCAGTAACCGAAACATTTTTAACGGATTCTGTTGATGATCCGGAAATAGTTGGTGCTGGCTGGAGTTTGCTGCGGCGTGACCGTGCCACCGGTGCTCGCGGCGGAGGAGTTCTCCTTGCCTGCCGTCCGGGCATTAAAGCAACAAGGCGCAAGGAGCTAGAAACCCCTAGTGGTGAAGATCTCTGGGCAACGCTGAATATCGGCGACACCTGCTTCCATGTCTGTGTCGTTTATATACATCCAAGAGCTTCGGATGAAGTATATATGTCATGGTTCCACAAAGTCGAATCTGTGATTGAAACCTTTAATGTTTGTGCACCTATAATTATCTTAGGAGATCTTAATCTTAACCCATTGTATATGTCTCAGAATATTTTAAATTATTATTGTTATTTTCTAACTGTTTGTGGCCTGACCGAGAAGAATGAAATTGAAAATGCGTATGGAGGTAAGCTCGACGTGGTGCTTGTGACAGAACGGGTTCAAATAACCGATATTAGGGAAATAACAGGCGGTGGACTAGTACCTAAGCGTGATGCTTACCACCCACCTCTGGATATAGTCGTTTGTTCTGACAGTAACCATGAGAGATCTGTTTTTAACTTTGTCGATCCAAGCAATATTAATCCTCACCTGGATTGGAATTTTGCCAAGGGTGATGACTACAGCTTACTTTATGAACTCGTATCCCAAGTATCCTGGCAAGATGTACTGGCTGCGCAGGAAGTTAACAAAGCTGTTGACATCTTTTATAGTATTGTATATGACTTATTTGATAAAGTATTCTTAAGGAAAAAGAGGTCTACACGTCGTTCTAGATGTTACCCGGTCTGGTTTAGTAAAGATATTATTTACGATATAACCCGCAAAGCTAGAATGCACAAGAAATGGAAAAGCACTAATAATGTAGCTATATACGATGAGTTTTCAAAACTACGTGCCGACATAAAGCAACGAATAGACAAAGCTTATGATCACTACGTCAGTGGACTGGAAGCTAATGTGTGTCACGATCCTCGTGCTTTCTGGAGGCATATAGGTAGCCTTAAGTCCAGAGGTGGCTTTGAGCCTTGTGTTAGGTTTGGTGATCAGGAATTCAGCGGTAAGGAGGCAGCTGATGCGTTCGCGAAATTCTTCTCTAGCGTTTTCTTGCCCGATACCCCGTCCCTAGATCATAATGCCGTGATGCTGAATGATAGCTTCAGATCCGCGAACTATGTGCATATCAATCTTATTACACCCCGCGACGTTGAAACGGCCTTAATTAAACTTAAAGCTCAAAGCTCCATAGGACCGGACAATATTCCACCTTATATACTAAAGGGATATAAAAATCACTTTCTTCAGCCAATATTGTACATTTTTAACTTGTCAATTGCGACTGGTGTGTATCCTAAACGGTGGAAGCTCTCTCGAGTAACTCCAATTCCCAAATCTAGTGACACTTCAAGTGTAGAGAACTACCGCCCCATAGCCATACTTTCTTCGTTAGCGAAGCTGTTTGAATCTGTACTGAAGGCATTGATTTCTCCCCAATTAAAACCATTCCTTTGTGACGCACAGCACGGCTTTAGGTCGAAACGATCAGTGGACACCAACCTGTTGACGGTTACCAACATCATTTCAGAACACTTAGATAGAGGAACACAGGTTGATGTCCTCTATCTTGACTTCAGGAAAGCTTTTGATCAAGTTGATAATGATGTTTTACTTGGAAAGTTGTGTGCCATTGGTTTTTCGACGCGATTGTTAAAATTGTTTGCCAGTTACATGAGCGGCAGGCAACAATTCGTAAAGCATGGTTGTTTTGTTTCATCCACTTACTCTACACAATCCGGAGTTAGTCAAGGATCCATTCTTGGCCCTCTGCTATTTGGCGTCATGATAAATGATCTCGAGGTAGTTCTGAAAGAGAATACTAGGTGCCTTTTGTACGCAGATGACCTAAAACTCATGCTTGGTGTTAAACAGATGGCGGATTGTGAAGCGATGCAAAGAGACATCAATGAGGTTTTGCAATGGAGTGTTGCGAATAAACTGCATTTCAACGTCTCTAAATGTTGCGTTATGTCCTATACTCGCTCGCCAAAACCTTTAATTGCACAGTATGTCCTTGGCTCAGAAGTCATAGCTCGTGTAACAACTGTCAAAGACCTGGGTGTTACCTTCGACGCCTCTCTTACTTTTCATGACCACATAAAAGGATTAGCTGCCAATTGTTATAAGCGACTTGGTTTCGTCATCAGGAATGTGCGCGAATTTAACGATCCCAGAGCCATCAAACTGCTCTACACGGCTCTTGTGAGGAGTAAGCTTGAGGCGGCAAGTATTGTTTGGAACCCAGCTGAAATCATATACGCCCTTCTCGTAGAAAAAGTGCAAAAAACATTTCTTAGGTTCTTGTATAAGAAGTTATATACTTACTATCCATTCTTATATCCGACCAAGTACTTATTAGGATCATTAGGTTTTAATTCCCTTGCAGTCAGACGCAATTACAATCTCCTGGTGACAGCATGTGGAGTTTTACGTGGCGAGACAGACTGTCCTGAACTGGTAGGACGAACTGTTAGACTCGCTATTCCATTTGTGCCCAAAAATCTCCTGCGACCGCGAAGTCACAAGCTTTTGGCCGTCCCAATTACACGCACTGTAGCACATAAAAACTCGCCTGCTGTGCGGGCTCTAAGGCTGCTGAACTCCTTTCTGTCATGGGCACCAGATTGTGATATGTTTGCAAGTCGATGGACGGCTGTGTATCAGATGTGTCTGCGGTATTGCGAGGTGATGGACGAAAGTTGATTGTGATCTGTTTTTCCTAGTATGTAATCCTATCATATAATCTGAATTGTACAGTGCTTTGGTCTCGACTGTAATGCTGTATATATATATTAAATATTAAATAAATTAAAAATAAATTAAAAAATTAAATAAATCATTAAGGTCTTGCGTTATAATATGACCTAGATATTTCACTTTATCCACAAGAGAGAGTGTGGTTCCATGCAGCACAACCGGGGGTACAGAGCTCGGCGTGTAACTTCCAGCCTTAAACATTAGCACCTGACTTTTCTTTGGGTTGTACTGCAATCCATGTGTCTCAGCATACGTCTCACAAACCGCAAGCAGTTTCCTAAGGGCACTGATAGACGGACTGAGCAAAGTTTAACCCTCGTGCCTCGCAACGCTCAATATACCACTTCTCGCACCACTCGCTACGCTCGTGGTTCAATTTTGAAATCTTTCGCTTGCTCGGGTATCAATATTAGCACGAACGGTTAAAAAACAACTTTGCCCCTTGTAAAAACAAATAACTATTTGCTCGTACTCGAAGTTCTTGTGAAGGACTTCGAGCACCTTTGTTAGGATGCAATCGGAAGCGCTAAGACGCGGAATGATTCGTTTTATGAATAGTTTTTATTCAAATTTACACATTACATGAATATTTGAACAAAAACTCGGTTCAACAGCAGCCAGTTATAATCGAGTATCTTTATACTCGATCATAACTGGCTGCCTCATCTGATTGGTTCCTACTTTTTTGACACACGCAAGCCGGTTAATTCGATTTAAATGTAAGCATTTCTTAACTTAATTATGGCATGTTTACGTAATTAACTGAGTTAATTAGTTAACCTACTAACTGTTCTTGACACGTGTTTCTTGCACCATGACGGTACCGGTGGGTGCCCATAGATATATCGCAGGCAAATTGTATGAATCCGCCTTTTATTTTACAAACGGGAAACGTTATGTAAATTGAAACGTGATGGTTAATTGAGGATGACCACAATTTATATTAACTTATATACCACGACACTATCCTCAAGGCCACCAAAATCTCAATGTCACCCAAAACCTGGTCTTGTCTGTCCTACCTACCCCTAGAGAGCAATTACGACATCGGAGCAGATACATAAAATACGTACCATCAGCCGTAAAAGTGCATGGCTACTTCATCATTGAATTTATTTATGATTTCTCCATGCAATTACGCAGCTCATCATCTTCCTCGCGTTGTCCCGGCATTTGGCCACGGCTCATGGAGCATAATCCCAAGAATTGGCGTAGGCAACTAGTTTTTACGAAAGCAACTGCCAAGTACCATCTGACCAGCCAGAGGGTAAACTAAGCCTTATTTGGGATTAGTACGGTTTCCTCACGATGTTTGCCTTTACCGTAAAGCGACTGGTAAATATCGAATGATATTTCGTACATAAGTCCCGAAAAACTCATTGGTACGAGCCGGGGTTTGAACCCGCGACCTTCGGATTGCAAGTCGCACGCTCTTACCGCTTGGCTACCAGCTACCAGCGCTTATTATATGACCACTTCTGTATGCAAAAATTAATCCGATGATATTCACCATTCGCTTTTCGGTGAAGGAAAACAACGTGAGGAAGCTGGAGTAATTCCAATAAGGTCTAGTTTACTCTCTGGGTTAGAATGGAAGGCCAGATGGCAGTCACTTTCGTAAAAACTAGTGCCTACACCAATTCTAGGGATTAGTTTCCAAGCGGACCCCAGGCTCCAATCCACGCGAGGAAGAAGAAGAAGACTGAAGTGGTCATTTGAAAACCTACATAGTTTCAGAAGTTATTGTATTCTTAATGTTTTCGTTATTGAATAAATTTTCGCATTGCGGAATCTAATGAATCCCTGGCGGCCGGCGGCGCGGCGCCGCGGCGGGAACGACCTAGGCGTCCTAGATTCACGAAAATGCTAGCTTTGGGAACTAAGTTCGTTTCACTGTAGGGTTCGGCTTTCTGTATCTATTGAGTTTTAATGTATACTTACAGCTGCAATACAGGCTTTTTATTTAGTCACCTGCAATAATTTACTATGGGACCTACCCGGAAATCGCGAATTTTTTTTAATCTTTCATAGAAAATGTCAGACAGCCAAAATGCATGAAAAGGCCAATTTTTTTTCGCTATTTCGGGGTTGGTCCCATAGTAAAAGTTGCTCAGTATGACCTATATATTCACCCGTAAATTATTGCAGGTCACTAAATAAACACCCTACTGTCTAGGCAAGATTATATTCGACAAATTTTCAAGAACTATCCAAAAAATGTGAGTCATACATATCAATTAGGTTAATTACGTAATTCCTAGACATACCCAAAGTTCTATAAATAAGGTCTAATTTTCTGGTAGAACTCCTCAAAAGTTATCATGGGAAGAAAGCCACCTGCCGTCATGTTCGTCATAACATTATTGTTTCTTGCGCTCACAACATTAGTCGAATCTGTTGATAATGGATGCAAACGAAGTTAATAATTAAAGTCAGAATTAATAAGCCCTAACGATGTTATATGCAAATGAACGTAGGTAAGCCTGATGAGTAGTTAGCATAATCTTCATTACAAGGTATTTCCATTTCGTCGTGGTTACGAGGAGCTATTATATACGGTAGTTACATCTCACGCGAATATTGCTAACTTTAAATATACAGTGGATATCATTTATTACGACCTTGGTTGTAGCGACCATTTACCTATAGCGACGTTAAATCCAAGTCCCTTGAATTTAAAGCATACTTTAGTACAAAATTCATGTGGCTATAGCGACTTTGGATGTAACGCCGAGTTCGGGTGTAGCGACTGTTTTTAATGAATCATTTGTAACAAATTCCTAGAAATCCCATGCAGATATTGCGACCGGAGTCGGCCGCCAAAGACACAAAGATTTTTTTCTTTCACAAACATTTCTTATCTTTTGTTTACATCCATTGCACACAGATGGTCAGCAAGTGTGGAGACCTTTACCTTTTGTTTATAGATATCAACTAAGTAGGTAGGGAAGCGTGTACGTTTCGGAGCTTTTATGGTTCAGTTACAAAGTGATATTCTGAGTAGCAACTGGGTTTAGTAAACTTTTGAATAAGTATGGCTGCTAGACGCACATTCACTGTTAAAGAAAAGGCGGAAATCATTTCAAAATTGAAAAAACGGTGAAAACAATGCTGATTTGTGCAAAGAGTACAAAGTTTCCCATTCAACAGTATCTACGATGTGGAAAAACCGTGATAAAATATTAGAATGCTTTGAATCCAAATCCTTAAAAATTAAGAAAAACCGCAAACCGACGCATCAAGATATCGAAAATGCCCTTCTAATGTGGTTCAAAGCCCAAAGAAGCCAAAACGTACCTTTGAGCGGTCGTCTGCTGCAAGAAAAGGCTAATCAATTTGGCAGACTGTTTGGAAAAAATGGATTTTGAGTGTTCGGAAAGCTGGATATACCGATTTCGTCAACGACACGATATTGTAGTAGGCAAAGTTTGTGGAGAAGCCGCTAGTGTATCGCAAAGTGACTGTGACAACTGGCTAAAAACAGTTTTCCCAAAATTGACTGAAGGTTATACTGATAGCCAAATATGGAACGCTGACGAGACAGGTTTGTTTTTTAAGTTAACTCCTGACAAAACCTTGAAATTTAAAGGGGAAAAGTGCGTTGGTGGAAAATTATCAAAAGATAGGATCACCGTGCTTGTTGCATCAAGTATGGCAGGGGAAAAAAGAAAATTATTGGTCATAGGCAAGGCAAAAAACCCCAGATGTTTCAAAAATGTTAAATCTGCCAGTTGATTACGAAGCAAACAAAAAGGCCTGGATGACTTCAGAGATTTTCGAAAAAGTTCTACGCAAATGGGACTCCCAGTTAAGAAATAACAAAAAGAAGATCATTTTATTTATTGACAATTGCCCAGCTCATCCTAAAATAGAGAATTTGACCAACATAAAACTGGCATTTTTACCACCAAACACTACATCAGTGATTCAACCGATTGATCAAGGGATAATTAAAACCCTCAAAAGTCATTATAGGAAGATTTTAGTACAGAAAATGATGAACGACATTGAAAACTCGGCAGGCCCGTTTTCCGTTAATATTTTAGATGCCATTGAAATGGTAACTACGGCATGGGCTCGGGTGACTCCGGATACGATCAAAAAGTGTTTTCTACACGCTGGGTTCCGTAAATCTTCGGCTATCACAACAATTGACGACGACTCCGATGATGAATTGGACATACCATTGGCACAACTGACAGTATCATCAAGCGGAACAAATGTTGCGGACTGGGCAACCTATGTTGATATTGACAGTCAACTTATCACTACTAGCGATTTGTCCGATAGTGAAATTGTTGAAATTGTTGTTCCATCACATACGACGCAAGATGAGGAAAATGAGGAGGAAGAAGAAGATTGCAAGGAAGGTGAGATTCCTACAACTAAGGATGTGTTAGGTGTTGTAACAAAGCTTAAAAGATACTGTTTATTTGGTGATGGAAAGGATATTATAGATATTGAAGAAGTAATGAAAATAGAATACACCCTACAGCGTACACTAGCACAAAAAAATAAATTGAAGCAAACTAATATTACACATTTTTTTAAATGTACCGGTGAATAACTATGTGTGCAAATATTTTCAATAATAAATGAATATAAACTACACATGTGTACGTGTCTGTATCTCTTTACCTTTGCCTGTAACGACTTCCGGATATAACGACAAAAATAGAGTGGTCCCTTCATTGTCGTTATACCCGAAATCCACTGTACTTGTTATAAGCTTAATAATTTGTTTTGTTCCTGATTTGTATTATTAAGAGAGAAATATACAGCGTGATCGTCCATACAAAAAGAGAAAACGTTTTTCCACTTCTTAGTTTCCATTCTCCATGATTTTTAGCATGTTGTTGACACAATGAAAAACTAGTTTTATAGGTGGTACTTATTTTTTTCAAAACTTTGCAAAACAAAAATGAAACAAAGTGAAACCTATACACCTATATGCTGAAGCGATCGACATCAAAATCAAAATTATTTGGTAGTAAGATTTAGATAGTAGAAAACGTTTTCTCCCAAAATTGAATTTCATAGAAAAAATTCCGTTATTTCGTTAGTCGAAAAGTTTTTCTTCCCTCTTAAATAGTCAACGTCACCTCTTTAAAAAATATATTTTAATTTGTACAAAAACTTCGTTATCCGGTTCGAAGGACCAAAAATATATAAAATTACCATTTTTTCCACTTATTTTTTTATTTCTAAGGTAATAGCATCGCTCGCAGACGTTTTTGCTCGATACAAAAATGAATATAGAATTACCTACATATTTTAAACACTTGAATTTAGAGGGATAATGTTTTCATTTTAGACAGTGTGCGTTTGTTTTCATTCTTTACAAATGCAGCTATGAAGGTCCTCTGTTTCGAAACTTTATTTCAAATATTCACATTTTATACTGGGTGTTTATAGATAATAGGTCATACTGAGCAACTTTTACTATGTGAGCAACCCGCGAAAAAAACATGTCTGTTTCTTTCATTTTGGCTGTCTGACTAAGTAAGGAGGACTGGGAATAATTTTTTTTCGCGATTTCGGGATTGGTGGTAAGTTGCTCAATATGACCTACACATATATTCAGCCCGTAAATTATTGCAGGTGACTAAGTAAACACCATAATATTAGAGATAGGTAACATATCTTATACCTTTAAACGAGCAATTCTTGTATATATATATGTATATATATTTCTGTGATCTCGGAAACGGCTCTAACGATTTCGCTGAAATTTGGTATATGGGGGTTTTTGGGGGTATACAATCTATCTAGATTAGTCTTATGTTTGGGAAAACGCGTGTTTTCGAGTATTCATGCGTTTTTCTTTCGACGCAGAATATGGTCGCTAATTTCGTGTTGCCGGCCACTGTCCATCTGGTCCAGCGGGTTAAGACGCGGACTGCTAAACGTGTGTTACGGGTTCGAATCTCGCCCGGTGTAATTTTTTAATTTTTATTGTTTTAGACAAGTTTAATTTAGTAAAAAAATGTAGTTAAGATTATCACCTATACACCACCATATTACAATAAATAGTTATAAACTTATAACCGAGCAAAGCTCGGTCGCCCAGGTACTTAACCCTTAACGCGCACTCAATGGCAGCGTTTCCGGTTGAACAGTAGGAAAAATTTTAAAAATATGTAATTCAAACCGCCGACGTCCAAACGGATCCTAGCAGATTACAGTTAAAAAGACGTTACGAGTCCAAATGCGTTAACATTTGTGCCTAACAACCTCCAAAATCCATACCACGCAATTTTGGACCACAATTTACTAGCTATAGGGAGTATAAGCTTTAACGTGCACTTGTGTCCTTCTAGAGTCTGGGTACAGATTGGTGTCACCCGGCGTCGAACCTGAATGACTGGCTCCCGACCTTGACCTCCAGTTAGATCATCACCTGCTTTTGGGGATTTGGTAGGTTTTACACTTTTAATAAAAATAATAGCTAAAAAAGTTATTTAGACTGTAGATTAGTAGATTCTTCCTAGGTTACAAAAGCATGTTTATTTATTTAATCTTTATTGCACAATACATGAAGGTACAAATGGCGGAATTAATGCTTTAAGGCATTCTCTACCAGTCAACCAATCATGTTTATCATCACTATTCAGCCTTTTTAATGTTACTTTACTACGTTTTCCGTTTTGATTGACAAAAAATGCTACACAACTAAAAAGCTTTATTATGTAGCTATTCATTTGTCTCTACTTTCTTTTGTCTTAGGGCCTGTTTCACAATGTCCTAGTAAAGTCCTGAATAAGCTATTTACCTACCACTTTATCTGACGAATAAATAAAACTCATCGTTGGCGTTTCACAATCTTCAGATAAAGTGCTAAGTTTTGCGGGAAGTTTTTACTGGACATTGTGAAACAGGCCTTAGAGTATTGTCGTTATAAAAATGTCCTTACCCACCCGATTAGGTCAAAAATTAAGTCCGTTGTTATAACGTTTTGGGTAATATTTAATGCTGACCTATTTTACTTAAATCATACAGTGGTAGGCGTCACTTAACACTTGTGAAATCTCTTTTGTGTTATCATGTTTATTGATCAGCCTTCCGTATCAACATTTTCTTCGTCTGTTTTTAGTGACGTGTGACGTAGATTGGCCAGACAATATGAGAAGCTAGGAATATCTTATCATCAATGTAATTTTAGTTGAAACATTTAACTCTCAATCATTTACCTCAACGCACAGCTAGACTGTGGCATGAATGGTCGCCTGCGGTATTTCCGGACCGATGCGACTTTCAAACCTTCAACAAAAGAGCGTACTCCCATCTTAAAAGCTGTCAACGTACTTGCACGTTGCAATAATTGCTTATCAGGCGATTTGTCTGGCCATTTACCTCCTATATCAAAAAAACACTACCGTTTATAAAACGAAATTTACCGACCGCTCTAAATTTTTTCCATTTTGTTTCGTAACGGAAACATTTTAAGGTAACCTTTCTCGTCACCCTCACATTTCTCGAAGGCTTCGAAGGTAACGCCGAGGCAAGTTACAGACATCGTTAACTGGATGTCAAGGTGACTGTCGACTGTATAAGTGTATATAATTTTTTTTTTTTTTTTTTAGCGCCGGTATAATTTATGTCAGTAGTGTAATCTAAGAAAAAACATTTAATACATGAATTATAAATAATTACAACATAATATTGTACAGAAACAGTAGATTAAAATAAAATGAATACAGAAATAAAATAAAAATACCCCACAAACTATTAGCCCCGTCAAAAATTAACTTTTAAGCCCCGAACTGTTCCCTACCTGGCCCAAACGTTCCAAATATGCCAGCTGCGTTGCCACGCTGAATGGCTAAGGAAATTTGTTGGACCAGATAAGATCCAGCCCGGGGGTCGCAGCCTCTGTCCCTCAACCGGCGTCCAATATCTCTAACCAGCTTCTTGGCCTCGGCGCACCATGGCCCAGCCGTCTCGACAGCGACTGGAATAAAGTCATACACTGGTCCGAGGTTGGCGTATTTCCCATGTTCCCATTTTCTCCGTAGTGTATATAATTACATACACTTGTCGTACCTACAGGTAAAAAAAAAAAAAATAATAATAATAATTCAGCCTATATACGTCCCACTGCTGGGCACAGGCCTCCTCTCATACGCGAAAGGGCTCGGGCTATAGTCCCCACGCTAGCCCAATGCGGATTGGGGACTTCACATACACCTTTGAATTTCTTCGCAGATGTATGCAGGTTTCCTCACGATGTTTTCCTTCACCGAAAAGCTAGTAAAATATCAAATGACTTTTCGTACATAAGTTCCGAAAAACTCATTGGTACGAGCCAGGATTTGAACCCGCGACCTCCGGATTGAAAGTCAGACGTCATATCCACTCGGCTACCACAAATAAAAATAAAATAAGGTAAAGCCCTGGCATTACTTGAATATTCAAATCTTCCAGTTTAACAGTATATTGTACATGATTAGATGCAGGCAGCTCAAAAGCCCGATTTAAAAATACTTAACAAGACTTCAATGACAAGTTAGTTACCTAAAATTATATTAATTTTCATTTACACCAAAAGACGACAAAGATTCAAAGATTCAAAGATGAGAAAGATGAAGAAGATCTATTATATTTTGTCTAACTGTACATAGAAATATGTACAAAATTTTTTATAGTAAGACATCTACTATATCGGCTTTTAAATACCTACCTATATGACAGTGTTAAGAGAGCTTAAGATATGAGTATACATATCAACAATTGCAAAAAAATGACAACGTTAGGATCTATTATTCTATCTAATACTGGTGACCTATGGGGTCGATAGGGAGAAGGGATAATTTTGTTACGGGCCGTTTTAACTCGCCGTTTTTTGTTTTTAGGGTAACCACTATGACATGGCCGTCCTTGCCGGGATGTATATCGATCACTCGTCCCATAGCCCATTTTCCGGGTGGAAGGTTGTCTTCGTGGATTATAACCATATTTCCTATCTCAATGTTTTGTTGTGGTTCTTGCCATTTTGTTCGCGCTGTCAGTTGTGCTAAATATTCTGTTTTCCACCTTTTAAAAATGTCTTGAAATATTTTTTGGCTCAAATGCCATCGGGTGCGGGCGTCTTCTGCTGTTTCTATTACTGTTACACCGGGCCTTCCCGGCGTTAGGAAATGATTTGGCGTTAAGAAGTCGAGGTTGTCAATGTCGTCGTTAAGTGCGCACAATGGCCGAGTGTTAAGGCAACCTTCTATTAAAGTCAAAATTGTTGAGTACTCTTCAAATGTTAATTTTTGTTCTCCTACTACACGTTTTAAATGATGTTTCAGGCTTCGTACAGCTCGCTCCCATATGCCGCCCGCGCTTGGCCACGAAGGTGCATTAAAGT
Source organism: Cydia pomonella (assembly GCF_033807575.1). Lineage (NCBI taxonomy): Eukaryota > Metazoa > Arthropoda > Insecta > Lepidoptera > Tortricidae > Cydia > Cydia pomonella. Next base: position 10,538,940 of record NC_084726.1, read on the forward strand.
GCCATTCAATGTTCATTCCGGTCATTTCGGATAAAAAGTTGTTATCAGTATATCCTACTGGTGACGTCTGTAAGTTTTGCATAGAGATAACTGTCCATAGCCGATAAAAGACTTGCCGAGGCAATAAAAACATACTATACGTATACATAGTTACGTGCATAATCTCAGCATGCAATAATAGTCTCTTTGAATAAGCGAGGCGTTGGGGCCCCTTTAGCGTTTCCCTTCCAATCTTTATATCGTGTCTTTAATTTGCATGTCAAAAGGTATCCTTCTCTTCTCATGCGACAGCCCGCTATCATCGAACCATACGTAGGTACGATCTGCAAAAAAATGAGGTATCGTGCTATATATTAGTTAACTACAGGAAAGAGAAATGTGCCATTTTATTCAGAGTTGAACATACCACTTTTCTGGATTTGATTTTTTCTCTCCGATTCACGAGCTCTTGCAAAGAGAGAGCACGTGAATTTGAGTGAGAATAATCTTATTATAAAATGACCCGAATTAATAATAAATAATAATAAATATTAATAAATATTATAGGACATTATTACACAAATTGACTAAGTCCCACAGTAAGCTCAATAAGGCTTGTGTTGAGGGTACTTAGACAACGATATATATAATATATAAATATTTATAAATACTTAAATACATAGAAAACACCCATGACTCAGGAACAAATATCCATGCTCATCACACAAATACATGCCCTTACCAGGATTTGAACCCGGGACCATCAGCTTCGTAGGCAGGGTCACTACCCACTAGGCCACACCGGTCGTCAAACGAAACGAACGTCGAATTAGACTCTTTGAAATGATAATTTCGTGAAATGACATCGATGTCTATTAATATGGTGACAATATGGATATGTAGTAGGTACTTTTATTAATTGTCAATCTTACCAACAAACTGAGCCATTATTTACCTCGTACCCAGTTATATGCATAATAACATATATGCATAACGTATATGGGTGTTATTGGGGTCGGATCCCGAATGTAATCACAAAATTGCAAAAAAATCCAATGAACACCTTGAAGGCCCAGGGGTAAAATAAGTTTTTGGCAAAAATTTCATTTTCGGTACAAGCTTTTATCGCCGACTGTACTTTTTTCCACAGGCAACTAATACTCATCGAGAAAATTTTAAAAACCCCAAACACAATTAGGTTGCGTTGTGTTATCACAGAGTTCCTATGGCTACCTCCTGTCTCCATCATCAAACGTGGTTGTTATGCCGAAACCTGTCGAAATCGTAACTTTGGTTGGACAACACTTTCGGTCACGACTCACGTTGTTGTATCCAATTATTGCATAACACTGATTATATTCGGTCTAAAATCAATCAAGTATTTTCACTGACGAAAGGTTTACTAATGTGTGTTGCATTAGCCAGTGGGAAAGGAACGCACAAGGCACACATGTTTCAATCGTTACAAATAAAGAATGCATTGAACGATGAATGGCGCAGTGTGAAAATCGAAGCGAATGAGCTCAGATATAATTCGTCTGGATTAGACCGTCTCATCATCCTTTAGCATTATTCCAGAATTCACGCTCACGTATAATACGCCTGTAAGGGCTCCTCTACACGATGACCCAGCGTAGGCCAGTCTAAGGGACGCAGCTATGCGGTGGAATGAGATAGCAATATCACTTACTCCCTCTAACGCATAAATGCGTGCCTTGGACTGGCCTGCGCTGGGCCGTCGTGCAGAGGAGCCAAAATACACTCGGCAACATAGTGCCTAGAATTGGCACAGGCACTAGTCTTTGACTGTATGCCATCTGACACAGACGGGGAACTACGCCACATTGGTATTAGCTGATGTCTTCCAAAGATTTCAGAAGTAGGCCCTAATGCCGAGCGAACTTGCGCACAAACGCCATTTGCGCACCAACGAACTGGCGCACTCCTAGTGTTCGTAAGGCCTGTCTTTACGAAGTAATATATAAGTTAATTGTCTTTTCCTTTAACCGAAAAGCGACTAGCAAACATTGTAGATAAATTCCGAAATTCTTCTTCGAACTTCTGTCATTTCAAGTTTCTGTAAAATGTCTCTATTATTCTTATTTTGTTTAACATTTACTTACTTTCCTACTTTCTTCCTATTTCTATTCACGCTCCTTTGAAATAAAACTATTAGTATACCTATATCCAAAGTAGAGTCAGACCAAGCTAAGTTGGCAGAGATTTTTTTTTATACTACGTCGGTGGCAAACAAGTATACGGCCTGCCTGATGGTAAGCAGTTTTCGTAGCCTATGTACACCTGCAACTCCAGAGGAGTTGCCGACCCTAACCCCACCCCCCTCGTTGAGCTCTGGCAACCTTACTCACCGGCAGGAACACAACACTATGAGTAGGGTCAAGTGTTATTTGGCTGCGGTTTTCTGTAAGGTGGAGGTACTTCCCCAGTTGGGCTCTGCTCTAGATCTGGAATGACATCTGCTGTGCTGTGTCCTACCACACAAGGCGACATGACATTCACATTGCCCATACCTCTCTTTTGGACGTAGTTTAAGGACATACCCGGGTCCAAGATTTTGATAGATGATAATTTCATAGAAGTTTGACGTTTAAAATAACACTTGCACTGTCTGGGCTGACAAAATCGCTGCCAACTTATCTTGGTCTAACTCTACTTTGGATATATGTACAAATCCAATTAAGCTGGGGATTTGACTTAAAAAAAGATTTTTAAATTCTAAACTAGTATATCCTGTTCTGTAGCATGAGCTTGACGACATTTTAGTTATGGATGAATCAAGGTGGATCAGATGATTTTCTAGATCTTTTGGAATACGTAGTACCTACTTACTAATATGAAGTTTAAAAGAGTTTGTTTTTCGCAGTTGGTCTCCGCCTTATAGTAATAGTTTTATAAATATGCCCTTAGCGTTTACAACTCAGGAATTTATTGATACAACGAAAACATGCATTTAAAAAATTAAATAAAAAGACCTAAATTAAAAACATTTTTTTTTTCATCCTGGTCGCTCGGGAGGGTGCCCAGAAGGCTAGCCGCATTGTCCCGCTGGATAGCAATGCTGATCCGTCCTCTGGTCACCAGAAACCTTTATAAGGCGCTTTGACAACTCCTCATGGAGGCTACAACAACAACTGCTTACCATCAGGCGGGCCGTATGCTTGTTTGCCACCGCCGTGGTATTAAAAAAAAACTATAACTACATGTAAATGTATGTAATAAAAGAATTCTGCCCCAAAATGTAGGTATGTAATAATAATTCCTTAGAGCGGTCACCACTATACCTACAACACTATTACTGAGCGAGTTATGTAATCTTATCTATCTTGATTCTTTTAATAAGCGAATTATTATTTTATTTATTTATCTTAACCAGCTCAGGTTGAGCTGGAGGGAAGCCAGAAGGGTCGCTGAAGATAGGAAGTTGTGGCGCGAGCTTGTGAAGGCCCTTTGCGCCTCTGAGGTGAGCAGAGCATCGAGCATTCGCAGTTTTTAAGGAGATTCGGCGCATTGTTCGACGAACGCTGGTAGATTCTTCTATTCGCGAGAATGCTCATTACAAGTGAATCCTCAAGTCTATTAGCACCTGTAGGATAACAAAAACAACTAAGCACATTTATTTATCTAGGCATAGATTTTATATGAAATGTCAGAGCGGTCACACAAATTGGTGTAATTGAAACAAAGAACATTTTCTTCTCTTAGAATTCAATTTGGCACAAAGTGAGCTAATTCTGAGGTCACACACCTCGGTTTTTGCAGTGACGCCATTTCTGTAGTGATGTCAGGATTACGTCACTCTTTTTTGCGTGCAGTGTTTGTGGTAAAAAATGGAGTCGTGTCTATGGATTTCTATGGTGCTTATTAGGCAAAAAGACGTGAAGAGCAGCTTTGAGTGTTTAAATACGTGCATTTGTGATGCTACATATTAAAAACCTTCAAGGTTAAGAAAATTAAGGTATATTCATTATACTTCAATGGGTATATTTTAACGTTTATTAAGGTAACGTTAAAATGTTTGAAAGTTACCTGACCGTTTTTTAAATGCCACTTGTCATTAATTTAGTATTTTTTCACAAATTTGTGCGTTTTTTTCATAAACGTGTTTTACTACTCAGAATCACGAGCTCTTTCGATCGTAACGGGATAAAAAAGTCCCAGATTGTTTTTCCTATTGTGTTACCATTTCCTCATACTTTGTATGGCGGTAACAAAAAGGAAAGTATGAAAAATGTATGGAAATTTCGGGACACTTTTATTCGCCTATTTGGATGAAAAGGGCTCGCGATCTTGACTAGAAATAACACAAAAGTGGCAAAAAAGGTCCCATAAAAAAAGTGAAAAAAAAAGAACGCTCATCTAGGGATAATCACAGAGTATGAAGTAGAGAAAATAATTGATAATGCTAACAATTAAAACTCTTTATTCATTTAATATCTACAAATACATTTATTGGGAAACATACAACACATAATAAAACAAAATGCCAGCTCTCTGGTCACCGGTAGAATCTATGAGCCTTTTACTCATTCTGTATTTGAGGATAATTAGAATCGTGTTTTTATTCTTCAAAGCCTTTTCTCTAACAAATTATGGACTGTTGACATTGTAACACTAACTACAATGTAGCGCACCAAGCAGAAACTTTAGGCTTTCGCCAGACACCACGGTGCTCGCTTACCATGTAACGCACGTGTTAGTCATTATGTAATCAATAATATGAAGGTTAAATATTGTACATCTATTCTCGTATTCGTCGAGTGTTTAGATTACGTCGTGTTTAGATTACTATCTAACCCTTTTTCATATTGTTTCTGGGAAAAGCCATAAATTACCGCCAGACTATGAGTATAATTTTGTATTCGACATTATAAATATAAATATACCTAAGTTTTCTAGTGCTTTATTTTTTTTTATTTTTTTATTTATTGAGAAACAAACTGTTATAAAATAAACACATGAGAAACTTAGCTAATAGCTATGAATTGATTTCGTTATAGACCTATAGTTTCCTAATTTTAAATTTTTCGATGTACAATTGAAAAAATAATAATAGTGTAAACTGATAGCGTACATAACTAAAGCGTAAATGTATATAACATATATATATATATATATATATATATATATATTGGTTATTTTATTTTCTTACTCAAGGACTCACGTTAGAACGGCCCGGTTCCGGGCCGAGGCATCCGTCACTTCGTTTTCAAAGCATCACGTGATCACCGGTCACCTGTCATAGAAAATGAAGTGTCGGTTGGCCCGGCCTGGACCCTGGCCGTTCCAGCGTGAGTCGTCCTTTATTTGCAGTTTAAAGAAATGAGTATTTAATTTAGTTTAATTTGAACGATTACTTAACCATTCCATGCCCATTGTAAATATTATAATGGGCATATATGAATTAATTAATCGCTTTGGACCCACTGGCAAACGAAACTTACCCATTTTCCGTTTAACCGTTTTCGATCTCATATACCTATATGAAGAATAAAAACCTGAAACCGTAAGATCTCTATCATGTTTTTAAATAAATCTAACCCACCAATCACTGACGTCATCAGTCAATACCGAATTTAGTTCAGGGTCTATAAACACACTGTAATTATCGTGTTTATAGAGTGACTACACTACATCAACTGAAACAACCAACCTTTTAGTCCGTGACATAAGAGCCTTGTTTTTGTGGAAATCCTTGACCGAGACGTGTTCATAAAGGCGTACGAGTGAGAGAAAGACCAGAAACACTACCTGGTTTAATTTGACAGCGGTTTTTTCCTGTGAACTCGGATACAAAACTAATTTTCGATTGAACTAACGTACCTATTTTCAGTCACTCGCGTGATATGTTTCGGGGAGCCTTAAGTAGGTCTTCGTTTCTAGGTTAAATTGGGATATTTTTTTTGTCTAAAACAATAATAGTTCCATAAATCAAACCTGCTAGAATTTAAGTTGATGCCTGTTGTAATTGTAACCTAGGAAGTAGGAACGTACCCCGAACATCGATAATCGAAATTCGTATTGCCGATCTCTGTTACTCTAAATACTGCAATAACGATTAAGATATTAAAAAAGATAGACGAACTTGTCTGCAATTTCCGTCAGCAGAAAAAAGCGGCAAATTAAAAAATGTAGGCCCGAATGGTTATCGTCCCATACATAACTAGAAGTTCGCGCCTTTTTCAATTGACAAAATTGTTTAACCGGCTATAGCTCTCTTATTTTTCTCTTCTCTGAGGCTTTACGGCGAACATCAACAAATTTGTTATCTATGTCTCTATCGCTCGAGTAGTACCTAAACGATTGATTTTCCATATTCGGTAGGACCTGTGAACAAATTTACGGAATACTGTGAGTACAATTAAATGCCTAGTGTGTGAGAATCCTTGACCAGATCTAAAGAGAAGTGTAAACATATTCAGTGTGTGAAATAATTCAGTGCGCGCACGCTTATTATTAACAATGGCGTAGCGTGAGTCATGGGGGCTATCACTGAAATGTGCGATAAGCATTAGCGCATTTATTTACCTACTTTTACCACAGATTATACAAAATGTTTATTTAGTCACCTGAGGGCCTACCGCGAACCACGTTCGACGTGTTGCGTCCCTGTCACACTTATGTACGAATCTACAGGTGCGATAGAGAGGCAACACGTCGAAGGTGGTTCGCGGTAGGTCCTCTGGAATCATTTACGGGCTGAATATAAAGGACTGAGCAACATTTACTATGGGATCATTTCGGGGTTGGTCCCATAGTAGAAGTTGCTTAGATGTATTCACCCTGTAAATTACTGCAGGTGACTAAATAAACACCCTGTATAATAGTTAAATTGTATGAGAGCATGGCTATGACCGCGAAAATCGAAGTTCGTCAATTGCGGGCATTTTTCTCTGTCACTATAATTACGTCTTACTGAGAGTAAAAGAGAAAGATCCCCGCAATTTGCGAATTTTGGTTTTCGCGGCAGGCTCCCAGCTTTTCGAGATTATTAATGACTGTTCGGAGCAGTCCTGCTGGCCTAGCCAAAGTGACAATCGCTATCACTACAACAACGAAACGCTTTGTCTCGCTATCACTCTTCCAGATTAGTGCGACAGTGACAGTTGCGTTTCGATCGCTACTGAGCGTAAGCGGTTTGCTTGTTGGCTACGCGGCCTGTGTTGTGTGGCCATGCGCGCCCGAACACTTGAGTACCACGATATAACTGGGCTACAACCGCGAAAATCGAAGTTCGTCAATTGTGGGCATTTTCTCTGTCCCTCTAATTACGTCTTAGTGAGAGTAAAAGAGAAAGATCTCCGCAATTTGCGAAGTCCGGTTTTCGCGGTAGGCCCCCAGGGTTTCGATGATTTCGATCGCTTCGATGTTGGGCGCTGAAGTTTTCAAATCTCTAGAATAGAATCATCGGTCAATACAGACTGTTTTTAGTTTTGCAAACTGATTCGGAGTTGATCCAATGTCAATAAATATTGACGAAACTGGATATCGCGATTATATATTCAAGTACCTGGGCGACCGAGCATTGCTCGGTTATAACTATTTATTGTAATATGGTGGTGTATAGGTGATAATCTTATCTACATTTTTTTACTATTTTAAATATTGTCTAAAACAATAAAAATTAAAAAATTATATATAAACTTGAACATATAAAAAAAAGTTAGTCACCGGGCGAGATTCGAACCCGTAACACTCGTTTAGCAGTCCGCGTCTTAACCCGCTGGACCAGACGGACAGTGGCCGGCAACACGAAATTAGCGACCATATTCTGCGTCGAAAGAAAAACGCATGAAAACTCGAAAACACGCGTTTTCCCAAACATAAGACTAATCTAGATCGATTGTTTACCCCCAAAAATCCCCATATACCAAAATTCAGCAAAATCGTTAGAGCCGTTTCCGAGATCCCGGAAATATATATACATATATATATACAAGAATTGCTCGTTTAAAGGTATAAGATATACTGCTTGAAAATAGTAACTATATTACATACTTAGGAGGCCTACGGGCAAAGTAAGAAAAGTCTCAGATCGAGAAACATGTGATTAGAGGCTTTCTTATTTACTGGGCGAGGCGTGTATGCTATTATTCTGTTCAACGGAAAGCGGCAACTTTGTTTAGCGTAGCGGGTCAAATGTTGACGCTTTCTGGCCGGAGGGCAGATGAAATATTATGAATAGTTGTTACAATAAAAGTATTTAAATTACAATGATTTTGCCCACAAACTGCCCTATTTGACTTGCCGATATCTAAATAATTATAAAGTCAAAATAACTTTTGTGTGTGTGTGTCTCCATCACAGAATTTTACAGACCGGCAATTAAAAGGGCACTTGTCATGAAGGTAGCTACATGAGACCACATCATCTGTCGCAGTCTCCTGACTGTCGTGGCCGAAAGAAGGGACAGTGGCCTGATAAGGTACTGGTCCTCTCTGTATCTAGGGCCCACTGATTATCAGTTCGCTGGCCGATATTGGCCTGTCATCAGTTATCCGCGATTGTCAGCTTTTGCGAATAACTGACAGGCCGATATCGTCCGGCGAACTTGTGAGACGCGCATCAATTTATCAAGACGATCGCCAAGATCGTATCAAAACCAGTGTAAAACCATAACAAATTGTTATATCTTAATCGGGCTCTAGGCCCCCTTGTATAGTGCTGATATAATATGGCTCCTCTACACGTTGGCCCAGCGCTGGACCAGCGAGATGGCCATGCGATGGTTGAAACCGCGTTCGAGCACGCACAGGAATGGGCCACGTGTAGATACGTACTGCCATCGCTGGCCCATCTTTGATGTGCGGAAGAAAAACCGACACCGTGGTCATTCCATCGCCATCCCGCCGCGCCATGAGCCATCCGACACCACTACCCTCTCTACGTGCTGGCCCATCTTAGTGGGCTGGCCCGGTATGATGGCTCATCGTGTACTGGAGGCACTATACTAGTCTGTATCTTTAGGTATTTAAAAAAAGGTAAACAAAATCTACCCTCAAATGGCGCCTTAAGGCAGCTGAGGGTAGATGAAAACATTACATGATCAAATAAAGTAGGTTTAAAGTCAGGTCGTTCAGTGACAGATCCAGGCGGTTTTGTATTTGGTTGGTTAACCAATAAATATTAAAACTACCCGAAAATGTTCAAATTGTTTGTTTACTTTTTTTTAAATACCTAAAGATACAGACTTATAGTTTTTGACTCCGTCACACCCTTGTAGTTTTAAATAATATCATTACGAATACCATCGGGCCGTACGCTTGTTTGCCACTTCATTAAACTCCCTTCTATGTCAGTAGCTCAAATCGCTGCAAGCTTGTGTTTCTGGAATTTACAATTATTTCTTTACCTGGTGGTAACTGATACGTCTCAATTCGCACCATGCTATCAAATCTCACACCCAATGCAAAACATACCCTATGTGTAAGAACGTACAGTGTAAATTAGCGTAATTTGCAGTTATAACTTAGTGTTTGCGAGCAGGTTGCGTCAGTCTGTGTGAGTGTGCCTAAGCTTGCGGTCTTCTGTGTAAATATGTGTTTTTAGTCAACATATAGGACTTAGCGTTTTTAGGTGTGATATTTTGAGCTATAATGTGATGTGTTATAGGTAAGTTAATTAAAAATATTTTATATATTGTAGTAAGTAAACTTGGTTTTTATGTCTCATATTCCAAAATTATAGGCCCATGTACACACCCTGTGCCTAAGAAACAGGAGATACCTACCGGGTTCGAATCTGCATTGAAGTGACATTTATTTGTGTGTTTTTTTGGGCTTTTTGGGGTCGAAACGTTAGGGCTATGGGGGCCCAGCGCCCGGAGTTTATATAAGGATTTATTGGCGTCGCGTTTGGTGGATGCCACGGGTGACCATAAGGCTGGTCAGTATTTTGCCCAAAGAATTAGCATCGCCATTCAACTGAGATATGCGGCCACACTGCCTGCTGGCGGTGAGTTAGAGGATGTTCTTTATTTAAAGAGTAAGTAAGTAAGTTGACGAAGCCTGGTGCAGATTTTACTGCTGTATTGTTTTGTGACGAAGCCTGTAGCTGATTGCTGATTGTGATTCTGTGTTTACCTGACGAAGCTTGCGTTGCGGATATAAAATCATGGTTCCTGAATAAAATATTTTTTTGCGTGTTTCTATGGTTTATCACAAATGTTTGTTCCTGAGTTAAGTATGGACGTTATTTATATATTTAAGTATGTATTTATCTATATAAGTACATATGGTTTCGTCGTCTATTACCCGAACAAGCTTTTCTCATACCTTATCGAACAAAATAAATAAATTGGCCAATCGAAATAACGGATAAATTAAATATTTTTACCAATTAATTGTATGTATTTAATTTAATATCGTTGATAAAATAAACGTAAGATATTTAAGTACCTTTGTTTTGTTTTAAGTACTGATGAAATTACCTAACTTTCACACTAAAAAATCAGGAAAGAGAAGAGTCGTAGAATGTATTGGATCCGTTGGATATATCCCATACATTTAACGACTCTTCTCTTTCGGCACAGGGCACAGACCCTAAAAAACACTATTTTACCGATTTTACCTATTAATTGCATGTATTTATTTAATATCGTTAATAAAATCAACGTAAGATAAGTTTTTTGTGTGTAAAGTAGTCATGAAATTACCCAAGTTTTACAAAAATAAAAACAGTTTGTCTATAATGTTCAATTTATCTCAGTTACTAAATAGATTCACAACCAATAACTCGGCCCCAGAATTTTTAATTTTCAGGAATAAAATAGTCCAATTTGTTTAATAATATCCGTCTACGTGTTCTGTGTTTTATCATTTTTATCAATAAATCCTTTTATCAACAAAGTATTGTTTGTAATCACTAGACATAAATATTGTAAGCGACATCGATATTTAGCGATAAGGCGAGGATCGAACGCATTTATCAATGAAGTGTCAATCTGTTTACAATGTGTCATGATGTCTTATTTACTATTGCTCATGTTATTTATGCTAATAATTACTATTACTACTTAGTGCTAACGTTAAGTGTAAAAAAACCGGACAATTGCGAGTTGGACTCGCCCACCGAGGGTTCCATACTTTTTAGTATTTTTTGTTATAGCGACAACAGACATACATCATCTGTGAAAACTTCAACTTTCTAGCTATCACGGTTCATGAGATACAGCCTGGTGACAGACAGTCTTAGTAATAATAATAAATAAAATAAAATAAAATAAAATAAAATAAGATGGCGCTGTACTGTGCCATATGTTTTTCAGTCACTGAATTGTCAAACGTCAACTTTTTACGATCAGAGTTACCGCAAAATGTGTGGAGCTGTGCAGCGCCATCTCGTTTATCGTTTACGTGTCAAATTCGAAGCTCGAAATTGTGTAAGATTTTACGCATCTATCTCAATCAATGTATCTTTGGTGTACAAACAACGTCTTGAAATAGTGTTTTGGAAGTAGATGAATTAAAATAAACTTTATTTAGTAAACAAAACAAATTTACTAATTAATAACAATAAGCCCTATTCTTTATTGTGGTTAGTCTGAGTAATCGTAAATGTCATATCACTTGCATTAATATAGACATGACAATAGTCAGATTTTTTTATTATCAGACATATTTTCGTAAACATTTATATACTTCTTGCGTGTGGTTGGCGAGACGCTGTGTCAACTTACCCTTGTGTCAACTCACCTCGGTGTCCCTCTATGTAGGTATACGTACGGATTTATTTAGTCACCTGCAATAATTTACGGGGTGAATATATAGGTCATACTGAGCAACTTTTACTATACGACCAATCCCGAAATCGCGAAAAAATATTTACTCTCCCATAGGTCAGACTGCCAAAATGGCAAAATGTATTAAACAGCCAATTTTTTTTCGCGATTTCGTGGTTTGTCCTGTTACGAATGCAACTTATTATTATATAAAAATATTCCCAATGCAGTAGCTAAACGCAGCCGTCGGGCTCGGCTAGTATTCGGAGGCTTTTCAAAAGCACCAATAGGAACGCTCCACATATTCTGTATCGCGGCCAATTAGAGGCACCTAAATTTAAACCTTTTGTACTGATCAAATATTGCAAGATCACTCTCTCATCATCTTCCATACTATCAACAACCAACCGCTTTTTACATTTAACCGTTTTGGCAAATAAACCCTTGTAACCAGTAAATTGGAAAATTATAACACTAAGAATCGAAGTTTTATTTGAGTCGTCGAGATCCTGACCTGGGCTATAACCGTGAAAATCGAAGTTCGTCAATTGCGGGTATTTTTCTCTGTCATTCTAATTATGTCTTAGCGTGAGTAAAAGAGAAAGATCCTCGCAATTTGCGAATTTCGGTTTTCACGGTAGGCCCCCTGCACGGTGGCTATCAGTCCCGTAGTAGAAGTTGCCCAGTATGACCTATTATTCACCCGTATATTATTGCAGGTCACTAAATAAACATCCTGTATACCTATTTAATAAATTTCCAATTGTTTTTGTGTTTTTTTTTTTAACAAATTAATATATAGTGCCTACATGCGGCTCTAAACTAAATAGGGTCTTAAAAACCTAAAGACGAAAGTAGACCCGCGCGAAATCACCTCACTCTTTTCTAGAACTCTGATAATTTTAGATTTTGCTAAAAACATTTTTGATATTGTACAGTCACGTCTGAAAATATCGATATGAAAAATGTGCCAAAAATATGTATACACTACCTTAATATATGGGCAATAAAGTCGTGTATACATATTTTTGGCACTTTTTTCGTATAAATATTTTTAGACGTGATTGTACCGTTACCATTATACAGCGTGTGCTTTTGATACGACCACATTATCAAAGGGTAGTTATAATGTAGGTAGGCTTTAATGAAACACTTTCATAGGTTTTATAAAAAATGCACGACTTTTATTTTTCCAAAAAAAAAATTCAGCAAGTAATGTATCACTACTTGTTTCAACTCAAAACGTCACAAATGTCACAAGTGACCATGATGTACGAAATACTATATAAATATATAATAATAATAAAAAATATGTCCAGTAGGGCTAAGATGGTCGGCTCTTTATCATTTGTCACCATGCCTGTCACGTTCTAACAAGTATGTAAGTGCGAAAGTGACGAGCATAGTGACAAACGATAAAAATGGAACCATGCTGCCACTGCTGGTAGTTAAGACTAAATAAAAAAATCTTTTAGGATCGTTTAACCCTACCTACGTCTAGTTTAAGTTTGCGGTTACATCAAAAATACACACTGTATTATTAATCTAATTGACTTTGTTTGTTTACCATACAGAATTTAATTAAATTTTCGTGTAAAATTTCCGCTCCGATATGTAAAATTTCAGGAAACACTGATGACCAATCAGCTCGGGAGTTGCGTCCGTTATCGCCTTATCATAACGAGCCCTTGGCGTCACTATAATTATAATTAGAACCGATGTACGTAACGTCAATTTCATTTATTCAAAGACCAACTGAGATCATTATTAATTTTTTTTAATTAAATCCTTTATTTCAGACAAAAACCCATAAAAGTGTTAGTATTACACAACATAACTTACAAGATTATTGTTAGTACATACAGAGATCACAAACACAGACATAACCGGATGAGCATAAAATAATAAAATGTCAATAACTTATCTCTACAGTAATTATACTTAGCAGTGGCGGATCGTTCAATGAACTCGATTCCCACCGACTTGTCTAATATCAGCCTGTTGAGTACTTTCACGATCGGTTCATGGAGAAAAGGAAAGCAAAATTAGCTCCGGATTCCCTGCGAATATTTGTGACGCGCCGCCACTGATACTTAGTACAAATAAAACTTATATGAGAAAAATTGGCCGAAACCGGACGAAACTGAATCTTCCGTCTCTATTTGGAAAATGCGTGGCGTGGGGTTTCATCCGCTGCTATTGAATCTGACTGTACCTACAAAACAGTGTCGGGCGAAAGTTAATTGGAATTGAAAATATTAAAAACCGGACAAGTGCGAGTCGGACTCGCCCACCGAGGGTTCCGTACTTTATAGTATTTGTTGTTATAGCGGCAACAGAAATACATCATCTATGAAAATTTCAACTGTCTAGCTATCACGGTTCGTGAGATACAGCCTGGTGACAGACGGATGGACATACGGACGGAGGGACAGCGGAGTCTTAGATTAACCATTACAAATTGAACCATAAACCGAAACGGACGGTTCAATTTGTAATGGTTAATTTTCAATATTTTCAATTCTAATTAACATTCGGCCAACCCTGCTACACAATATGGCCTGCTTTATCGATTCACCTCTAATGAATCATTTAAAGTAGTACACACAAAGTACCTTCAACCTTCAATACGAATTAACTCAAAATTTACTTAAAGTGTGAAGCAGAAAAGGTTCCTTACGTCATCTTATATTGAGATGAGGTCATGCAATCATCATTATTTTGTTTATTTGTTTGTGGTAATGACAGTATTAATTAATTATAATTATTACAAATTACAATGAGCAGCGCCCAACAATATACAAAAGTCGTAATTTTATTTTTACCGCCAGCTGGTAAAGTCTCTTTTTTTTAAACTGATGAGAAAGTTGCATTATATCCACAAGATGCAAATTTTGAGTAGCTCCCTATGTTGGCTGGTGGAATGGAACTGATTTTTAAGTTATGATTTTGAATAATACTTAATCAATTATTCAATCATCAATCATAAAACAATGCTTGAATAGGCATAGAAATAAATGAGTATTACTTGATCTGCATGCAGGTAATAATAAAATTAAACAGTCAAGTTTTTTTTTATGTTACTTAAAGAGGGATCGTCCATACAAAAAGAGAAACCGTTTTTCCACTTCTAAATATTTTCCATTCTCCATGTTTTTTTTAGTATGTTATTAACACAATCATAAAATAGGTTTATAGGATTTCAGTTTTCAAAATTTGCAAAACAAAAAGATTTTTTTTTTCATAAAAGCGAAACCTAGACTATATTATGGTAAAGCGATCGACATCAAAATCAAAGTTATTTGTTATGATTTAGTCAGTGGAAACCGTTTTCTTCCGAAATGGAATTTCATAGAAAAATTACCGTTATTTCGTTAGATTCGAAAAGCTATTCTTCCCTCTTATATTATAGTTTGATGCTACTGACTCTATGAGCATGGATATTTGTTCCTGAGTCATGGGTGTTTTCTATGTATTTAAGTATTTATAAATATTTATATATTATATATATCGTTGTCTAAGTACCCTCAACACAAGCCTTATTGAGCTTACTGTGGGACTTAGTCAATTTGTGTAATAATGTCCTATAATATTTATTTATTTATTAGTTTTTAATTAATTTAGCTTCATGTATATAAAATATGAAATAAATAGAGATGATTCTTGAAAAAAAAGAGTCGTAAATAACAAAATATCATTCAATAACAGCACCTATGCAAATTATGAAATATTTAATAGCATTAATTTGGATTTGATTTTTAATGTCTTACAATTGAGTAGTATTTATATTCCCCGAGTAGGTGTGGTGAAAAATTTCGTTTCACTCTGTAGCCAAGTGCTTTGTAACCCTCAAGATTTCACTTTTCGAACCAATTTCAATTTTAACAACTGATTTTCCAATATCATTAATAGTAAATAATATTTATTATTGACCAGAGAAACTTGTTGAATCGTTGAAAATAAATAATTTAACAAATTAATTCGATAAAAATACTATTTACAAATTACAAATTTTTATCCGTGGCGGGAACAGTATGTTACTACTATATTTTACTTGTTTATGACTTATTACTGATAATAGTGATAATGATGTCCTAAATATCAATAAATAAATAAAATAAATAATAAAATAACCTATTTATTTAGAGTTGGACCACGCTTAGTTTTCACGACAACGTACCATAAGTAGGTTAGTGCAAAGTTAGCGTGGTCAGAGTTTATGAATTAAATAATAAACACTGCTATTAGAACAATTTTATATTTGAGAAGAAAAAGAGACTAGTATTGCTGATGTGTAAACTAGTACATGTTTTGCACAAATCTTAGCCCCGACTGGACATCGTCAGACTCTTTAATCAAATTTACATTTTTTATACTTAATTAACCTCTGTATGCTCTGTAACACTTTTCCGCTCCCTGCCAAGCCATTTCAGACCTTATTACCAGTGTATAAAAACTACAGTGGCAATATAATATACCACGTTTTAAGGTCATGCCAAGCGAATTTGTACTATATTATAAAGGAATAAGGTTGGGAATGCATTTATTGGCGTTTATTATCGGGTGACCGCATAGTGATGTCATTTGGGCAAGGTCGGACATGCTCAGGATAAATTTGTTTCATTTATTTGTAGTAATAATTACACCGCCAATTAAATTAAATGGTTACTTTAGAATTGTTGGTTACTGAGTTGCAATCCCAGTAAGAGCATTTAATTAATTAGTACTGGACCAAAAAAAATTGGAACCGATACCTACGACCTTACAAATTGATGTTAAATTCATCTCATTATGAGAAAAAAAATCCATCTCATTTGTACTTATATTGTTGTAAGCTAGATGCAATAAAGAAGTTTAGTTAGGGGGCGTCCATTAATCGCGTCATACGTTTTTGGCTTGTTTTAGACCCCCCCCCCTCCCCCATGGTGATCTTTGGTGATATTTTCAGGTCCCCCCCCCCCATCCAATATGACGTGTATTTTTTTCGATAACTAAAGAACAGTTTTCTAACAAATGAACCTAAGTACACGTGAAGGATAATAAGGGCGGAAAACTATTATTTTTATTTTATTGACTATAATACAGTATAGCACAGATGAAAAAAAAATACACGTGATACGTGTCCATACCCCCCCGTCCCCTGTGGTGATCATTGGTGATTTTTTGCTGACCCCCTCCCCCCCCCTATACAATATGACGCGATTAATGGACGCCCTTAATTCCTCGAGGAGCTGGGCTGGCAGGACTAGCCCACCCCCAACATATCACGCAAAATAGGCGCAAGTCGTCGAGTTGCGGAAAAATCGCCCGAATACAATACAATAATGGACGCCCCCTTAGATGTCTCGTATTTTACGGGTTGTCCCGTATCTC
Source organism: Cydia pomonella (assembly GCF_033807575.1). Lineage (NCBI taxonomy): Eukaryota > Metazoa > Arthropoda > Insecta > Lepidoptera > Tortricidae > Cydia > Cydia pomonella. Next base: position 10,556,029 of record NC_084726.1, read on the forward strand.
AGGCACGAATTTTTCACTGTTCCGTAATTTAGCGAAACCAATACGGGACAGTACATTCTATGGCATTTAATGATAAAAATGCATATTTTGATTATTTCACATTTTTTCATTAAGAAATTTAGCATTGTATAGGTTATTTAATTGATTTTGCCAAATATTAGTAATAAAAAAAATACGTTTATTTTTATTAACAAACGGCCACTGCCGTATTTTAACCTTAAATCCCGTATTTTCAATGCAGATGACGCGTAAAACCGGAATCAGATCTGGTTACCCTAATGACCCCTTACATTACTAAGTTCTTCAGCTGTCCCCTCTGACCTATATGTTCTTTGTTGAAGTAATGAATAAAACACGTGGTGATTGCGACAGATGGACAGAAAGACTGACTTAACTAAGTCAAAAGTTTACAAGTTGAAAGTTAAAATCAACTGAATACTGAATACCTACCATTGTATTAAGAGGGAAGAATAGCTTTACGAATCTAAAGAAATAACGGGAAATTTTCTATGAAATTCAATTTTTTCCACGTTTTCTATTATCTAAATCTTAACAAATAATTTTGATTTTGACGTCGAACGCTTCAGCATATATTCTAGGTTTAAAGGTTTCGCTTTTTTGAAAAAATAAAATTGTTTTTTTTTTGTTTTGCAAATTTTGAAACAAAGGAAAACCTATAAATCTAGTTTTTCATTGTGTCAATATCATACTAAACAATCATGGAGCATGGAAAACATTTAAAACTGGAAAAAACGTTTTCTCTTTTTGTATGGCCGATCATGCGATATACTTCCTTCTTAAGTATTGTATTGTATTGTATTGTATTTGTTTTCGGCAGCATTACATTATACCGAAAACTTCCAAAAGTTGCCAAATTTTTTACTTGCTACTATTTAATTAATAGGATTTTTCTGATTTGTTTATTAACTAAGATTTGTTTAAAATGGGACCTAAGATTTTATCTCGAGAGTTTTGGCATTTTCCTTCAGTGATCCAAGCTTAACCACTGGTAAAATATTTTTAATTATTAGTAATAAGAGTATTGTGAGGTGACGTGTGACCGTCGGCCCAATTCAAACAATGCTTTTAAGATGTCACAGCGATACGATACCGATCTGTCAGTGTCAAAAGTGACGTTTTTGGTTGAGGAAATGTAACACTCAAGGTTCTACTTTTCTAAAATGTTGGAAACTTTCGCTTGCTCGGGTATCAGTATTATCACGAGGGGTTAAATAACAACTTTTATAACAAATAACTATTGTCATATCATAGTGATATGTTACAGGCTGGAATTGGCTTGACACCCGATAATTATAGAGGTTGGAAAGGTCAGCAAATAGAGAATCGCGGACGATGAGTCACGAGGGCGCCGCGTGCCGACACACGCGATCAATTTGATGGGTCTACTATTCTTTATTACGATTATTAACCTAATAAAATATTAAATTCAGTAGTGGGAACAGTTTTGGCTTATGTATATCTTTAATTGTAATTATTTATATGTTATCTTTCGGTTCGCTTTTTGGAAACCGTCGTGTCACATTCGCTCTCTATAAGTTTCGCACCAAAAGCTGCCTATTTGCTGGCTTTCGTTAGTTATCTCGGTAAATCGGAGTAATCGTGCTTAAAATTGTTGAAAATTAAGTTTTGTGCCTTGAGATCGGACGGAGGGACGCTGGAGTTGCGGTATACCGCAACTCCAGCGTCCAGCAATATATATATTCAGGCGTGCAGGTAACCTTAGAGGTCTAGTGAGTGCACGAGCTGGTCTCCGGGGCCCTCGCCGCCTGAAAGAGGAGCTGACGACCCCTCTAAACCCAGGTTAGTGCCTAAAATCTGAATTTCAAGGCAATTAAAGCATTATTTTGTAGAATTGCATTCTTGTAATATTTAATTTCGATTGAATCCCCCCAAAATTTACAGTCCACTGTTTCGAAATTGCACATTTATTATTTGGTTCGTTTCCCATTAACAATTTAATAATACTTTTTAATTGTAGCATCGGGCAGTAATTATTATAGAAATGTGAAGATCGGATCCAACACATTGTATCTATAGAATGTGTTTGTACACGTATAGTGGAGCTGTTAACCCCGTACCATGAAATTTATCGACAAATCACCCCCCATACCTATATTTTGTCTCAAACATTTTAAAAATGGAACCCTTCAAAGTTTTATGACGCCAAACACGACTGCACTTGATTAGTGTACTATCTGTCCATTTACCTGTCGCGCATTAAAAAAAAAAACTTTCGATCGCTTATGAATTAGGGCATAAATTTCAAGCATAAAATGTCACAGAGAATTTTCCACAATTACTCGAGAATTAATAACAAAAAGTAAAATTGTCTTTCATATTTTTATTTACTGCTTTAAATTATCATACAAAAATATTGCATTTAATTTAAAACTATATTTCATGAAACCATGAAAAGTATTTTCAAGTGACAACGCTACAGCCAATCACAGCGCCTCATTTTATAATAGACCAATCGTAGTTCGGGTGGTTTAAATTGACTAATCATGGTCAAATGAAGTTTCGCCGAAGAAAGCAAGACCTGAACATTGACGAGTTGCAATTGGTCCGTTATTAGTATTGCGTGTTTTAATAGTGGGGCCACTTTTACGCTGATATTTTGTTTGACGTTAGTCTTCTATGTTTTTTTCGTTCACTGCCCGTTCTTCCTAATTTCACAGTATGCAATAGCATATGGCTTTGGTTACGTACGCTTTAATATTATTAATATGTTAATTAGTATGTATTCTCGACTGAATATTGCTTCATTATCAGTCAGGTCACGGGTCTGTTTTACGAAACTTAAATAAGCGCCGCGCTGGAGGTCAGATGGAGGTCTAAAGTCTAAACGAGACTAGTTTGGGCTACCTTGGATGCTAGAGGAAAAGTTTTTTTTGCGTGGTGTCGTGTTCAAGATACTTGAGTAAATTAAATCTGCATTTTGCCTTGTAACTATTTTTTTATACCACGTCGGTGGCATACAAGTATACTGTCCGCCTGACGGTAAGCAGTCACCGCCTATGGACGCCTGCAACCTGCAACACCAGAGATATTACATGCCCGTTGTCAACCCTTTAAAAACCTGTACCACATATTAATAAATAGTTACTACGTAACAGATACATAATTGCCATACAAAAGCGAAAATACCTACGCTATAATAGCCTACAAAATCTTAATAATATTACCTGCTGCTCAGGACGAGAAGAAATGTACCATAAGTACGCGCACAAAGAGTTGAGATTGTGTTGCCCGCCGTGCGAGTCACGTGCCAACGCGTCGTCGCTAGGGTTGTCACGTAAGATGATTATTGTAATAAAACGAATGTTGCGAATCAACCATATTTTTTATTAGTCAAACAAATATGTTTTAGTAAGTAAATATTCTTTATTATTTATTTTAGTTTTATATAATGATATATATATTTTTCCCTTCTCGGAATTCTCTGTTATTAAATTTTATAGTTGAAAATATCCTCAATCGCGTAAATAATAACTAGTAGCTCTGTGAGCTGTAGACCTCGCGAGCATAGCTTAAAATTTAATAAATGTATGATGACTCTACTGTTTAAAAGAATTTATAAAAACTAAATTGACAAAAATACATAATTATCGAATAGGGTGGTCCAACTTTACTTTGTATGTGGAAAAAAATGAAATAGATTTTATCTTCACAAGGCTCCCTTTAGTATATTATGAAATAATTTGAACTAATTTTCAAATGATTTAGTGGTCGCTGTACTCGCTATGATTTTGTGATTTGCAATATCCTCATACAAATTAAAAAATGCAAAGTAACCAAAAAGTTTAAAAAAATCAATTGCCATATTTTTAACATACTTATGATTAATAAATAAAACGTATAAGAAGTCCTTAAGGACCCCTTTGTTTGACATAATTATTGAAAGTCATAATATAATGATAGTCATATTATCATTAGTCATAACTCTGAAACCGTTAACTTTTCAGGAATTTCCTCAGGTTATCCTATAGATAGGTTAGGTTAGGTTAGGTTTGTTTTATGGCAATTCTGAAAAGTTACGCGTTTCTGAGAAAAACCAAATTATGGCTAACGAAAATGCGGACAAACAATACATTATGACTTAAAACTTTATGGGAAACAATAGAGACCCACATTTCCAAAGCAGAATTATTGATGGGTCAATTTATTTTCATACAATTGTTTATGGCAGAATTGTTTTATTTATAGCGACGCCTAAATGATGTTTAATGCTCTAAATTTTGCTAGGGATACTTGTTACCTATATTGGAATAAAAAAAAACCCGCATGGAAAAGAAATTTTCATTACTTTATATTTTTGGACCACCTATTATCGAATATTAATGTCATTCAGTTATCATGCATTTCGCTCGTACTCTACGGAGTCCGTACATGTATTGCCGCAAGCGAGACGCATGATAACTAAATAAAATGGTTCATATATAATTAGTGGATTCTAATGTCAGTGTACGTTCGAAATTGGCCTGTAAGCTGTAACCGAGATGCTTCATCGTACGCGTCGGTTTGTTTGGTTTGCCAGTCTTTTCAGTATTTTTTCCTCCTCGAAGTCCTTGAATCGCAATAGAAGGAGTTTCACAGTCTTAATTTTAGCGAGGCGATACAAAAGGCTTGAACCTAAGAAGGCGCAACGTATAAACAACCTACAGCAAGATACCCCAAGGTCAACCACTACTCTAAGCAATGTAAAGGTAACGTTCGGATTTCCGACCGCAGCTGCACTACTGCCGCAGTATTTGTAACGCAACATTACTGCCAACTGCATTACTGTCGCTGCCTGAATAATGTAAGTTCTTTAGGACGCCAAGTTCTTGTGACAGTGCCGTTATCAAATCTGACCATTACAACCTAAAGGCGAGGAACGGGTAGAGCATGATTAGAAAGATACATCAAACAGTGCCAACGGACCTATTTTCAGTAAATGACCTCAAAATGGCATCATTGGGCCGTCTCAACATGCAACAAAAATAACGAAACAAAAACATACAAAAACTCTGAGCATTTTAACTTTTTAAGCCAGTCAAGACCTATGTTGGTGCTCTAAATACCGCACAGCAAGGTAGCAAACTGTTCAACTGATTTGGGTTTATACTATATACGGCCCCTGCCTGGTAATCTACCTGCTGGTAACTAACAGCAAAGATAATTTGAAATAGAGGTGTATTGTCAAAGAAAACTTTGTAGCCACCTAATTTACTGCCTTATCTTTCGACACGTAATTAAAACTTTTAGAACGCCATTTGACTTTGATCCTTATTATTTCACTAATATGTGTTCAATTTGTTAAATGTCAAAAACCGGCGCCATCTTACCGGGCACAACCTAAAGGTTATAGAAACATCGCTTGAAACGCTATACCTTTGCTTTGGCCTTTGATCTATTAGATGGCGCCACTTTCTCATCGCCGACTGTTAGTAATCTATATACACCAAAATTATCTACAACAATGCCACGTGCCGTACCGGAACTTTCTGCCGCGACAGCCATCTTGAAACATTGCAGCTCCGGCAGGAGCTGGGGAAAAATGCTATAAAAACTGTTTCCCTATTTTAGCTATGATATTCAATTTGGTAATTAAAGCAATATAACAAACATTTACGATTAAACTTCTGTTCCTAAAATAATATCAATATTCCGATCTACAACTAATCTATAGAAAAGCCAAAGTTGATAAATTAATCTAAAGTGTAAAATTTGCTCCGAAAAATTCTGAACATGGACCCCCCCACACATCGCACCCGTTTTCGCCTGCGCAACTGTCCGTATCCTTGAACTATAACGGCTGAAAAAAAAAGTTCAGACAAAAAAACTGATACGAACGCGCTTAGCTTGATCAATCAACAATACGAAATTTAAATGCAAAAAATAATACAAAAAGTTACAATTCAGGGGATAGATCCAGGGACCTCTCTCTCTCTCCCTGCTACAAACCTTAATCAAAAATAGGAAATTAAAATGCAAAAAAAATAAACAAAAAAGAATTCATTGTATGGGGTTGGAACCCAGAACCTCGTCATTGTAAAGCGAGCGTATTCCAACTGTGCCACGAGTGGTTATATGTGACACGGTGAAATTAGGCTACTTATACTCGAGGAAAAATTAAATATCTAAATACCCCCTAAACCAGCGTTCTAAAATATCTGAATATTTCGCAAATCACTCACTAAACATGTCTCACAAAGAAGACACTCTTATGATATGGATACGGCTATTTGTTTAGGCGTGACGTACCATTACTCCGCCATTTTGAAGAATTTCCAAAAACTGGATCGACAAAAAAATTCTATTTAATCATAGAATATGGTCACAAAATTTCACGCGAATCGGTTGAGAATTGCGACCTGTAGAGGAGAACATCCGGACATACGAAAGCAGATTGCCCGAGTCAAAACGTAGACCTACGCTACGCTTCGGTCAATTAAAAGTTGTAATACGGTGCTACAATGCAGATTCATTATAACTTGTCAAAATTATTTAAAAATACTATTTCTAACTCTTCAACATAATTATCCTTTTTTTTTTTACTTTTACATCCATGTACTGCACAATAATTACGTGGTTTCGGCATTTCGAAGCGTAAGCGCGGGAAAGGTTCGGCGCAATGCGGTACGAGCGCTCAGGCGGGCGTTCGGCGGCCCTCTGCCTCTGTCGGTTGTATCGTCGACGATACGTCGAGCGGTAGGCATATAGCGCGTGGCCTTGAGAGAGTGAGGGCCGGGCCGGAGCTTCCGGCGCTTCGTTTTCTATGGAAAGCACCACGTGATCACCGATCAGCCGTCATAGAAAATGACGCGTGGGACGCTCCGGCCCGGTCTAGCGTGTTTCATCCTTAATCTTGGTCTAACTAGCTTTCTAAGTTCCAGAAGCAATCATTTTATTTTAGCAATTGCAATAAAAGTTCGAAGTAAATTATATACTTAATTGGATTAATTGGGTACTTGACACATGTTGAATATTATAACTAAATTTAGCTAAATGGATAGAATATGAGCCATCCATTATAAACAAGTGGAATTTAAAAAGACATATTGAGATTATAAAAAAATACAAGGCTCCAAAGACTAAAAACATATTTTTTTTGTAACTTTCAAAAAGATACTTTTTTTTTTACTGAATCGCTATCTGAAGGTTGTCTGGAAGAGATCACTTTTTAGCGATAAGTCCGCCTGTTGTTGCCTACTTACTTATGTCCTTTTTTTTTGTTTGTAACATGTATATTTCTTTGTAGTGCACAATAAAGTATTTTATTATTATTATTTCCTTGGATTTCACGGGCCTATAAATCCCGGTCTTTTGATAGGCTTGCGTGGGGATATAGATCCAACACGTAGAGGCCTCTTGGAGAGCTTTAATGTCATGTAGAACGCCTGCTGGAACCCGTTCACGGGCGCAACAATAGACACCCATGAACCGGTCGCAACAGGCATTGGGACTATTGTAGTAAAGTGAACAGTATAACGGTCTATGGATTGAAGTTTGGGAGGACAATGAGACTGGGTTATTGCAAAAACGTCCGGACACCTGCCATAACAATGTTTTCACTAGTTATCGAGGCAGGCGGTGACTCGCCGCTCACTAGATGGGCCCCTGAAAATGCCGTCGTGAAGACGACCAGGAGCAACACCGGTGTGAGCGGCTCAGGGGTGTCGAGAGGTGTACGCCGCTTTCTACCCAGTGGCTGATAACAGCCACTGTGCCAACTCGCGTCTTATGCAAGTTTTCACTTCCACCCCTGGAGCATTTAGCTCTAACGACTCCTCTCTGGACGGCCAATGAAAGCAAGCCAGAGCTGAGAGTCCTGCGGGTCCCCTTGGGGTCCACTCCGACCGACGAAGACACGCCGGAGACGGAGACCCTGACCGACTCTCGGGAGTACTCGGGTCCGTGGGGTCGTTACTCCCCAACAGCTCGCCACAAGCTGCCCTGCGGTTTTATTATTATTATTTGTATGTCTCTTACAAATTCTCGGGACCATGGGGTCCCGGGCATTTGGAAGGCGTGCGTGGGGCCGAAGCCAACACGTAGAGGCCCCTTGTAATAAGACAATTTACTCTAAAAGTAATGTGACACCAACCGACGATTATCCCTGTTCACACTATAGCAGTGCACCCACGGACAAGCCCCGGTTAGTGTAGGACTATTGTAAGAAAAAGGTACAAAAAGAAACCGGGCTATTGGGTTGAGTTGCTACTGGACTGGTAACCGAGACTATGGAGGTGACTATGGCACCTGCCCTGATCATATGTTAAAAAACACGAAAAATGGACAGGACTCGCCAACTCACAATATGGATCCCCGAAAACGGCCGCTCGCACAGAGCGACAAGGGGACAACATTGCGTGAGCGGCTCAGAGTGTGGAGAGCAGCCACTGTGCCAACTCGCGTCTTATGCATATTTCACTTCCACCCTGCGAGCATATAGTTCTGACACCCCACTCTGGACGGCCGGCAAAGGCAAGCCAGAGGTGAGTCCTGCGGCCCCTGCTCAATGTTCACTCCAGCCGGCCAATGAAGGCAAGCCGGAGAGAGGGGCCTGACCGACTCTCGGGGGTATGGGACCCAAGGGACGTCACTTCCCATTCAGCTCGCCACAAGCTGCCCTGGGGGCTTATTATTATTATTATTAAATAGAATGCTACCATTCGATTCCTTATATTTAATTAAAAAAAATAATAATAAAAAAAAAAAAATTGTAAAACAACTATACACATAAACGCAATATTTCAGGGTTATAATAGTAATTTTCTTGATCTTTTTTTTTAATACTACGTCGGTGGCAAACAAGCATACGGCCTGCCTGATGGTAAGCAGTATCCGTAGCTTATATACGCCTGCAACTCCAGAGGAGTTACATGCATACATTTAGGACAAACTAATGTAATGTGACGTCACATTACAATATCATTTCGTCTGAGGCGTTACAATCGAGTGCCAACGTCAGACTTTAACCCTCATTTCTGACCTTTGTGTTGCTTAAATGGCATGAGTCCTATATAGACATTTGATCCTCAGGAAAATCTAGACCGATTGACAATATTTACAAAAAAATGTCAAGTAGCCATATAACATTTGTAATGTACACAGACTCTCACAAGGATAGGTACAAAAAAATAAGAGGCTGTCAACACCCAATGTCCTTGAAATTGATGTTACTTAAACAGTTTTTTAAGAAAGGCTATTTGCTTTAATCAAGTAAGAAAAATATATGTTCATATTAATTATATTTCAAAGACCGTGGTTGTACTCGATACATGATTGAACGAAAACGGCTCGATTGAAAATAATTGCAAAGATTGGTCTTATAATCACAATTAAACGGTTTTTATTGTTTTGACTTATGGGTCTGCAATTAAAATCACAATTTCAAAACATTTATATCTAAACCGCTGTTGAGTAAAATATTACACTAATAATCCACTTTTTTATATATAAATATTTTTCTTATTATTCCCTTGCCCAGGCCCAGTAACATGCGACAGTGCTATCTCATTTACTCCGATACAAATAGACAGTGTGCGCGCTTTAGGTATTGACAGCCTCTTAAAGAATCAGTTTATCAAATGATAAATAATAAATAGGTCAAGCTGTAGCCATTACGGTCTTGGTTGACCGAAGTATGTACCGAAGATGCATCGATCGGTACGTAGACAATGGACGATTAGCCCGGGCTTATGGCGACCATTTGCATAATAAAGCTATTCATTAAAAATGTAAGTAGGTCTGAAAGCTGTTGTAATACTCGAAGTATAAATAAACAATATTATTTATTTTCATCATACCAGCTGGTAAAGGCTCTCTTGTTTTTCAAAAACTCATGAGAATGAGAAAGTTGCATTTTAACGACATGTGGGGCAAAGTATTTTTGCGTTTCCTTATGTTGGCTGGTAGAATTGACTTTTAAATGATGATTTTGAATGAAATATATTTATTAACATTCATTTTGAATTGATTTGCTTTCCTTTTGTTTGATATTTTACAGTTAATATTTTCCTTGTGTTGGCGTGATGAAAAAAAATTGTGTTTCACTCGGTGGCAAAATTTCTTTAACTCTCGTGCCTTGAAACCCTCGCAACGCTCAAGATTCCATTTTACGAACTATTATATTGCGATGATGGCTTCTGTAGCCTAATCTGTTGTGACTCTGCTTCCGAAGCTAAATAAATAAATAAAAATGAAATAAAATTCGTTTAATTCAGACCATCTTTTTGTTCATAGAACTAGAATAACTTACACCCATATTAAAACTTACATAAAAACACTTAAGCTTTAAAACTACCTTAACATTAATCACTGCGAGCAGAGAGGAGCAAATGACAAAAAGGTGGGTTATTTCGCCCTGCCTATCACCACCAATGCCGGATTTAGAGGTCTGGAGGCCTCGGGCAATAAAGGAGTGGAGGCCCCCTGGCCCCAAATTTTTTCCAAATAAAATGGTAAATTTTCCGAAAATCTCTATTGTGGGGGCCCCTCTTTTGTGGAGGCCCCCTAAATCCGGCCCTGATCACCACCTCTAGCCAGTACTTTGTGAGGCGGCAATCGTCCATACAATATCCTCAGGAGGCTGTTGCTCCTGCCACGCACGCGCTTCAGCAGAGACGCTATTCTTTTACGCCTAATGGCATATACGTCATCCATTCGCGCCTCTGCAAACATTCCCAAGGCACAGTGCTTCGGCAGTTTCAACAGCATCCTCAGGATGTTATTGTACTGAACTCTCAGTGAATAGGTTCCTCTGTGTAAATGTTGCCCACAGAGGTCCTGGGTTCTATGTAAACTACGTTTTTATATCGTCGAGGATATGTACAATACAGCGCTACTAACAAAGTCGAAAGAGTTCGAAATTCAAACAACGTAAATACAAGGAAGCTGGATCTTACTGCATTCCGATTTTACTCACAGCCCTATGTAGTTTAGTACTCTTTCTGTCTGGCGACACACAGGGCGGGCAACGTTCATGTCCAAAGACATTACTGCAACACGATTATTCGTGCCATTGACGTAATAACCAACTTATCATGTTTAACGACTTCTATCATTTGCCGTGACAGTTAAGTGTTAACCGTGTTTTTGCCGTATCACGCATAACAGCCGTAAGTGGTAACAGTAATTGGAAAACTATATGCGTAAAGTTTGTTCAGTACCGTAAACTGTGGTTACTTGATTTTTGAAAAAAAAAACTTATTTCTTATACGTAGCTTAAAGTCCATGATCAATGTTTCCCCACGACACAATGCCAGTAATCCCAGTTTACTGGTACTTAAACGCGTATAAATAACATCGGCGTAGGTAGGTACAGGCAGGGGGGGGGGGGGGGCAGCTGCAAATTTTACATACAATTAATGCCCCTCTGCGGTATCTGCCCGATATCAACTTGCCAAACATATCGATACGGACAAAGTGCCAAAAATATCTATACACAATCTTATTGCCTATATATTAAGGTAATGCGTACATATTTTTGACACTTTGTCTGTATCGATATTTTTAGACGTGACTGTACAAGTAAAAATATGTCAGCTAGCAAAGCTCTTGCCACCACTGCCGCGAAGCTGCTCGACAGTATGCTGAACTCTACATTAGATAAGTACCTGAGTATCTATGACACCCAGTTTGGGTTCAGAACTGGGTTATCTACAGAAAGTGCCATTATGTGTCTCTAGCATACTCTCGGGTACTACACGGACAGGAAAACATCAACCTATGCCTGCTTCCTCGACCTTTCCAAAGCGTTTGACAGGGTTAATTATACTATGCTTTGGAAGAAAATGAGGAAGCAGGTATACCGAATGACTGTACAGATTTGCTAAAGTTTTGGTACCAAAATCAAACAAACCAGGTCAGGTGGGCCAAGTCACTATCTTCTGAGTACAGGCTTGAATGTGGTGTAAGACAGGGGGGCCTTACGTCTCGGAAACTGTTCAACTTGTATATGAACGACTTGATAGGCGAACTTAGCAGCATGCCTGCGGGATGCTATATATTGAAAACACTTGTGTTAACAATATAAGCTACGCAGACGACATGGTGCTGCTAAGTCCGTCTATCGGGGCCCTTAGACAGTTAGTGGCCAAGTGTGAGAAGTATGCAGCCGCACATGGACTCGTATACAACGCCGCCAAGAGTGAAGTGATGGTGTTTAAGGCGGTTAAATAAAACCATATTTTATACCTCCAGTGTCGCTTGGCGGGGTTGTACTTAGAGTAGTGGATAGCTTCAAATACTTGGGCCACATTATAACTAATGATCTGTGTGATTGTGATGATAGTGGTATCGAGAGGGAGCGAAGGGTGTTGTCAGTTAGCAGTAATATGCTAGCTCGAAGATTCGCTAGATGCTCCGTGGAAGTCAAAATAACTCTATTCAAAGCATATAAATAGCCAGTCTTTTTATTCTAGCAGTCTTTGGGTTCGGTATACGAAACGAGCCTACAACGCCCTTCGCATTCAATACAACAACGCTTTCAGAATGCTGTTGAGACTTTCAAAATGGTGCAGTGCATCAGGAATGTTCGCCCAAGCGCAAACGGACGATTTTCACGCGATAATGCGTAAAAAAATCACGTCGCTAATGGTCCGCGTAAGGGAAATTCGAAGCAGCATTCTGAAGATGATTGCGGACAGATTTAGCTGCCCCATAATGTGGCATTGGATGGAGCAGGTCAGCTCTACTTTGACCTGTGTCAAGTAGGTCTGATTGGCACAGCATAACCTTTGTAAATAATATAGGTTTTAAGTTAATTTTAGTAACCATATTTGGACTTTTGGGTCTGAAATAAAGATATATTTAATTTAATTTAAAGCGTTTTTCTGTTGAAAGATGATGATAAGCTTTAATTATCTATTGTAGATCTTATATCATCAGTAATAAGACTTACAAATGATCATGTAGTTGTGTCTTCCGTACAATTACAAGGTTAGTCGTTATCTCAAGGAAACTGTCAAGGTACACTAATTATTCAGCTAACTATAGAGGCTGCTGAACATAGGTTAGGAATATAAACGAATACGAGTAACGACAATGTCCTTTGTTTGACACAATTTATAAAATATATTCTCCTGTCGAAAATAGTGTTCACCCACTAGTACTACAATGCATATCACTTTCTGCCTTTTGTAATGAAACACTCCGCTTGACAACTGAATACTCAATTATTTGTTCTTTTTTTTACTTGGAAAACAGTGTCGACCAGACAAATTCGGTCCTATATCTATTTACCCTGAGCGTTTGTTTTTGTTCTGAAACCAAATTTACGTTATAAGGGGCTGTAAAAAAATAAGATGTCTAATCTAACTCAAGATAAAAAAATAAATAATAATTAAATTAATAACAAAGATAAATAAAGGAATTATTAAATTTAAATTAATGGGATAGCCACAAATAATTAAATTTAAAATAAAATAAATAAATAATACTATCACGATACCGTTGCATTTTAAACGACATTGTTGCTTTTGAATTTTTGAAAAATAAATGGGTTTCACTTGGAGGCAAAGTTTGTTTAACCTCGTGCCTTGAAACCCTAGCAATGCTCAAGATTCCACTTCTAGAACCACTAGCTACGCTCGTGGTTCAATTTTGGAATCTTTCGCTTGCTCGGGTATCAATATTAGCACGAGCGGTTAAACAACAACTTTTCCCTCTTGTAAAACAAATAACTATTGTTTAACAGATTAAGGGGTTAACCTCTGATCTGTTAGACAAAAGCCATTGTTTATTAAAAAGTTTTTAGGCGTAAAAAATATTTCAGAAAATCTGTAGTATTGCTACTATTATTCACAGGATAAAATGTGTAGGCATCACGACATCCACACACGTAGTCGTGCTATGATCGGGTTGTGAAGAACGCTAAAAATCTCCGAAAGTAAAGGCGATTTTCTAGTGGTACGGTTTCTCACCAAAAATTTCTCGATGTTATTAGGGTAGGTAGTGATACGTTATATTGAGTGACGTTATATTACACTGTATTTCAGAATGTCATTTTAAAATGAGAACGTATCTTCTATTATATGGTGCGGCTAAGTTCGTGTAACTCTCAGTCTGGCTTTCCGTTGAGGCAGAGATAAGAGGAGTCGATGATTCTTCTCAACTCCGCCTCAGTAGAAAAGCTGCCTTAAGAAGATGCTAACTAGACCACGTCAAAAATGCGTATCCGTGAACTTAATCGCATTCCCTCTCTACTGCACTAATATAAGTGCGAGCGAGATGAACTGCGAGTTTACGCAAACACTAACGTCAACGTCGAGTGCTCGAGTGTAAACTACAGCTACAGATTTAGGCTATAGGTATTAAGTCAAGTCCCATCGACTGCTATTTACCTACTTAGCTATTAATAATATAATAATTATTATTTTAGACTTGTGTAATGGTTTGATGGATGTCCTTATTGTCCTATTTAGTTGTCAATTGCTCAAGGACCTCGAGGTTAATTCTAATACCTGGCATTATGTATGAATTTACGATCATAATTATAGTTAATCGAATTAATCATCGTATTATAATACAATACAAATAGTTACACTTTTTATTATTTTATTGCTCAAGACAACATAAATAACAATAAAAAAATTATCGTGGAGATAGATAACAGCCGGTTTTAATTTTTTATAGGGCGCAATCCGTATTATAAGACAAAAACGATCACTCCATAACATCATCTTCTTGACTACAAAATAGCAATGATACCTAATTGTTTTCAATCTGGACCGTTAAAGGTTTAATCAAAATAATCAATTTCTCCCAGACACGGTGTTATTTTTATTTAGCAGTATTCTAACGATATTTTTCATTTGTTTCAGCCTCAAACAATGTCATCTTAGATCACGGACGGAAACAACATTTAAATACGAACGAACGAACGACCAAACGGACTATTAATACTGTGTTCATTGTTTAAAATGACTCTGAACGCGCCCTAAGAGAAAGAGACGGAGCTGGTTACCAAAATAGCGCGTTCAGAAATAGAAAAAAAATGGCCTCAGTTGGTGGCGGGACGGCGGCGGGCACGGAACGCTCGTGGTGGACGACAACATGGAGCGCCATGGCTGACCTCGCCGAGGCCGTCGACGATCTGATATGCAGCTTCGATTATATGGACACAGCCATGGATAACCTAGTCATGCTTATCTTCATCTGGCTACTTTTCTCCATAGTCCTTCTCGGCATAGCGAAATGGGCTTACAGCCGCTTCAAGCCCAAAGCTGTTGAATCAGAAAAGCCAAAAGAAGAACCTAAATCAACGAAATCTACGGCTAGTGAGATCGTTAACAGCGCTGATACAGTGTTGGCTACTACGGCTAAAGTTAAAAGTGCTACGTTTAACTCGTTCAAGCCGAAGCCTAGTGGATTTGTGCCAGCTACACCGCCAAATAAGCGCCGTTTAGGACGCATGTCCCCTGGCCCCGAAGCTTTGCACAAGAAGCACCAAAGCGTCATAGTACCGACGTGCACGGGCCCCGATCCGCCGAGCGTACAGTGGGTGAACGACTTGTTGACGTGGTTATATAATGATCTGGTTATTGTGAACGAACTAGTGCAGCAATGGATTGTGTCCATGAACGAGTTTTCGAAGAAGTCCGTGGAGGAGGTAAGGGATTTAAATTTGCTACCTAATTTTGATACTACAGGTTACTTATCTCAGGCGATTGGTACGAGTAAAGAAGGAATCTCGGATTTCCACTTGACACCTGACATACCTATTTCGCTTCTTTCACTTTCATAACATTACGAATATTCCTCATACACGCTCGCCGGTTTAGGGTGCTCTTGGCCTGGCCTTCCTTCAGGATTTCCCCGATTTGATCAGAAAAGTCCGCCGAGGCTTACTCTTTTCCAGCTCCCTCTTTTACTTCTCCCTTATATACTCTCTTTGTCAGCCTTCTTTCTCTCATTATTTCCACGTGTCCAAACCATCTCAACATACGAGTACCTTTGTCACTACATCTTCGTTCAGTCCACAGCTTTCCCTTATCACACTGTTGCAACCAACTAGTTTATATATTACATTTTTACTTACTTAACATCAAACCAGCTTCAACCTGCCGGTACTGACCATACTAAGTCCTTACCAACTGCCTGAGTTAAATGACAGACGTATTCCCACTAAAATCATATCTTTGACTCCTGAAATCACTGAATTTGATGGAAAAAAATATGGAATTGTGGGTACAAATACTACTGCAAATGTCTTATTGTCATAAGCATTTGACATGACACTTCCACACAGTGTCACTTGTACAGTCTATGCTGAGTTATCTTGGTCTGACTCTACCATTATTCTTTATCTAACATTAGACTTTTATTCATGTTTATCGAAAATGTAGGTCGAAATTCATGACACTGCCTTGAAAATTCACACATAACAAGTTGTATTCTAAGAAAACGGGTTCGAAGTCGAACAGCGATATTCATTTCAAAAGTTTACGAGGAAAAACTATTTCAAAACTGAATTTAAGTAGATACATTACTCATTATCACTATTTTTAATGTATTGGAATGGATTTATTCGAAGTTGAGTCATTTGAAAACTTTGCCAATAAAACAACAGTTAACTAACCAAATTGTTCTTTCATAATAAATCGAAAAAGTTTTAAATCACGCTAGTTAAATGTGTTTAAAAACCATTTGCTTAATTGTCGAACATTTCCCACAACTACATATTGAAGGATTTAAATATTTACTTGACAAAGTTCAATATTGAATAATAGGTATTCGACCTTATTTTTAGACGATGATAATGATAGTCATAGCGATTTAAAGCTTACGAGTCATAGGCTGCTGTTCTTTACAGAATACATATCTAATTATCTTCAAAAAAGTTTGTACATATGTATGTATTGTCTAATACTTGACTTTTGGTTAAATATAATCAGCTTATTATATAAGCTGATTTTGCTTTTACGTGTTTATTAGAAATGTAAACAAACAGCAAAAAAATACTAACCTAACCTAACCTAAAAACGAATTGCACAGCAAAAACACTAATTTCACAGCAAAACAGCATTCTGCTGTGCAAATCACAATTATTTAAATGACGTGTCTTATTATCTCTTTATTAAATTGTTTTCGTTTATCCATATTCCGTCGCTGAATGGGAACACCTAAATACTGCACTTTGAGGATGCGCAAGTGTTTGCATTGCTTATCTACACATGACGCAACTGTTAGCTTATCTCTATGGTGCTCGTCACCGTTTAGAGGAAACATTAGTGGTCATTTTTCCACACAAACGTTCTCGCCATTTTCTTCTCTGGATTTTGGCCCTAGATTATTATTTTCGAACGAACGAGCGAAGCCAAGTTATTATATTCGACTTGGAACACACAGCTGGCTAGGGGCACCTCCCGGCTTTTCGATGTTATTACGCTGAACTATCAGAGGATAGTTTGATGGACAACTACTTAAGCAGATTTGTTCTAATTTAAATGAAATTGGGTAAACGTGTACTTGAGGGCATTATATTTTAGTCATTAAATTATGAGCAGGCTTGATCAAGGGGTTTTGGAGCTATAAGAGCCTAGAAGGACAAAAAGCTATTTGTGAGGGGGTCTTGCTATTCTGGTCATCTTATTTGCAAGAAAGTATTATAAGGGGTCTAACCATAATATTAAAAGAACGGTAGGTGTGATCAAAATACATTTATTTGGCACAATGAATATAACCTCTTCCAATCTAACTAACCACACGACAGTAGTACGCTTGTCGCTCAGACAAGCAATTATATTGTATCGAGTTCTAACAAAACAAAACGTACTGACCTGCTAATAATACAATCAACGTAACCACTTGTAATTTGCATCGACTGTCATCGTTCGACTGTCATCGTTCGAATGTCACCTCCCGAATGCTCGTTCAATATTTAAGATGGAGGGATCGATCACGTGACTCTTCACGTGATCGATCGTTACAAATACTTTTAATACTATAGTTAGCTTATTTAATCTAGAAAAATGTATTATAATGACAAAATATCTATATAAACTAAACAGTATCCTTACAGCTCGGCCATCCTGCTAGAGCAAGTCCCTTTGCTCACCTACATTTACCATTAGGTTACATTTTAGATTTACTCATTACATATCAGTATATTACAAAATAAAGTATTTTAACTAAGCAATACGAATTTCAAAATTCTAAAAGTAAATCTGCAAGTAGACCTCAAGGACTCTTTTACAAGTCAATACAACATTTATAGTAACATCATGTAGTGACATGAAAAAATATAACAACATTTACAAATACAACGGCCAATACCTAGGTAAACATTACATTATAATTATCTTAAAATAAATAATGACTACAGTAAAACAGAGACATATTGTCTCTATGGTAAATAATACATTAAATCTGGAGATGTAAAAGGTCCCCAATGTCAGAGTACTAATACTAATAAGATTTGGAGGTGTACTGTCTCTCCAAGTGTCAACATGAAATCTATATTAAATAAATGAATCACGCCTAGACTGTTAAGCTAGCAGTTTCATAAAGTATACAGCTCACATAACTTAATTTGAATTATAATTTAATTTATTAACGTCTACAAAGCCTAATCGAAAGCATTTATTTTATAACAATAGTGCAATATTCACAAAAAACATCAATTAATCTAAATTACCTATATCCTAGACTATTAGCCATGCTAACTAGCCATGATGATTACTCGGACCCATTCCATTTGGACTTTCAGTGTCGTCGTCCCAATATCATCGTATGTTTTTATTTATTTTTTATTTTACTTTTACTAACTTAACACCCAAGACAAATAAAGATAATAATAAAATAATAATTAATTAAGTTTATCATAGTAATAGTGCTGAAGTGAATCTCCATATCGAGCTTTCTTGGACAGCATAGTTATTAAAACTTCCGTGTAATCATCACGACTTGGAAATAATTCTACAAGCTTCCTTTTCCACTCTGACCACGTGTATAGGTTAGTGCTGAGACCCTGGTACCAACATTTAGCAAGACCTGTAAGTTTCAGAAGCGTGAAATGTATAATCTCTTTCTCTGCCCACCCGTAAGTCTCAGCACACTCCTCTACTTTTGTAAGCCATGTAGGAATGGTTTGATCTTTCGATATTGGATCGAACTCGAGAATTTTCATCTCTTCAACATCTTTACGATGATTAGAAATTTACCTATAGTATTTTCACCAGATTCATTCAGGTAGTCTACTTACTATCCACGACACGATCGACGCATGGAGAGTGAGAGTACAACCTTTTATGTTTAGAGGTTACACGATAGTCGTCATCAGAACTACTACTATAAACATAGTGCCTCTTTCTCTCCATGCGTCCATACCGTATTGGACTTACATGATGTCGCGGATGCTTATAATTATGCTAGTTGTCTTCATAAGAGGAACTCCACTACCATCCGCAATTTCTTGCGCGCCCGTGCGTCTATGGCGACATGCTTCAACTGCACGGAACATGTCTGGACCCACATTTGGTGTTCGTGAACGTGGCGCTCTCTCACACCGTAACTCACAATCATACTCTTCATCATGCAGCAAGTGTTTGCGGCTTTGCCTACCTTTCAGGCTCCCTTCCGCTCCCTCACTTGGCATGGCAGATGATTTAGGCGTTGGACGTTCCCGAATCTCACATTCGTTAACGTCCACTTCCGCGACATTATGATCGGAGCTGCGCTTCTCTCTGCGCCCATTATTGCTGACCTTATCGTCATTTGCGTCCATCACTGAAACTTAGATTTGTTCGGATAATATCATTGTTCATTCAAATTTTTAATCGTCCTTACAAAAACATTACGATGCGGCATTTTGCAACATATGCTTAAAATATGATTAGGTAGAAAACACGTTGTTCTTTTAAAAGAGCTCTATCAGCCGACAGGATACCTTGATTTCAGTTAAGTTTTATTATTAATTTTCAATACCATTAAAACTATAATATTAGCATTTCCAACAAGCTGTAACAGCCCGAAATATCACCCCTGCCAATTTATTAAATTTCATCAAGTCCTGAGAGTTTTCAGGAAGCGACATGTCAGGTCCTTTCTGATAAAACTCTACACTATATAAAAATATATTAATTTTAAATCAAGTTTTAGTCGTTTTCAGTAGCCTGAAATATCGTTTCAAGCCATTTCTAATGATACCTTACGCAATGTCAAAACATTGGAATTTATCACGAGTTTCAGTCGCCATCAGCAGCCTTAAATATCGTTTCAGGCCGTTATGAATGAATCTCTACACAATATATGAGATTTGAAATTTTAACAAGTTTCAGTTATTTTCAGCAGCATGAAATATCTACACTATATCAAAACTCTAAATTTGCATCAATTATTAGTGTTTTTCGCAGCCTGAAATAACGTCTCAGGCCGCGTCAAAACGGTTTCATTATTTTTCTTATAAAAATCATCTTAATTCCCCTCGTCATGTTACATTAAAATTATCCTAACATCACAAGGTATTTATGTATATGAATCTATTATATAGATTTATTATTTGTCATATCGTTATTGATTTATTTATCATATCGTTTATTTTCTTTATACCAATAATTTGATCACTATTTGAATAAACAACTATTCCATTTGTTCATATAAATGTAAGACGAGCAAACTCAAGCTCACCTAGGGAATTCGAACAATAAAAAAACTAATAAAAAGAATAGGCAAGTTTGCATCATTGCCACACCATCACGCATCTAGCTTTAAGCATAACGTAAAAATATATATTTTCAATAAAAGTACAATAAAAAACCATTTTATTGCGAACATCGAACTAGAATAACTATAAAAGACTGACTTGGGCTCAAAAATGACCCCTCGGTTACTGTGCCGAAAACGAATCGACTGTGCGGGTAGTTCGAAAAACTCGCGCGATTTTCTAATGTAAATGTTGATGTCAACTTTAGCCAGTCTTCTCCGACAACACCGTCCTTGAAACGTCGGAGGTAAATTTAAAACTTAAGCGATTAAGTCCCATTTGTATAAGTTAAAGATGTGTAAAAATCGTGAAGGTTTAAATCAGTGAATTGACTGTACTAGGCGGAATTAGACAGCTTTAGTACGACAGCAGCCTTCTGTGGCATAACATGTCAGCCCATACAAAATTATTAATTCAGAAACCTATATCAAATGCCTTATTGTGCGTTTATTGGTACCAACAATTCAATACAACACAAGAAGAAGAATTCCTAAACATGATAAATAATTATTTAAATTAACAGACTGTTGTAGACTAATACGCTAAACCAAATGTCGTAGCTATATGTATTAGTTTCATAATAACTCATGCCCTTTTGGGCATACTTTGATACGGGGTGACAGAATGAGATGGCGTTATGCAACATTTTACTTTAAAGGAACTCCAATTACTTGTTCTTATGTAAAATATCAAGTACGGTGCAAATTTCTTGCCGATAAACTTCCTGTTTTATTTATTCAAGTTTCACAAAGGACCGGAACCAAGGATCGTTACCGGTATTCTGACTACCGGTTTTAAATTAGGTATAACCGGTTATAGTTGTATTTCGCAATTTTTATCACTAAAGCTTTGATTACAGGTATAATCAATAACGGTACTCATGTCTATTAGTGATTTTGCCATTAGACAACAATATCTGTATTTGACATTTTACCCTTAAAAACCATTACCGGTTATACATGTCAATGTCAATACACTCCTTTATTTGTGACTTCGAAGATGTTGCGCTTTGCGTATTGCTAAATTGTCAGAATATTTCAGACTTAGTACTTTGGCAAGGCTTTTCCTTTGCGAATAAAAATGAAGGACATCGTTACTTAAATAATTTACTTTCAGAAGCAAATTATATTAATCTAGGTACTACTACTACACTTCAGCCAGCTATGCAAAATATTATCACGTGACGTTACAGTATTAGACCTGTTTGTTGTGATTTAGTAGTAGTGTCTGATTGACATCTTACCTTTCAAGTACAATGAATGGCGATATTGAATAAAGGTATTTAATATTGTAAATAGTCTATATATAACGGTAAAAACAAAAGCAAAATCAAAACAATACCTCTAATAGGAATATAGCTATTCTTTTTATAGCGGTATTAGTTTGAGAATTTATTTACAGGTATTAAATAAAACCGGTTACACAATCCCTGACCGGAACAGAAAATTCTTTGGACAAAAATGCTGTTACTTTAAACAGGCAGGCACCAGGTTGATTCACTTGGTTCCCTAGCCAAACACGCGAATTTGTAGCGTACATTTCAAAGAAATTTATTACTATCAGACAGAAACTGGATAAGTGGGACTTGAAGATAAGGTTGTTCTTACGCTTACTTATATTTTTGGTTATTTCATATGTACTATATTTAAAACAAAACAATATAATATATTCAGTTAAGAATAATATTTCAGATGGCACGTACTGAAAATATCTCGGAGAGTTCAATTGAATCTAGTAACATCCCAACAAAAGGTCGTATGATAAATAGTTAAATACTTTATTAAATTTCAAAATATTAAAATAAAACGTCGTCTCACTTATAATATTTTAACTTCAGGTTTCTTTCCATATTGCGTTGTTGTTTTGTATTATTTACATTTTATTGATACATAACTAAAAACGTATATTAAACTTGGGAAACATTCAACACTGGCATTTTATAAAATTTTGTATGTACTTTCATTGTTCCAAAATACATAATACATATTAACATTACGTTTCAAATTTTGTATGTACCGACATACACTTATAAAGTATAAACATGCCTAATCTTGACAATAAATACGCGTCAAACAATAATTTATATGAATTGGTTCCATCTTAGTATAATTATTGTAAGATTTGACAACGCCAAAATATTGTAACGCAACAACGGTTTGACGCATAGAATTTTATTATAGGCAATCAAAACTTTTATTGATCAATCACAACTTTTTGTTTAATAGCAGGAATTAGTTTATTGAATATAATTCGAAGCTGCAAGGATATATTCACGGTGAAGGGGTAGCTGTCAGTGTCAGTATGGCTGGTATTTTCTATGGAGAGCGTTGTCTATATATATATTCCGTCGCTGATTGCGAACCAATCAAAACAAACACACATATTTTTTTGTATATAGTAATAATGTAGTCTATCTTAACTTTATATGTGTAGTATATGTATTATATTGTATTTTTACTACTTTTTTCTTTATTTTTTTTTTTTTTTTTTGCACCACCCGTTAACTTCGCTTCGTTCGCCATCTCACTATCTGAAGGTTGTCTGGAAGAGATCGCTGTTTAGCGATAAGTCCGCCTGTTGTTACCTACCAATGTGTATATGTTATCAATTTCTGTATCTGTTTTTTATGTAGTGTGCAATAAAGAATTTTATTATTTTATTATTATTATTAACATTATTAAATCAGACCGTTATAATTGAAATTAATTGTATAATGAAGTAAAAATGAAAATATTCTAATTAAAATGCAACCACACAACTAAGGTTGATTACCTTAGGTTTTATATTTTACTTATTGGATTTATTGGAAATTAATCCACGCTCCACGCCACCAATCCGGGCTCCACGGTGCCCTACATTTGGCGACAGATGGACGTGGCGGTAAATTGTCAAAGAGAAACTGTTCCCTCGAAGTGGCAACTACCTTCAGTGATGAGGAAACCGATGCAAGTAGGAGGAGGAAATTGTAATTATCTAGTGTAAAATATGTAACTGTTATTTTTGTCCTAACAACTCAGGACCTGTCCTGACCTTGTCCTGACAAGCATACGTTTTAATTTTAACGTATGCACTCGTTTAATATTTCTCACGTAAGCTAATTCAGTTTTATGATGTTATTACATTACAATATTTTATTATTTCGTTTACTATTTTTATTTATTTAGTCGTCTTATAAGCTAACATTATTTAAGTGTGAGCACTAACCTCACATAAAAAAATTATTAGTCAAAATAAGTGGTCAAACATAGACAAACAATATCATCAGTCGTTATGCGTCAGTAATTGTATTCATTGTGCCAGGGCCGATTAATTAACTTTTGCAGGCGGGATAAACGAGTGATTTGTTAAAATACTCGCCTATCCTCACTTCTGAGATATAAGGGGTCTAACCATAATATTAAAAGAACGGTAGGTGTGATCAAAATACATTTATTTGGCACAATGAATATAACCTCTTCCAATCTAACTAACCACACGACAGTAGTACGCTTGTCGCTCAGACAAGCAATTATATTGTATCGAGTTCTAACAAAACAAAACGTACTGACCTGCTAATAATACAATCAATGTAACCACTTGTAATTTGCATCGACTGTCATCGTTCGACTGTCATCGTTCGAATGTCACCTCCCGAATGCTCGTTCAATATTTAAGATGGAGGGATCGATCACGTGACTCTTCACGTGATCGATCGTTACAAATACTTTTAATACTATAGTTAGCTTATTTAATCTAGAAAAATGTATTATAATGACAAAATATCTATATAAACTAAACAGTATCCTTACAGTATAGTCGAGTTTGGTATCAAATGAAAGTCGGTTTACGTATTTAAAATAATTAACAAGATAAAAACAAAAATAAAATAAACGGAATACGTATAGGTATTTGACAATTGTTAAGAAAGAAGATAGAACATAGATTTTTTTTATTTAACACTACATTGAATAGGCAGAATGACTAAAATAGGCACAAATGAATGTTTACATGTAGATATAAAAACTACAAAAATTACGAATTATGAATTTTGATAGAAAGATTACGGCTTACCACAGATACAGTTTATTTTAATCACTATGGTTACTTTTAAGAGACATTGCAATAAATTGCACGTGGTTTTCGATCCTTTGCCGACTAAGTATGTCTCAGTTTGGGGCGAACTACTAGTTATATAGAGTTTAATACTATTACCATTACCTGTGTCTAAGATACCTAGGAACGTTTTCCTTTTTTTGATATTCTGGTTTTTATAAGAACTAGGTTATTTCATACAGCGCTAAAAATGGCAAAAAATGCACCGTAAACAGACGCCTAGCGCATAAAATCGGCAACAAAAAACACAAAATTCAAAACGTTCAGACACAGATAATTTCCTTCTCATTCCGTTACCAAAGTTTCGTTATGATTGCTTAAGTTTTGGAGGAGGAAAATGTCGAGAACAAAACCTCGATTTCTGAGATTTCTACGCAGGGTTTGCGCCTAAACTACAGTTGCTTATCGCACTAATGTTAGGACTTAGGAGCCGCCCAGAGATATTTAAGGCAAATTCTCAAATCTGACAAAGGGGCTCAGCTAGTATTTCCTCTTAAGGTTACACTCTTGATCTCTCGATATTGTCGTGCCGTATTGAGAGTATGTGAGTGAGTGTGTTTTTCTTTCCATAGCAATATGGGTATCAAATGAAAGCTGGTGAAAATACCATTTCAAAAATACAACTTACCATTCGGGTTTTTTTATTTTTATAATGAGTCACTATAGTATCAGTCACTATAGGCGCAACTAGTACCTAGGCTACGTCAATTCTTGGGATTAGTTGGCAAGCGGACCCCAGGCTCCCATGAGCCGTGGCAAGAAGCCGGGTCAAACGCTAGCAAGAAAAAAAAAAACCATAGGGGCCACAAGTGCCATCTTACGGCATGTGTCAAAAACGAATTAGTACGAATGGAAAGTTTTAGACGTTTAATTTGGTCTAAATCTAGCCCGCACCATTAGGGTGTAATGTATCCATAATTCATTTCAGTCAGAACTCTAAATGGTTTCCCATTAGCATACTATTTCTAACCATCACGAAACACCGAAATTTACTCTATTAATTACATAAATAAATCTACTAAACTTTCTCCCTTAACACGAAACTCCGAATGGCTTCAAAGACTAACTAAAATAAATGAATAAAATAACTTCCCGGCATTTCCTGTTAGATCAACAAATCTTACAGCTGTCAGCGGACCGCAAACTAAATAAAACTTTATGCTTTCGTAATAGAGTTTGTATTTGCTGGGTAGGTATTATTGGCTTGCGTATTATTAGGTCGTGTATAAAAAAATCTAGATCAAGAACGGCCTTTATGGTTAGCTTATGTAAATCGAGGCATTATTGTCGTGGCTCCGAATATTTGGATCAAGCTAAGTATGAATTACAAAACGTATATTTTCAGTTAGGTTTTCCTGAAGGTTCGAAGAAATACTTAGTTTAATTATTTACCTCCTCCTCCTACTATATAGTTTGAATTATAAACGTTCATTTGTATGTTATTTATAATATTTTACAGTATTTACAAGCGTTGGTGTGGTAAAAACTTTATGGAGTAGCAAAGTTTATTTAAACCCTTTGCCTTGAAACCCTTGCAACGCTCCACTTTATAATTTTGGAATCTTTCGTTTGCTCGGATATAATTAGCACAAGGGGTTAAACAACAATTTTGCCCCTCTATTATTCGTTTTTGCTATGTCGATAGCGAACATCGGTTCTTTTTGGATTCTTCATCACGCACTTCGAGCATAGCCAATTAATAAATTATACCGGGTGTGGCCACGAGCAAAAAATTAAACTGTAGGGTGTACTCCTTAAACTGGCTAATTTTAGTTTAGCTACTTTTAAAAATAACTTGTATTCTGATTTTTAGCACACTTTAATATTTATTCCAAGACGCAATGTATTGCAAATTTTGTTATTTATTTATACAAGGGATTCCAAAAACTATAAAAGATACATTAAACTTTTTAGATAGTACCTAGTAGTAGTTATGTTTAAATATGGTTTAATTAAAGCGTGCAAAGCAACGCCATTTTTTTTCTTGTTAGTTTTGGGAGTTTATATAACATACAATTCATGAGACGTGAGCAGATCTACAGCCTACACAATCAATAAATGTTAATGAATCGTTCACCATCATGCAATCACGCTCCTTTTCTTTCCGAAGAAAATAAAATGTCACACTTGAATTAGATACGATTTTTAAAAAGTAACCAGGCTTCGATGACATTCAATTTGAGTGTCCGTCTTACGAATTTTCAATCTGACGGTCACGTGACCAGGGCGGCTACCGTGAAAATCGAAATTCGTCAATTGCGGGCATTTTTCTCTGTCACTCTAATGACGTCTTACTAAGAGTAAAAGAGAAAGATCCCCGCAATTTGCGAATTTCGGTTTTCGCGGTAGGCCCCCTGACACGACTCCTGACGCGAGCTTAACATTTCCCCATCACAAAAAGTGCACAGCGCCGCTAAAGAAGTTTTCTCTTCAAAAATCAATATTGAAAATATGGTTTGTTCATAGCTTAAACTATTATTTAAGCATGTCAGTAAATTTGCCAAGTTAAGCCGCGGTCGACCAAGAGCAGTTGAAGCTACTAAATGTCAGCTACCCCCACATAGTAGGTATTTTCTATTTTTTATCAGGTGGGTTTCATACAGCCGGCCACCGGTCTATAATATTTATTTAAGAAATTATTATCCAACAATTAATGAAGTCGTATCGTTCCGCATATCCGATTTCTCAGGGCACAATTGACTATAAAATCAAACAATTCTGTGAACAATTGGCGGTGTATTTTATAGCATAATGATGGTAATGACTTTATTGACTAATTAAACTACTTTTTTGGCTGCGTTTGAAACTTTACTAAGTACTTTTAAGCGCGCGATTGTTTTATGCGATAAACGCAGCGTTGAACGCATGCGTCAACAATGTAGAAAAAATGACAATGCGCTTACCGCTGCGTTTATCGCGTAAATAGTGTAATTAGATAATCTGATGTAAAATGGGTGTCTGATGTAAAACGCGATGCCCCGCGTTTAACGCTTATCGCATCGCGTTTATCGTATAAAACAACCGCGCGCTTCAGTCTTCTTTTTTCTGTTCTCCGGTAGGAAAGCGTTAATTTTGTAATTAAAGGATAGTTTTGAGAAATCTGCTCGTCGATGACACGAATTAAAATCTTAAAGGGAGCATGCACTATATAATATCTCATTCATAAACACGTATAGATAGATCTAAAAATAGAAATGTTCCTAGCTTAAAGAATAAGATAGTTTACTTCAAGTAAGCATATAAAAATGCGCTTATAAACGTCAAATAAAGATACACCGGCTCTAACACTACACCTCTGACCCGAGAAGATTTAGAAAAGAAAAGAAAAGAAAGAAAACATTTATTAGTAACATTCGTTACGAGTCGGTTGGTAGATTGACATTTAAAGTAAGTATCTTCTTCCTCGCGTTGTCCCGGCATTTTGCCACGGCTCATGGGAGCCTGGGGTCCGCTTGACAATTAATCCCAAGATATGGCGTAGGCACTAGTTTTTACGAAAGCGACTGCCATCTGACCTTCCAACCCAAAGGGTAAACTAGGCCTTGTTGGGATTAGTCCGGTTTCCTCACAATGTTTTCCTTCACCGAAAAGCGACTAGTAAATATCAAATGATATTTCGTACATTAAGTTCCGAAAAACTCATTGGTACGAGCCGGGGTTTGAACCCGCGACCGCAAGATTGCAAGTCGCAGGCTCTTACCGCTAGGCCACCAGCGCTTCTGACATATAAAGTAAGTATATACTTATAAAATTAAAGCATCATTACAACATTAATGAAGATATTAAATTTTGTACATATATTTCATACATTTATGATTTTTTTACGAAATCGTTCATATCATAAAATTGCGCCTGTAGGAGCCATTGTTTAAGTTTAAACCCCTCCTCAATTGGAGGAGGGTATCCCAATATGGACCGGCAAGAAACTCGGCGGCTTGGGTACTCATTGAAACATAAACAGCAATATTGTGTGTTTATGTAATGATTCGTGACATAATTATTTGCCGACCTCTATGTTGCATAATAAATATTTAAGATACACGGTTTGTGTTTGTTATTAATGCCGTAATATGCATTGAAGAGTGTTGACAATGCATTGCATTAAAGGTCATGTTATGTCTATTAGCTGAATAAAGCTTACATTCGGTTTAGAACTGCAACAGCGTTATCGGCAATGTCACTGTCAGTTTCAATACAACAGCAACGCAACGCAAAGCGCAAGTAAAGCTTATTCATATTCTATTTTGACGACCGGTTTGGCCTAGTGGGTAGTGACCCTGCCTACGAAGCTGATGGTCCCGGGTTCAAATCCCGGTAAGGGCATTTATTCGTGTGATGAGCATGGATATTTGTTCCTGAGTCATGGGTGTTTTCTGTGTATTTAAGTATTTATAAATATTTATATATTATATATCGTTGTCTAAATACCCTCAACACAAGCCTTATTGAGTTTACTGTGGGACTTAGTCAATGTGTGTAATAATGTCCTATAATATTTATATATTTATTTATTTATTAAGGATGACTCACGCTAGATCAGTACGAGTCCGGGCCGTGGTGTCCGACGGGTGATCGGTGATCACGTGATCTTTTCTATAGAAAATGAAGTGTCGGGCACCTCGGCCCCGATCTGGACCGTTCTAGTGTGTTTCATATATATTATACTCAAACACACCCAACTTGTCAATAGAAAAAGGCGTGATATTAAAATTTTCTATGGGAGATCAACCCTTTGCGCCTACATTTTTTAAATTTATCGCCTTTTTCTACTGAAGAAGTGGGTGGGTAATTAGATACATTAAATTGGATCACTTATACGCGTGCTCCCGTTGTTACCACTCGGTATGGAGCCAAACATGTCAAGCAATTTTCGACTAAAAATACGTGCGTCACTCGTTTTAATGTACTTATTCAATATGTCTGTGTTTCACGAAAGTTCGGTTGTTAAGAAAATTGACAGTGCCGGGTCAAAATTATTTTCGTTGTCTTGTTTTGGACCACTCTGTCACGCATTTTTGTATTTGTGAACGTCAAATGGTGCAACTTTGTCGCTTACCATAAGGACGAAATTTGCTTGTATCTTTATATGAATAACCTGTCAGAGCGTCCCTTATGGCAAGAAACAATGTACTTTTTGCTGACGAGTGCTATTGCATGTATGTTAGCTGTAGATTACATTTACCAAAACAAAAAAAGATCTCATACAAAAAGCTACACTCCGTCACATATTTTGGGGACAAAAAAAAAGACGACGAATATAATTTTGACCCACATCGATGCATCGCCCATTTATCGTTGCCCTAACGTTGCACCCGCAACGCTACAACATGCAGTCACCTTCCGAATGTCACCATAATATAAGTAGGTATAAAATAAGACTTAAAATAGCATCTTGTCATGTGACCGGAGTGACAACGTAACGTAACTAAATTATACACATAGGTAAAGGAAAACATGGAGGAAAATATTTTAATTATGAAACCTTGACCGGACAGTGACTGACTGTTAGAAGTTTTTGTTAATACCTATATTATGGAATGTAGGTCTATAACTAGATAGAACATTTTATTTATTTATTTATTTAAAAGAGAAGTTACATCGGCTATGATCACTTATCTGCCAAACTGCATAGCAGTTTTGTTATGATTTATGATACAATACTTAATTATTGTTTCATACAAACGACATCAATGGGCTTCGCGATGCGTTTTGCACTGAAGCAGTTAAATTAAGATATTAACATTTGTTTTATTATTTCGGTTAACTCGTAGAAAAAGCATTGTAATAGTGCCATAATTGGGTCACAATTCTTTCGCTTTGTAGTTTTTTCGGCCCCAAAAATTGTGACGGAGTGGAGTTTTTTTTATGAGGTGAAATTTAGTTTTTAATTTTTCTCATGCGTATTATAATGTACCATGTGTTTTACTCATTTCCTCAAAGGTTAACTGGAAGAGATCCCATACAGGGATAAGTTCGCCTTTGTTGTATTTAATTTACTCTGTAACTGTGTTTTTCGTGTTTTTATTTCTATGTACAATAAAGTATATACATACATACATACATATAATGTACAGCTAGGAAGACATGCAATAGCACTCAACTCTTTTTTATTTATATGATAAAATACTAGACTAGAAGCGTGATTGAATGGTCAGAAACAAGACAACGAAAAGTATTTTGACCCAGTAATTCAGTCACACTCACAGGTCCAGGCGGTTTTGTATTTGAATGGTTAACCAATAAATCGTATAACTACCCGAAAATATAGTAATTATTCATATTCAGATATTTTTGAATATATACCTTCTATGATCTATCCTGATGGAGACTGCCCAAGGTTTCTATAAGTAGTCGCGTTACGTACTCTTCCAAAGGATTTGGAAGAGTAGGTAACCGAACAGAGGGTGAAGAGTGATTAGGGTGTGAAAGTTTACAAGTGTTCTAGAGGATTGTTCCAAGGTAATACTAAAAAGTACCGTCGTGGGAAACAATGTTATTCATACTTTGGCGCCCGCTGGTTTACTCGTATAACCGCTATGCACTTGCGGTTTAGCTGTGACAATCAAATATGGAAATGATTTCGAGTTTGTAATTTGTATCTGTAATTTTTGGACCCTGGTACGTTCTTAAACTACGTCCAAAAGAGAGGTATGGGCATTGTAAATGTCATCTTGCTTTGTGTGGTAGGGCACAGCACAGCGGATCATTCCAGATCTAGAGCAGAGCCCAACTGTGGAAGTTACTCCACCTTACAGAAAACTGCAGCCAAATAATACTAGACCCTACTCATACTTTTGTATTCCTGCCGGTGTTAAGACGATACTAAATAACACAAACTGACACTTGACAGTATCGTCAAGAAAGCTTGGATCTGTAATGGCTAAACTTATTTTTTTTCTTGATGTTTTTTTTTTATCAAATTGTTAGAACCGAATTCGCCTCCTGAAAAGATGGCGTCATAATGACGTCACGCGATGGCGTGCGTGAATCACTGTCACCTGGCGAAGTGACATAACGTTCCACGGAATTGTAACATGTATACATACCGCTATTAAATTGTTTGCTTGTCTCATTATAAAACTATGACGCTAAGTGAATGTGCATCCCGTGTAGCCAACGGGCCGATCGTTAACGCTCCGTAGTGAACGAAACGCAACTGTCACGGTAGCACTAATATATAAGAGTGATAAAGAGAGATGACTACGCGATTGGCATGTTGGCTACGCGGGCTGACGTCATAAGCTTCCTGCATTATTGCAAGTAAAACTTATTGATATTCTATTTTAACATTAAGGATGACTCACGCTAGATCGGTACGAGTCCGGGCCGTGGTGTCCGACACTTCATTTTATATGATGGGTGATCGGTGATCACGTGATATTTTCTATAGAACACGAAATGTCGGACGTTAGTAGGTTTACAAGTTTTGTCAAGTAAAACTTCTTTAGCGGCGCTGTGCACTTTTTGTAATAGGGAATTTTTTTTAAACTCGTGTCAGGGCCAGTCAGGGGTCACGTGACCGTCAGATTGAAAATTCGTAAGACGGACACGTGACATCACGGTGACGTGCAAATTGTCATCGAATCCTGGTTACTTGTAAAAAATCGTATCTCATTCAAGTGTGACATTTAATTTTTTTCTTCTATTTATTTAGAAACAAACAGTCATATACAATTTTTGATCAAAACTTATAGACAAGAAATAGGCCTATAGGTAGTTTATAAATAAATATAAATAAGTCCGGGGCTATTCCATAAAATGAAAAAAGTCTTAAATCTGTATTTTACAATAACAAATAGATACTATGTATACCTGCGATATGCGTGGTGTCCCGTGTGAAAAGCTACGATCGCGCTCCACATTGTAAACAGTGAAACAATTCTCGCGAGACCCAATTTTAATACCTACTATCAAAACTCGCAAATACTAATACTTTTATTATTACTTACTTATTTATACGCACATAGAGCCAGACCAAGATAAGTTGGCAGTGATTTTGATAGACGGTGCAAGTGTCAAGTAAACGTCTTAATTTTATAGAAGTTTGACGTTTAAAATAACACTTGCACTGGCTGAGCTATCAAAATTGCTGCCAACTTAGCTTGGTTTGACTTTAGTGTCTTCAATGGTAATACGCTCACCGCGATTTTAGGCATATTCCACACTAATCTTTAGTTTACTTTCATTGACATAAGTCTAACATCATAACGCGATTGGTTAAAGAGTTTACATCACGCGCGCGATTGGTCGCAACACTCGCAACTAGTCGCGTTAGACTGCACGATTGGCTCGAATTCGTGAGTAACACCACTGAACTAGCACCTTAGTGCCCGTAAGGCCCGTCCTTAGATATGTCAATGTTTACTTTATTTGATGACATTATCATTCACGACAAGATGACACATATTCCCATGATGTAATGTAAGCGATATTCGGGATGTGGGTGAGCACCCAAACAGATGCACTTAACGGTTTTTACAGCAGTTGTGGGTTTTGGGGCAGTACAGTACACCATGTGTTTATGAATACGCTATAGCTCATGTTATACTTGCCCCTGACTATACTCTTTTATTAGAGAGAAAAAACTGACAGTTTATGGGCGTGTTCTTCAAGATATTACAGTATAAAGCATGATTCACGCTTCGTCCGGGTCCGGGCCGAGGCTTCCGACCATAGAGGTATAATAGGTATAGAGATGAAATGGTGGAGCCGGCAGATAATTGAACGAGATGCTCTTATGGAACTTTCAGTAGGAGTAGCAGAGAAAGCGCTATGATCGTTTGTCCTTTTCACAGTTTAATATTTTTTATTCCCCATTGTAAATTTTAGTTAAGTACGGTTTTTGGTGGGCAACAAATAACCCGACCAAATTACGTAGGTTATTTTTGGTAGGTTATTTTGCGCATTGCGTTAATTGCGTGTGTTCTATCCCTCATGTAGGGCTGCCATCCGTCCGGGTTTTCCCGGACACTTTTCATGTAAGGAAGCACATTAAAACTACATGTAAAATTAAGGCTCTTATTTTTTAAAAATATTATTTTCGAACTCGTCCGGGGAAAAAATGCGATTTACGCCAAATGTTCGGGTTTTTTTGAATCTTTGTCCGGGTTTGGCGAAATTCGAGATGACAGCCCTACCCTCATGTGATGATGTGATCCTACCATCTATGCGTCCGACACTTGTTTTCTTTGACGGGTGATCGGGGATCACGTGATGCTTATACGATGCTATAAAATAGGTACTGAAGTGACCCGGACCCGGCGACGGCGGCGACACTAGCGTGAGTATCTTTATTTCATATGATTCTGGCAGGTAGGTAATTTTTTTTTTGTGGTATATCTTGGTGTTTCGTTATTTTTTTTTGTAGTTTTTCCTAATTTTAAAAAGTTACTAGTACGTATACCTACTAAATAGCAGTTTATCGTGTATTGCAAGCAATGCAGCGTTCTCGGAGCCGTAAAACACGGTAACTACTTTGTTCTGGCCAGCGACCTGGAATTCGCGTTATGACATTTTTATGGCAGTTTTACGAGGACATTATGACGGTTAAATTTTGCCAAAAGTCGTGCTGGGATACGGAAGTGACTAGGCACAAAAAATAGTGGACGAAATAATGAAATTTTCTGGGTATTGGGGCCGATTTTTGAAATCCGAGCGCTCGATTTCGTCTCTCGAAAATCTCCGGAAAACGGCGAAATGCTATTTTTGAAATACGGCCGTTATAAATTGGGAGTCCAGTGGTATTCACCACTCGTTGTAAAGGTATAACACGATATCAAGCAATAGAAATTCAAAAATCGGCCCCGTGCACTGATAAATATCGATAATAAGTTCGAAGTCGACGAGTGCGACAAGATTGGAATATTAGAAGCATATAAGAACTCAAATATAAGTAGAATTCCACTAAGATAGGATTTTTGGAAATTCAACCCTGAAGATGGGAAAAATGAAGTTAATATTTAACGGCTTTTACACACACGAAGTCCTGGAAAGTGGCTAGTATAAATACATTTTTATTCTAAATTCCTACTTCGTAGTACATACCTATACTACAACAATGGTCCAATTTTTAAATTATGTTCGTTACATTTATTTTCGATCTAAGATATACTATTACATAGTTAGTTATCTGTTATGGACTAAAGTTACATGAGTTTACGATACCGAACTTTGAGAAAACATTAAAAGATTTCACGTGTTCATCCGCGCTGCAGACTCCGTGAAACTGGGTCAATGCGGGAGATT
The DNA here is from genome assembly GCF_033807575.1 of Cydia pomonella. NCBI lineage: Eukaryota > Metazoa > Arthropoda > Insecta > Lepidoptera > Tortricidae > Cydia > Cydia pomonella. Next base: position 10,591,079 of record NC_084726.1, read on the forward strand.
TCAAATTTAGAACGCGGAACCGCTGCACCGCCGCGGTATTCACTATCAAAACAAACTACTCCTATAACTATAACTGATTGATTTTATTAGGACATTTACATACGCAAACAGTGACACCATGGTTCCATTTTTATCGCTTGTCATTATGCCTGTCACTTTCGCACTTACATACTTGTTAGAATGTGACAGGCATGGTGACAAATGATAAAGAGCCGACCATCTTAGCCCGACAAGTACCTATAGTATAAACTTGTGTTTTTATAACTCAGATATCTGGCGGGTATCTATGGCTAGGCTAGCCAATAGGAGCACAAGGACACTACCTACCTTTTCTGGAAGCGCTTCGTCATTTTTTTAACTCTCTTATTAAATCATTACTGCCTTCGGTGAGACTTGAATTCCAGAGGTCGCCAGTTCAAGTCTCACCCGAGGCAGTAATTTCTTTTGCTTTCTAAGTCGGTGTGATACAATCTCATACCTAGCATACATAGACTTTCAGTAACAGAGTGTAAAAACACCTTAAACGTCAAATCTTATGAAAATATGAAGTTTTAAGACCGGTCTGGCCTAGTGGGTAGTGACCCTGCCTATGAAGCCGATGGTCCTGGGTTCGAATCCCGATAAGGGCATTTATTTGTGTGATGAACACAGATCATCGTTCCTGAGTCATGGATGATTTATATATATTTAAGTAGTTGTATATTATATATATCGTTGTCTGAGTATCCACAACACAAGCCTTCTTGGCTTACCGTGGGACTTAGTCAATAATTTGTATAAGAATGTCCCTATAATATTTATTTATTTTAGTACTTCCACACTTTATAACTTTACAAACACACACACGCACACACACACACACACACACACACACACACACACACACACAAACGATAAGATATGAGAAAAGACATGCCCGATTATTTTCACTACTTCCATTGCGAAGGATATGATATGATCTCAATATGTTATTTCTATCTTATGTAAACAATTGCATGAATCAATGTATGTTTCGAAGCGAGATGAGTTCATGTCTCAATTTAGCAAGTGATTGCAAGTCAAAGGTCTGTTAGATTGGCGGGCTCTCGATAGGAGAGCAATTTAGCCCGAGAGACGACCTTCACGCAGGTTACATCATTTAATAATTTGCATTTAACTAGGGAATGCTAACCGGTTAACCGGTTAACCGGTTACCCGGTAATTTGACCAATATTACAGTCGGTAAAATACCGGTAATTTCCAGCCGTAACCGGGAATTTACCGAACGTTGTATAGGCAAATAAAAATGTAACAACCTGTTGAATTAGCCCATCTATGTCTTCGTACTTACAAAAAAAACAATTACTACGGTTTACGATTACGAAGAGACACTTAAAATACTTACTTTTCTGCATCTTATGATCTCGTCGGAGTAGGAACTAGGAAGCAATGTTTTGTGACAAATGAGTGGTTCTCGCCACCCCTACCCGACCCGCCTTACTATGTTCAGTGTCCTTTGTTTTAGTCTGTAGTGTCCGACAAGTGTGGAATGCGAAAGAACATTTTCTACCGCTGGTTACTTGTGTTCAAGATATCGTTCACGAATGTCTAAGCAACGTTCTAATTAATCGCCTAGATATTTAACAAACGCAATTATTTTATACATAATTAACAGAATGATCTGATGATGACATGTTCCTGATTCCAACTCCTATCTTAAGATCCCGGTAACGATTTTAGAGCAAAAATTTTAAATTGATAGATTTAGTCGTTGGAATTGTACACCTTTTGTTACGTAATATCTAAATAACAAGTATTGGTTTCTATTAGCACGTTTTTTCATCTTGCCTTTTAATAATGAGGTCGCAAGCGTGCGTCCCCGGTAATAGGTGACGAGAAGGGTTAGTTTTTAAAAATTCATATAAATTATGGTAGTAAATTATACAAAATGATGTATAAGAACAGTTTCAGCAAATGTACAACATGATTGTTTAAGTATCAAAATTACATTGAAATTAAGTCAATTTTCAGAGAAATTGTCACTTGTTTTGAAGTAATTTCTGGAGAAAATTGATTTCGTCTAACTTTCATTTACACTACTTCAAATTTATAGTAACAAAAATGTAGTTTATTAAAGTTGAAGTACAGGATATGTGTAATACAAAATTACCATTTTTAGCAGTCCAAACTTAACGAAATTTTCAAATAAGATCGACAAAATCACTGCTTTTCGCGCGTTTACCTAAACGTCCATCAGAAAAAAACCATTACTAATTAAGTGAGTCTGTTAAAAAAAAAAAATATAATGAAAGATAACAAGACGTGCTAATAGAAACCAGTACTTGTTATTTTTAATAGTTAACAAAAGGTGTACAATTTCATGCGCTTAATCTATCAATTTGACATTTTTGCGACTAAAATCGATAACGGCCTCATAAAGTGCAATTTTGAAGTAACTAGTGTTAAAATGATATGAAACTAATCTTGAGTTAATTTTTTTTTCTTATATTTACTAGATTTTAATGAGTGTTGATTACGGTTTTAGTTACTTTAATAACAATATTATATTGATAGATGTGTAAATGCAAACTTGTATGACATTTAAATGACGACTGTCACTCTTTAGTTATAATTTTTGTTACCCTTTGATTACTGCGATTTTTAAAGAATTAAAAAAGTTTAATGTTGCTTATTTAATGTACAAGTTCATTTCGCTTTGAAATGATACATGTTTGATTTTTTATTTAATATGATTAGTAAATATATCTTGTTTAATGTTTATAGTTTATTTTCATTATTTTGTTTTGTCGATGTTTCTATAACGTCCGTCCGTCGTGTAACGTAAAGGTTACTGACGAAAATAAGGACACAATCAATAATAATGCAAAATCAATGTTTTTTATTTCATAAACGTATAACCGGTAATTTACCGGTTAACCGGTTAGTGGGACCTCGCGTCGGTAAATTACCGGTAATGAAAAACGCCCGGTTATTGCATTCCCTACATTTAACGAGTTTTGGAAAAGATGCCGATTCTGACTAACGGATTTTAGAATACTCACGTTCATTATTAAATAATTGATTCAAAGCATGTTTTAGTAAGAATAAATTCAATTGACATCTCAATTTAGTGTAGTTTGGTTGATGCTCTGTAAGAAAGTAACACCGGTTACGTCACTTAATATACTGATATTAGTGAATTCATATCTGTATTGAAATTTGGAAAAAAACTGGATGTTGGCTGTAGGACTTAAATATAATATAAATATAAATGAATATAATAAGGATATTCTTACACAAATTGACTAAGTCCCACAGTAAGCTCAATAAGGCTTGTGTTGAGGGTACTTAGACAACGATATACATGTATATAATATATAAACATTTATAAATACTTAAATACATAGAAAACACCTATATGACCCAGGAACAAATATCCGTGTTCATCACACAAATAAATGTCCTTACCAGGATTTGAACCCGGGACCATGGGCTTCATAGGCAAGGCAGGCCAGACCGGTCGTAAAAACGTTACTAAAGGACTTGAAAAGGTAACTAAATTTCTGCGTCAAGTTAGTCCTCGACTATAGGAAATATTCGAGATCTTAACGAACTATCTGACACTGGATGAGAACGAAGTATACTTAGTTGTTTTTATTTTAGCTAGTTAATTAAGTAGACCATCGTAAGCACTACACTATCATAAAAAGCAAAATACAAACATTATAAATAAAAATTTGCACGGCATAATGTGTCAGACATAAAAGAGGAAACAATCGAAAAGGTTTCGTGCACGTGAATTCACATCTCGATTTAGTGATGTGATTAGAAATCATAGAGGTCTGAATATATAGTCTGAATATATATAAGATAAGCGTGGAATGTAGCCCGAGAGATGACCTTCACATGTGTTACGTCATCGAACATCGAACATTCAACGGTCGCTTGAAATAATACATTATTTTATTCGTAAGATACCAGTAAATCAAATGGATCTTCTTTAGTGTAGTGTAGGTTGTTTATAAAAAAATCTACCCAGGTTTTATGGTGCGTGCAGGTAATGCTATATTTTTGCCTTCTGATTAATGCATACTTCACAATAATATTAAGCAATTTGAAATGTTAAAATTATTTATGTTATTCTGTAATTTAGTGTAGTTTTAGGATATACATTTTTTTTTAATAATTTTAGGATAGTTATTGCTCGTTTTTATTTTATCTCGCTGTGCATGCTTATTTTACACTACCTTTCTATATATTGTAAAACAAATTTGAATGTTTTTTTTTTATACTACGCCGGTGGCAACAAGCATACGGCCCGCCTGATGGTAAGCAGTCTATGTAGCCTATGTACGCCTGCAACTCCAGAGGAGTTACAAGCGCGTTGCCGACCCTAACCCCCTCCCGCCCCTCGTTGTTGTCTGTTTAGATAAAACAGTGCCTAACAGACAGGTCAAACAGTTTAGCCTTTAAATAAAATAAATAAATAAATGGAGAAGTAAGTTATTCTGAATAGAATGTTGTGCAAATGTGTTTTGATTGTTATGCTAGTATGAATCAAAATCTACTATAAATTCAAAAATTCAAAATTCAAAAATTTATTCTGCAAGTAGGCCTCAAGGGCTCTTTTACAAGTCAATACAACATTTATAGTAACATCATATAGTGACATGAAAAATACATAACAAATTTTTATAAATACAACAGCCAATACCTGGGTAAACATTACATTATAATAATCTTAAAATAAATAATTACTACAATACAATAGAGATGTATAGTCTCTATGGTTAAAAACACATTAAATCTGGAGATGTAAAAGGTCCCCAATGTCAGAGTACTATATAGAGATATAGAGATGTGTAGTCTCTATAATTGTTAAACATATATTACCTACACAAATAATGCCTAATATAGCCTAAATTAAGTTCCTCAATACACAGTTATCATACTCGAATATGTAAGGGTAATAGAGACAGAAATAACTAAATTTCGATATTCGCGTCAGGCACTCTGGACTCTAAAAGTTGTATTATGTATCTTAAGAGAATATGTAGGTAGATGTGATTGAAAATAAAATGCATGTGCATTTTGGTGTTGGAAATTAAAAAAAATATTTTTATCGACATCCTGTCTAAAAAATAAAAGTGATTATTAAATAATGCGTGCGCACCGCGTGACAGTGACACATCCGACAAACCGTGACTTTCATATTGACACCAGACTCGTCTCGTCTCGTCAGCTAAAATACAAGACTATTATTAGAATCTAGAACTTAACGTCAGTGGGCGATACATGCGTTGTTCCTCTAGAAATACTTGGCAGGTTGCGTTTACCTTCATGACGTTATACCTGTTAAGACAAGAATATGAAATAAAAGACTATTATTTGAAAGAAATGTAATGTAGAATATGAAATAAAAATTTTGGTATAATACTTATTTTTAGTTAGTAGCACTAGAGTATATATGTATCAAAGAAAAAAAAACTTATTGTAAGTTTTGTGCAAAGTGAATTTATCTCAATAATAATACTTTTGAACATCTAGCAAAACTCTTAACTTATTCATAAGTTTTAGAACATTTTAATAGGTTAATTTTAGTTTATCTAGAGAGTTGTTTTGTGTTGCCTCCTTTGTTTTATTATTTCATTTTTGTTAATCGAATAGAAACACGAACAATCAATCTAACATTCAACTTAAAAATTGAAGTATCATTAAAAAACGCCGTCTCTATGGGAATCTGCTGGCACGGCTCCACGGAGTTTTATTTCAGCCAGCAATTAAATAACAGCTGACATTCACAGCGTTACGCTGAGCTTGTGTTTATTATTAGGTAGTTTCCGTGCATTGGGTGACACGTGCGAATTCACGGTCGGAACTCAGCCTGAAGACATTTTTGATGTCTATAGGTACGAGTACAGTCGACGACCTTACTCCTCGAAGAAATTTTAACATAACTTTGACGTCGAGTGTAATTGCTGATAAATACTTTCTTTTATTTTACGAGTAGTAATTTCATATTTAATTATTTTCATTTATTATTGTCGAATTTTCTTTATAAAACTGACGCATATTAAGTAGCTTTTGTGTGTCACAAATAATAGCCCTTACCAGGATTTGAACCCCGGGGGTCCTGCTTCGTAGGCAGGGTCACTGCCTACTAGGTTAGTTAGTCTAGGTCGTTATTATTTATAAATTTATTTATTTAATCGTATGGCGTATTAACATAAACATTTCAAAAATATATAGCTAAATAAAATAATTATAAATCTACATTCAGGGTCTCAAGCCACGAGATTGCGTTTGTGGTTGTTTATTTATAAATAAATAAATATTATAGGTCATTCTTACACAGATTGACTAAGTCCCACGGTAAGCTCAAGAAGGCTTGTGTTGTAGGTACTCAGACAACGATAAAACCCCAGTCACATCATGGCTCAGGAACAAATACCTATGCTCATCACACAAATAAATGCCCTTACCGCGATTCGAACCCAGGATCATCGGCTTCATAGGCAGGGTCACAACTGTGGTCACAACCCAATAGGTCAGACCGGTCGTCGTATTAGGCAGTTTCCGCACATTTGATGACTTGTGAGATTCACGGTTGACTCTCGAGCTCACCCTGCCCTGGCGATGTGAAGACGATGTTTTGGACACAGTGTTATATTTATACTGGTGAATGGAGACTTAATTATGAGGTATAAGTACTATTTTTAAATATTAATCTGTCTTTATTTATAAACGTAACGAGACAAGGAGAATAGATACAATATTCAAGGAGATGCTCTTGGCCTCTTGCATAATATTCAGTCATTTTGGAGGCAGATAAAGAAATTTCTATTTTCAACTTTCGTAGGTCCTTAGACTCTCGGTCTTAAGAGGAAATATCAGCAGAGCCCCTTCACAGAATTGAAAATTTTAGGTAAATATTGAGAATATTAGTGCGATAAGGACAACTGCAGTTTAGGCGAAAAATCCAGCGTAAAAAATTCAGAAATCGTGATTTCGTTCACGACATTTTCCTCCTCCAAAACAAAATCAATCGTAACAAAATTTTGGGAACGGAATGAGAAGAAAATTATCTGCGTCTGACCGTTTTGATTTTTGCGTTTATTGCTGCCTATTTTGTATGCTATGTCTGTTTACGGCGCATTTATTTGGCAGTTTTTTGCGCTTTTTAAAGTACCCTAGTTCTTAAAAACAAGAATTAAAAAAAAAAACATACTGACACTGTTACTAATATTGAACTCATATAAAAAAAAAACCACTAGGGCCAAAATCCAGAGAGAAAAATGTCGAGAACGTTCATATGGAAAAACTACCACTAATGTTTCCTCTTAATAACGCACGCACTAAATTAGTACGAGAATTACGAGATCGTCTAGGAGGTCGTCTCTTATTTAACAATGTGTCATAGTTTTGAATATATAGTACTAAGTATTTCTATATATTATATATATCGTCACTAGTACCCACAAGTCCCACAACACAAGCCTTATTCAGCTTACTGTGGGACTAGGTTGATTTGTGTTAGATGTACTTAATAAAAAATATTTGTTGAAATTTGAACTTTAATACTTGTTAATAGAGTTGAATATTATATCCGCCATATATGGCTGCGTATGCGGTAAGGGGTTAATATTATATTATTATACAAAGAGTTAAATTGAGATTTACAGATACCAATGCCTATGGTTCGTACATTTGTCCCATAGCAATAAATCGATAAGAGAATCGATAGCGGCGCGCCCGCGGCGGCGGGTCAAGGCCGCGAGACAAGGTCGGGATGCCGCGTTATATCACGTTCATACATTGTATTCTTATGAACCTTTATTTCAGGCAACTAGAGGCCCATAGAGAAATACCTTAAACTAACATACATATCATAACAATATATTTTAATTAATAATTATGGTTGCGATGCATTGCGCAACCCCTCAGCTTATATCCCGCTATTGTCCGCGTCTGCGCCTGCGTGTAATGATGACCGATGATTGATAAATACAAAATTCAAAACAATATTCTGCAAGTAGGCCTCAAGGGCTCTTTTACAAGTCAATACAACATTTACAGTAACACCATATTGACTATAGTGACATGAAAAATATACATAGCAACATTTATAAATACAACAGCCAATACCTGGGTAAATATTACATTGTCATAATCTTAAAATAAATAATGACTACAGACTACAGTATAACGGAGATGTAAAAGGTCCCCAATGTCAGAGTACTAATACTAATAAGATTTGGAGGTGTAAAGTGTCTCCAAGTGTCAAAATGAAATTTATATTGAATAAATCGCGTCAAGGTATCGCGTAAAGGACTTAAAATATGTTCATGACAGAAAGTAAAAAAAAAAAAACTTTTTTTACGGTACAATTGATTATACAAAGTGATAGATTTTTGCCCGGTAAACTTTACACTAAAATTAATATAAATACCATTTTAAAGTACTCAAAGCTCTTTATGCAAGAAGTGGACTCCGGCTGGAGCAAAAAGCTATGGAAACTTAGCAATAGACAACTCCAAATTATAACAGGAATGTTTACTGGCAATTATGGGGTCAAAGAAGTTTTGGTCAGGATGGGACACCCCGACAACACCGATTGTCGAATGTGTGGCGAAGAGGAAGAGACAGTAAAACACCTGATGTGTGAATGTCACGCCCTCGCCAGGCAAGGAATGAAGGACTTTGAAGCAGGCTATCTGGAACCATTCAAAATACTACGCATGAGCTCCATCATCCGGCATATGGAGATGTTAGGAGAAGCTCTTGTGTAGTTGACGGATCTTTCCTAACGGGGTAGTTACACAAAAGATCCCTATGGGTCTAAGTGTATCCGCAAGGGCCCCCGAAAACCATAAGATAAGATAATATAAATACCAACTACCCGGTCCAAGACCTAGAAGAACTCAAACATTCAGCGTCCCCCGATAAATAACTCTCGACAATGGAACTTAGCGACTGGCCAGCTGCCAATATATTAGTTTTTGTGCCAACTACTGTTCACAACACAACTCTTGAACGTTTCTGATACAATTTTATCTAGAGATTCATAATAATTATATATTATTATAGGTCAGATATATGCTGGTTTTGTGGTTGAGAAGATTTGTAAATAATAGCAGCAACTACAGAGGTTATTGGCTGAGGCAAACGTCTACATATAATATAGTCATTTTGTTCCAAAACGTCGTATGCATTAGGTTATTCGGGAGATATTAGACTTTTAGACCGAAAGCGGGAGTGTGTTCAATAACCGTCCGTCTGATACATGGGGATATTTTTGTCCCTTGATGAAGTAATGCAATTTTAATTGTTATTGTTTGACATTAAATTTGCGTGTAAACATGTTTACTACAAGGCGAATAGTGTACTTACAATTCAGTTTTTTTTCTATTCCTATGCGGTTATGCCATATATTACGCGGGTTATTTAATTTATATAATGGTAATTTGTCCACGCTGGGTATCTTGGTAAGATATTTTAAAAACAGCGTGGTAATGACAGATGTCATCCATACAATTTATAACCTCGCAAAATTGTATTGAGATATCCAAGCTGTTTGAATAACATTAAATAACAATAAAATACTTACTGTTGATGTAGGCAACAAAAAAAATCGCGTATAGACTAATGATATTTGATTAACAAATTAAAAACAAATTTAGGTGATCTTTCTTATTGTGTGAGACGCCTTTCTATGTGGTTTTGTCTGAGATTATGTAAATAATAGCAATAACAATTATTTGGTGTTAAAACAAGCTTTTCTTTCCTGCTTGGAGCCCTAATTCTAACTCTTACTCATCTTAGATTCAAACTAAAAGTTCTTACGAAGAGATTAAAAAGAATCAAGACAACATATTAACTTGCACTTGTAGTTTTTGCATTAGACGATTAATATTTATTAAACTTTTAAATTAAGTACATCCAAAATTAATTATATTATCCTACACAGCATTGATGCGAGGGTAGACATGATGCTGTAACTTTTAACATGCCATTCCAACAATAGTTTTTCGTGACCAAATACTAAAACGATTTGATTACAATCGTAGCCATGGCGATAAGGAACGTATGAGGTTTATCGCCAAGGCTTAATGGTGTTGTTAATGTTGTTTTACGGAGAAATATAATTAAATGCAACCACGTTTTCAGACATGAGACCGTCAGGAATTGTTTGCTGTATACAATAAGTTGCCTGTTTTGGAAAGAAATTATCAGGATTTCTCAAATTAGATTTTTACAATCATAAATAAGTTTTAGTTATTTGTTTTACAAGGGGGTAAAGTTGTTGTTTAACTGCTCATGCTAATATTGATACCCGAGCAAGCGAAAGATCCGAGAAGTTGAATCATGAGCGTAAATTTTTCACCACACCAACGTGAGGAAAATATTAACTATGAAATACCAAAAAAAACAATCCGAATCAAATCCAAACGCACGCAATAAAAAATATATCATTCAAAATCATAATTTAAAAGTCAATTCTACCAGCTAACATAAGGAAACCACTCAAAATTTGCATCTGATTATTTGGCCCCACATGTGGATAAAATGCAACTTTCTCATTTGTTTCTTCACTTCGTGAAACAACGGCTTATTACCAGTACCCCTAGTGTAAATAAATTCGATTTCCAAACGTGACGTACGCGTTTGCGTTTAGTCTCATTTTGTATTGGATTTCGAAAGAGCGCGCCAAGCGGGACGTTTTGGAACCTCAAAATCCTATACAAAATGAGACTTAACGCAAACGCGTTCGTCACGTTATGATGTCGATCAAAGTTACACTAGGGGTACTGACCATCATGTACTTATCCAATAAATTTAAAATACCTAGTATTTAGGTATCCGTGCCTCCCGCTTGGACCACTTGAGATAACACCCTTAAATCAGCCCTAGTCGAGTGAATTTCTCAACTAGCAGCGCCATCTATCGCGCCTCTCAAGTACCAACGTCGCCCGGTTAAATCGGTGTCGCGGATTAAGGAGGCAGACAACAGGCGATCTTATCGTAAAAAGCAATTTGTTTCAGACAACCTTTCTATTAGGTACCTTGTTTTCTTACAATACAATATGTATCTTTCTTCAGTGTAATCATAAAACGCTAAAACATTAGTTAAATCATGACCGACGCACATTAGTCAGAGCAATTCGTGCGTAATTTGACATTGAGTAGCGAAGCTTTTAGGCTGATTGATAATGTCAGACAGATGCTGTTCAGGCAAGGCCTACCTGTTTGGGTTTGATGTGTTTATTTATATTGGCTAAACAATAATTGAGTACCTTACTTACACTGAATTAGCTATTCAGTTTGTCTTACTCTGTCATTTTGTTTTTTTGTATTTGAAGGAAAGAAACAAATTGAGGCTTGTATGCGCTAGTGGTCTAGCGGTAAGAGCGTGCGACTTGCAATCCGGAGGTCGCGGGTTCAAACCCCGGTTCGTACCAACTAGTTTTTTTTTCGGAGCTTATTTGTACGAAATATCATTTACCAGTCGCTTTTCGGTGAAGGAAAACATCGTGAGGAAACCGAACTAATCCCAACAAGGCCTAGTTTTACCTTCTGGGTTGGAAGCTCAGATGGCAGTCGCTTTCGTAAAAACTAGGCCCACGCCAAATCTTGGGATTAGTGGTCAAGCGGCCCCAGGCTCCCATGAGCCGTGGCAATATGCCGGGACAACACGAGGAAGAAGAATGAAAAGCGCCGCTTGATTCGGTTCGAAATTACTTCGTTTCAGTGCAGATTTCGTATTCCTGGTAGATCTTCAACTCGCTCCTCCTTTAATAGTTTTTCATAAATATGTTCTATCAACCTATATGTAAAGGTTAAACTTACTTTGAATATTATTTAAGTTATATCATTTTTCATCCTTAGTTTGTGATTCTGATTTGTACACTCATATTACGTTTATACGTCTGATTTTCTTCTTTTATTTATTTATTAAATTATTTAAACTTTATTGCACAAATAGAATAAAAATACAAATGGCAGACTTAATGCCTAAAGGTTCAACCATAGGGCTAAACAGAAATGTAAAAATGAGGCAAGATCTTTTCGTAAGTGAATTTAATTTAAATCTTTATCATTAGAATCACAATAAACATCTAATGGGCGGCGTGCATATCAACATAATTTTATTTTATTTTATTTTTAGACAATCTAATGAAATTTGAATTATTAAGACCATGAGACAACCACAAATATCAACAATTTACATGTAAACCCCCCTAATAAGTGGTATAATAGTAAATATTCTAGGAAATTATTTTCCCCTTACTAATATGTAAGGGGGTCACCCTATTGTAGGTGGTGACGAACCCTCACTTCGATATTTGTTATGATGTTGTAAACCATAGCAACCTGCCATCATGACAATAATTATTATTGGTTGTTAACTTGTTACTTTAATTATTTAAAGACTATACAGGATGGGGTGTGGAATTTTCATGCAAATCGGGAGTTATTGAGACTCAGTATTTTATTATTATTCCGACATCGGGTTTTAGATGGCCAAATTTAATGAAAGGGTCCTATAACAAAAAACTCAAATATCGATGCTTCTTCCATATACTTCTTTTCGTTCGAAGTTTTTTTTGTAGCATATTTTTGTAAGCATTACCTGTTTTGAATTTTGGAGACTTAATAAAGCTTACACAAACCGATTATAAATTACTGCTATTTAATGATATGAATACCAAGTTTCAAATATTATTTTAAATTAAAGAAGAAGAGAGTTGAATTATTATACTTTATTTATAATTTAGACAAGATTATAATTATTATTTAAGGAATATTTAAATCTAGGTACCTATTTCAAGATTGTTTTAAAAAGCTAAACATGTTTATATCATGCAGTCACAAACAATATACAATTTATGGAAAAATAGCTAAAAAATACAAAATAACTTAAACTAATCAACTTAACTTAACAAAATAACTACTTAAATCTATGATGTGGCAAATATTCATAAATTAGTGAAAAGAACGACAGTCAAGATGAAGAATGTACTTACATATGATGTGTGTTTTATTAATAACATATTACGTATTAGATTGTAAAAAACATATGAACAATATTGGTAGTTAATACCAAGGTTCGTTATAAAAATAACTGGACAAGTAATGATGCTTCATTCGATTTTCTATTGGAACATATTATTATGTTGTTCACTCAATCACAAATTGGTTCATTATTCCGATGATTGTTCCTAATCACTTTCGTGAACACGTTTTTGCAGAAGTAAGGCAAATCTTAGCTATTTGGTGATACGTCGGTAATAGTCAGTTTTATTGTCTTTTAGCCGAGTTGCCCCGTAATTTTATTGCATAAAGAAGATCGGTAGATAGCTTAAGCTACGAGAGTTCTTGTCCTATGTCGGTCTTCTCAGCTGCAAATTTAATTTTTTTTTATATGCCGCTCTTCTCCACATTGACCTTACTTATAATTAAGGTCCATTCTACTTTGAATGATCTAACCAATAATGAGTGCGTGTCTAAGTAATCGTTTGTTTGTTCCAGCAAGGCATCGGAGTGGAGCTGGTGCGCGCGTTGGACAGCAATCCGCCCAACGTGTCCAACGTGTTCTGCGAGTGCGACTCTAAGGACGACGTGGTAAGTGTTGCCTTCCTCACATGTAGTCTGTCTCTTTCATCAGAGTGGAGCTGGACAGCAACCCGCCCAACGTGAAGACTGAAGACTTACGGGGCCCATGGGTCTATGACCTTATCGGGCGGCTTGCCGCCGTCCCAGGCCAAAAACGTCCACATACATAAGCGATTATTGCCTGCCGGCAGTGGCCTGCTGCCACCTCTGCGACTACAGATTAGCAGTTGAGAGTCGAAATTTTTTCGCCGTACGGCCGCCCGCCGACAACGGTCTGATGTAAGATTGACAGGGCCCTATAAATTGACGGACTGGTAATCAATCCCTTTACCGTTGTCCGACACTAACAACTTTTTCTTGTGACTTGTTAATACCGTTGGCTACGCCAAATATTTCCAAATCCCTATGGGTTATACTCTATACTACAAACCAAACCACACAAACATCGACTCATTTCGATTCCTTACCATAAGGCAATCCGTCCGCCTGTTTGCCTCCTACATCTTTAAAAATAATAATTCCTCACTATTGCTTGTCCAGCCTACCACAAGCATCGAACATCTGAGCATATAATACATTCCTTGTAAGAATATATTATAATTGACCTAGATTAAGCAATTAATGTAAATAATTGTATATATATCCTGCATAATTGTATTCTGCATGTAGATATGAGTATTTAACGGAAATAAAATCTGAATCTGAAGCTTCGGCTATTTGCCTCTCTGTCACTTTAGCAAATTCGAGCTACGTAGCGAGCGAGATATGTAGACAGACTAGGAAGATAGACAAAACTTAGATATTTGCGGTTATAGCCTTTCGTTCGCGTAGTAGTTGTGAAACTGACTCAAACCTACTAGGTACTTGTATAAATTCAATATGATGGAAGTGATAAGTTTTATAGATAAGTTTAAGTAAGTACCTACCATTGATTTTAATTTGAACGAGTGCCCTATTCCGCCGCAATCCTATTTGAGCGGAACAGACAATTGGCTAATTGGAGTTAGCATTAATGGGCAAACAAATTGACGTAGAATTGTACGGACGATAACCAAAAGGAAGCTAAATAAAGCCTCTCTTATAGATTAGTGAAAGTTTCGAATTTGTAATGTTGCATATTGTTTGCCACATAAGTACACCTAAATAACAAAGTAACAATATAATTAGATCTTTCCAGTCGGTATTATTTACCTTTTATATAGCCGCATGAATCTAAAACTTTGCTTGTATATTTTTTTCCTTTAACATCGATGAAAATACATTAGAAATAGCCTAAACCTAAAAGTTCCACCACATAAGTTCAATGCCCATTTTATAATATTTTTTTTAAAGCCCATAAATAAAATTTATTTAAATTAATCCGATCGTAGCCGTCGCGCCGCCTTTTCGGCCTATTAAAAAAAAGAAGTAACATAGTACGCAGGGGACACCCGGGTTTGAACCGGGGACCTATCGATCTGCAGTCGATTGCTCTACCACTGAGCTATATCCCCACTTGCGTTGTCTCCTGAAAATATAGTGTAGTTAATATAACATTTGCTACGACCACGAAAATGTTTTGAGTTGCATATTGCAAAAAAACTTTTTCTTAGGGGACACCCGGATTTGAACCGGGGACCTATCGATCTGCAGTCGATTGCTCTACCACTGAGCTATATCCCCACTTGCTAATACTCTTGAAAATAAAGTAGTTAACAAATATTTGCTACAATAATGAAAATTATTTGAGTTACCTACTGCACTAAAAAAATTACTATATAGGGGACACCCGGATTTGAACCGGGGACCTATCGATCTGCAGTCGATTGCTCTACCACTGAGCTATATCCCCACATAGCATTCATATTGAAAAATGCGACTATATTCTAAATAACAAAAGGCTATCGTAGGCACGTAGGCGGATAACATTCCTATAACGCATATCAAAGTGAAACCTCTTTTCTAAATTTAAACCTAAATACTGTGCAACACGGTTTATTATTGAATTTTATCAACGAGCAAAATACGATGTATGAAAATGAAAATGAAGTTTGGTTCGTTAGTTTTCTATCTGCCCATATTACGTTGAACTTTGACAGTGATCGTTAGGTAGAAAGCGTTTGAAAATGGAAGGGTCACGTCGGGCTGGTTAATGATAATATATTTTTTAAACATTGCGTAAAAACAAGTAATAAGTGCATGCTATTTGAGTGCCTTCGATCGATTACCTACAATGCTGATATCAAAAGGTAAATTAAATTACTGTTTGTATAGGTATGGGAAAAAATGATTTCGATTTCATTCTAAAATTACAAATACCCGCCGTTTTATCAAATCGATCATCTGGTCTGATCTGTGGAAGTTGCTCAAGACAAATCCTGAAGTACCTACTACATCGATTCCTCTCCTTTAGTGCTGGTTGGCTTAAAAATATTATCTGATTTTGACGGTATTATAAGATAGATAGATAATATTATAAGATTTTATTTTGTGCTGTAATGGATTTATAGGTCAAATAAACAAAGCAATATAGTTTCTGTTTAAAATTCTCACTCACTTCGTTCGTTTCTTAAACCTACACTTGTGTTTTAATGCCTTTCATTATGTAGCAGTCACATAAACTACTATTAAATATAATGGGTAGAAAAAATAACAGAACCCTAACATAAGATAATAAAATAAATAGCACAATTAATTCGTACCTGTCGTTCCCGGTGCCGTGTCGTTCCCATTTTACTTTTTTAATTCTACGTTGGTGGCAAACAAGCATATAGCCCGCCTGATGGTAAGCGGTCACCGTTGTCTATGGACGGTTGCAACTCCAGAGGTGTTATAAGATCTGGCAACCTTACTCGTCCGCAGGAACTCAACACTATGAGTAGTGTCTAGTGTTATTTGGTTGCGGTTTTCTGTAAGGTGGAGTGGAGGTGCTTCCCCAGTTGGGCTCTGAGCTAGATCCTGGAATGACATTCGCATACCACTCTAAGCGAGATGAAGTTCACAGTGGTGCCCATACCTTTCTTTTTGACGTAGTTTAAGGACATACCCGGGTCCCGATCCAGGTCCCGGGTACCCGGAGGTCAGCTTATTGCATCTTCAAGCTATTGTACCGATTTACTAAAAGCTGTACGGTGATAAAGAAAAGTATTTCGGGTTTCCTAAGGCTTAAGGGTTTCCTACGGATTCTAAAGACGAAATACTTTCAGCTAGCAATGATGATGTTAACATGAATGTAAATGTTGCAGACCATCACGTGTGACTGCGAGGCAACACCGGCCTTCCAGCTCAAAACCTTCAGCCAACGAGGGGAGAAGGTGGAGGTGTCGCACTATCGAGTTAATGTTAACAGGTAAGATGTTTCAAACGATGCGATCTGCTTTCTACCCCACCACCCGCCGTCGGAAGAAGAAAAAAATAGAAAGAATGAAAATAAATTTATTCAGGACGCTTACTACGCGGACTTTTGTTAAATAAAACATTTAATAAACGTCACTATAAGGTCTCCCCTCAGCTTTATTTCAAGTTACCTTGTAGGCATCTTATTGTCGCTGGTCTTCCGTGGAGACCTGTCCTAGTGATCGCTTGAGCATATAAACTTAAGTGACATTGCTTAAATCAAATCGAAATTAGAATAAGAATCACAATTAAATATTATTTCAGTTAGACCTATTATATATCATGTAAGGCTTATTTAATACTTAATAATTACATACGCGTGAGAGTTAAGAAAGGGCGTTAATCCACACAACCTGAAACTATAATGGTCGGGCAATTTCGGATACAAATGTATTTCCTCTTACAAACGCTTTGGCTGTGGATTGAACTCCATACCATTTACTGGAGCGACTACTGCATACCTATAAAGGTTGTTCCCTTAAATACGTCAAGTTCGTTCGACATTATATACATACTTGTGTTTCCAGTCTGTGAATAAAGAATAGCAGTTAAGCACAACTTTTAACTTCCAGGTTCCGTGCTCGCCTCAACGTAGTCTGCATAACAGAAAAGTTGACGGGAGAACTACGATGCGACGGTTGGCCAGAGGTCAAAGTGGCGCTGGCCGCCGTGGGACCACTGAAGACGTCCTCCAATGAGGCAAACCTACAGCAACTTGTCAGGTAAGTTAAAATCGTAGTAATAAGGGGTAGAGAGTCATAGAATGCACCATGCCCGGTATCAAGCTTTCAGACCGATAAGGAATGTCGAGATCCGATGCCACACCAAGGTGTAAGACGCGGGATACGTCTAACTAAACAAAAGTTAAGTTGGGCGGGACATGTTTGCAGACAGAGTGATGGCAGGTGGACCAAAATATTGACGGAATGATGGCCGCTTTAGGAAGAAAGGAGCGCTTGGCATCCGTTAGGTCGTTGGGTGGACGCAGTGGATGACATTTGGATGATTGTGGGTCACTTCTGAATGAGATTAGCTTAGGACCGGAGAAGTGGCGTACCGAGGCCTATGCTCGGCAGTGGGCGATAAATGGCTAGTATGATGATGATGATGAGGGAGAACTACTTTGAGACTGCTGGCCAGATGTGTTCGTCAAGCTAAAGTATTACTTCATCGCGTGTAAACTTTCCTAAGAATATTCTCAATCCAAAGTAATATCGGGAAAGATGAAATCATATGCAACCTAAGTCATTCAATAAGGGCTTCTTTATGTCAATGGATAAATCAAATAGCTCTCGCGCTGACAATGCCAGGTGACTAGGAGTACTCGTATTATCACATCATTAATCTTTGTGGCAAGCAAGTGGCAAGTCATAAACGCGGCAATCAATCTGCCTGGTCACCGAGTGATATACATTGAGTTTATATTACTACAGAGACGCCACACGAAGCAATGAAACTGTCGAAGTCGCAACCTGTACTACGCGACCAAAACTTCGTAAGCGCCGTAAACTTCATGGCGCTTACTCGTTTAGGTCGTGAGATTCACGCCTCGCTTCAATGCTTTATTGTCAATAAAACAACTCATGGCGCAAAATACTAGTTTTCTGTGCCGGTTCTACGAGTAAAACTAAAAGGCCTAAAATAGAGATGATGTGTGATGTCAAGTTACAAGAATAACTTTCTGTTTACAGCGACATCGTGGTGAATGCGCTGCGAAGCACGCAGCTATCGTTTAATTTATCCCACTACCCCACGTGTCCGAGGCTGCGAAGACACTTTGACACGTCGCCGCGGTTGCCCCTCCACTATGATTCCATGGTGAGTAGAATAATATAGTCAATGATACAGTCACTAATACCGCATATGATCTAACTCTCTAAGGCTGAGAAAATCGGCTTAAATCGGCAATAAAAGCTGTAAAGTTCTGAAGGGAAGCAAACCCGCTTGTCAGCCGCTCCACTCTTTCTCTCTTTGGTAATTATTATTCCCTCTGAAGGTGGGCATCCCTTGTATATTCCGTGCACTTTGCCCTGTTTAACATATCGGCTTCCGAGACATGCAGCACTCAATACCTTTCTTGATTAAATCCATCCTCTTTCCTTACTTCAACCATCCCCTCCCTCTGGCCTCATTCAAAACATGTTCAGGAGGTCTCCTCTTTACCACTATCTTAGCCAACTCTTCTGTAGCTTGTTGGCAACGCCTCCAACGTCGCCAACTCCGAGGCTTCCGCGAACATACTTGTAGCGCTTCTTAGCAATTCTTAGGCAAGGAATCGTTCGGCAGTTGGCAGATCTTAATATTAACGAAGATCTGCTGTGTTTTAGTTGTCACACGACCGGATGTACGCGTCGACGCCCATATCGGCGTCCATGTCCAACGTGCATCTCGGCGAGAAGAGGCTGCTCGTCAAAGTCGTCGGAGCTAAGGACTTGGGAGGTAAGAAACCGAAATTGAACAGTTTTCCTAGGAAGAAAGTCAGTCTTCAACATATAAAGAGAGCGTACCTACGTATCTTAAAGGCTCGCAACACACAACTCCTCTGGTGTTGTACATCCGGACGAAGGTAATCGTTTACCATTAGGCGATTCGTCTTGTCGTTTGCTTCCTAGGTACATCATAAAAAAGTGTATGAAGTGTACAAAGAAGGAAGCGTGCCCATGTTCAGACTTTATCTTGATAAAAAGCTTGGGAGGTCTCCCGCAATGTTTTGTTTGAGTCAGTCAACATTCTTTGGTAAGTGACAAATGAGTGACGGATTGAACGCATTTCCCATTGCTTCAATGATGCATCAGCAACGATGCAGCAGTATCAGGATGTAACCTTTAGCTTAGACTGACACTGTAATTTTCAGGCAAGGCGGGCTGCAGCGCGCCATACTGCGTGGTTGAGATGGACGAGCCCCCGCAGAAGAACCAGACCGCCTTTAAGAAGGACACTAACCAACCACAGTGGGAAGAACATTTTCTATTGTAAGTACGGGATCAGTGCGGTATGCAAAATTTATTCCTGATTAGTTAGGACGTGCAGGAGATACCCAGTGCCGATTTCTTACCGCTAAGTCAGGCAAATGCATAGGCCCTTGCCTATCCATCGTGTTTTTTAGTATTTTTGGTCTCATTTATTTCTTGGTCCTTTGAACCGGATTATTATGGGATGATATAGAAGAGAAAAGATCACTCTTTCAATTGTCATTTTAAATGTTGTATCTGTCTGTAGGTATAACCTTTTTATAGCAAAAAATACACGTGTTAATAAAACTGGTGTATTCACCTTTCAATGCATAGATACGTACTCGTATCGTTTTCTACTGAAAAGGAAGTATATTTTGCTGATTAGAGTATGTTTTCTTACAGTGATCTCTCGCCGCAAACCGCGGAGTTGCTGTTCGAGGTGTACGACCGCACGGGCCCGCCTTCCCCCGGCGGAGGCCCTTCCACACACAGGTACAAATATGAAGTCGTTAAACTGTCTCCAACCTCTCGTACCTACTTACTGCTGTGGCATGTCGACCCGAAGCGGTTCTTGACCAACACCAAAGACCAAAGTCGTCTGCCCAAAGGCGTTTCTTTATTTTTGCACTTCGTTTCTCCAGAGGTACAATCAAAGAACTTAATTTCGTGCCTTGTCATGTGTGTCTTGCCATTCAGTAATTAATATGCAAGTCGCTAGGGAGCTCATACAAGTTTGTCACTGTGAGAAGGTACCAAATACAGTGGATATCATTTATTACGACCTTGGTTGTAGCGACCATTTACCTATAGCGACGTTAAATCTAAGGCCCTTGAATTTAAAGCATACTTTAGTACAAAGTTCATGTGGCTATAGCGACTTTGGATGTAACGCCGAGTTCGGGTGTAGCGACTGTTTTTAATGAATCATTTGTAACAAATTCCTAGAAATCCCATGCAGATATTGCGACCGGAGTCCAAAAACACAAAGATTTTTTTCTTTCACAAACATTTCTTATCTTTTGTTTACATCCATTGCACACAGATGGTCAGCAAGTGTGGAGACCTTTACCTTTTGTTTATAGATATTAACTAAGTAGGTAGGGAAGCGTGTACGTTTCGGAGCTTTTATGGTTCAGTTACAAAGTGATATTCTGAGTAGCAACTGGGTTTAGTAAACTTTTGAATAAGTATGGCTAATCCTACAACTAAGGATGTGTTAGGTGTTGTAACAAAGCTTAAAAGATACTGTTTATTTGGTGATGGAAAGGATATTATAGATATTGAAGAAGTAATGAAAATAGAATACACCCTACAGCGTACACTAGCACAAAAAAATAAAATGAAGCAAACTAATATTACACATTTTTTTAAATGTACCTTTGAATAACTATGTGTGCAAATATTTTCAATAATAAATGAATATAAACTACACATGTGTACGTGTCTGTATCTCTTTACCTTTGCTTGTAACGACTTCCGGATATAACGACAAGAATAGAGTGGTCCCTTCATTGTCGTTATACCCGAAATCCACTGTAGTACTGAAGTTAAATTCCTTGACCTTATACAAGATGTCCAGACGGTACCAAATGGCTGAAGACCGTCCATCTCGTACTAAATTACAAATGAATTCCAGGATAAAAAGTGTTCTATGTATTTTATACGTCATTAACTATCTATGTGCTAAATTAAATCCTTATGCGTTCAGCCGTTTTTGCGTGATAGGGAGCGTGCATGAACTGTAGGAGGCAGCACAGGAGCCGTCAGATTTTTGGCGGGAGACGTGAATTTGATGTTTATAGTTCCGATGTAGCCCACTAGATGGCAGAACCTACTATGCACAAGAAAACACGTGACGTGTAAATGTACATGTTTATGATTCCGATTCAGACCACAAGATGGCAGACCCTCCAACGCGCACAGTCTCTATAGAGGAACAAACATCCAAAATTTATCATTTATAATATTAGTAGGATTTCAAACACCCTTTTTGTCTTGCGATGACGTAAACTTCTCGTATGCCAGAAACGTATATAGATTATGTCATTTACAAAGACACGTGCCTTCACTCGTATTGTCATGACATTAAAGGTTAGATTTAACAAATCTGTGCGTCATCGTAAATGACACGAACTGTTACAGAACACGGATCCGCGTATGAGAAAACTATTCGAAAAAAATACTCGCGGTACACGAGAGGTTATAGAATTTATAAAGAATAGAATAGAATTTGTTTTATTCATAAACACACAAACAGTAATAGACAGACATAAAATGTTATGTTTATTCATTAATGTAATATTATGACAAAAAAATACAATCATTAAAATACTTAAGGACTAACAAATAAACTTAACTATAAATAAAACTAAACCTAAACTCTAAAAAAAAAAAAAACTAGTCAAACAACCCACCCCGCGTCGCTCCCAACGCAAAGGTGCCCATCACGCTTGCTGCGTTTCCGCGTTGAACCGCGATGGACAACCTTTGCGCTAGGAACGACCCGGAGCGGGGGTCGAGACATAAAATAGAACATAGTGAGAAAAGAACCTGAAATGCGTGATTACAGATTCCTCGGACTGGGTCTGGTGGGTATAGACGAGTTGCTGGCGGCACCTTCGCAGCGGCAACAGATCGCGCTGCAGACGCGGCCTATGGAGGAGCATGATATCTCTGGCACGCTCACCGTTGAGGTATGAACTATGTACCGAGTGGTACAGTCGCCATCAAATATATCGGAACGGCTAAGGTGCCCAAAAATATCTGAACACGCACTCTAACGCCTTGACAATAGAGACGTGTTCAGATATTTGTGAGCAATTTGGCCGCTCCGATGTATCTGATGGCGACTGTACATGTATTCTACGTAATCTTCACTCGATTCTATTGTTTGAAAAGCCTCTTCTCCTGCATACGACTCTGTTTGAAATGTTTGCTTTGCCGACTCTTTAGACGGGATTCGTCGAAATTATTTTCAGGGAAAATGCTCTAAATTGGGTAAAAATAGTCCGACTTTCGTTTCATTCTAGTTTCCTAGAATTTTAGTTGCATTGTCTGCCTAATGAATTAATGAGCGTACAAGATGAAAAATGGCGATTACAAATATGAAAGTGTTCATTTATCAAGATTGACGTTGCTAATCTAGGTATTTTAAGTTGTCAAATTAAAATCCCAAGTAGGTACTTACCTACAGCTGTCGGATTTAATTGTCTAGTCCCGCCAAGTCGAGAAAAAAAGCGGCACGGCCGTATCATCCTTTTCTCTAAGCAGTTGAGGCCATTTTCGACCGACCTATAACTTCGTTGTGGATAAAACTGGAAGCCTGAATTTTCTTGCATGGATCTGATATTTTACGGTAGATGAACTGAGTTGCGAGACTTGTTTTTTTTACACGATAGATTGATAAATAGAGTACTCTTTATTGGCATACAAGTTATGTTTTTGATGGCATTTACTTTATGGCACCGGTACTAAAATGATTCGAAATTATACATTTAATTAACCTTATATAATGAATATATACAGATGATTACTATAACTAGCTTAAACCCAAAATAGGCCCTTGAGGCATTGTAACCAAGGATGCTGGCGACATTTCCTCGTTGTATCGCAATACTGATACGTTGTGTGAGGAAGCTGCTAGCTCTTCGGTCACCAGTTACGTCAACCAGACGTTTCGCGATTTCTCTAAAACCTTATTTATTTTTTATATATAAATATGTAAATATTTCCAGTTCCTATTCATCGAGGGTGCAGACATCCCGGACCTGGCCTCGCGGCCCGTGAAGATCAAGGAGTCGCTCCGCACGCTGTCGCCGCGCGGACTCCTCACCACCACCACCAAGACTGTCTTCAAACAGAACGGTAACTACGGAACGAGTACCATTCCTTCAGTTCTACCTAGTTCGAAAATACGCGCACCCAGTGAAAGTTTTGTGTGAGTGAACTTGATGCTATAGGTATACTGTTTGTTCCTGTCAGGAAATCTTGGTGTTAAGCAAAATACGTAGTACCGTCATTATCGAGGTCGGATGTGCCTACGTTAGTATGTCTGCGAAGTTTTCTGTTGATAATACCTATCACTGTCACACCAACAATTATCATGTCTTCGGCTTGAAAAAAGAGAGATTACTGCTTGTGGAAACCTAGAGCCTAGTTCCTACAGAATTTGCAATACGGAGAAACATTACATCACACATTCATTAAAAAAAAAAAGTGTGCGTGTGTGTGTGGAGCTCCCTTCCGAGGTTTCCCGAGGGTTTACAGTATGGGATTCCTCAAAATAAAAATAAATAAATATTATTAATAAATATTCTTTTAATAAATAACATTTTTTTTTATATTGTATGGTCAATAATGATAATTTTAATTAAGAGCATATTTAAATGATTATGTTTAATATATATTTTTGTACAATACTTTATGACAGAAATTTATACGATTAAGAATTAAGACATGTTAAAACTGATTATGAGCCTTGTAGCTTGAAATAAAGGATTTTTTTTTAATGGAGTGTACAGGTTTTTAAAAGGTCGGCAACGCGTAACACCTTCGGAGTTGCAGGCGTCCATAGACCGCGGTGACTGCTTACCATCACGCGGGCCGTATGCTTGTTAACCACCGACCTAATATAAAGTAATACATGTCTAAATTATAACAATACATATGTATGTTTGTCCAGGACACGAGAACTCGGCACTAACAGAGTCGGCGCTCCGAGAGCTGGAGCTGAGCCCCGCCGGCGCCGCCAACAAGTCCACCCTCATCATACACTCCGTGCAGCGGGTGAGGCCCCATGCCGTATTTAACCGTTTGACCGCCAAAGACGCCAACTCACGGCTACAGCGCCATATCAACCTTATTGCATTCCGACAAGATAGCCGTGACTTTCATAGGCTTAACGCAACGACATCACCACTTTCACCGACAACAGTTCAATAGATTTAACGCTACGGTAAAATACATGATACAAACATACCAATACCAGACAATTTTTAATATTCAAAATAGGTACGGTCAACCAATTTGATTCCTAGGCCACTATAGAACCATGTCATAATAACTTCTACGACAGTGCTTATTGAGTGATGCGTGTCATGTATAGAGTAGTTCATGCGACAAGGTTCTATAGTGTCCTAGGATTCAAATTGGTTGACGTACAAGTTGTGTTTTATTTGTTTGTTTTAAGAGTTCCATTTGAAAGTTTGATTTTCATTAACATTGACTTTTTTTTTTCATTCTGCCTGCGTTTTGCCATGATGCATGATTTGGATTGGATTTATACTATCAGGAGCCAAAGAAGTCAATCAAGGTAAGAAAAAATTCGATACAAAATTCTCATTTTTTACATTCAATGTACATACTCGTATCTTAGTTGTCAGTTAGTTATTCATTTAGACCATTTTGGCATGTTTACTAGAAGTGCGTTATAATTTTAACCTGAATAGTTCCTTTTATTAAGGAGGCGTTTTATCATTAAAAACTTTGATTATGATTACCTACTTATGTTACATTTTTACTCGTTCTTCGTCTAGGCCAAGACAATAGGCCATTTGAAATATCCTTATTTAGTCCGTATAAAGTGCTCTGGACCGACTGGGTAAAGACAGAGTGTGTTACCACCATAAACGTAAAATTTAATTAAAGCGCCAATTACCTACATCCGCACTTCCCGATTTCGGGCCCGACATCTGTCCTGATTTCGGGATTGATAATCGTTTTCGTTTCACGGAATATCAGCACATCGTTAATAATATTTGCAATGTAAAAAACCGGTGAAGTGCGGGTCGGACTCGCGCACGAAGGGTTCTGTAAAAAACCCTAAAAATGACTTTTTTTGTATGGGAGCCCCCTTAAATATTAATTTTATTCTGTTTTTAGTGTTTGTTGTTATAGCGGCAACAGAAATACATAATATGTAGAAATTTCAACTGGCTAACTATCACGGTTCATGAGATACAGCCTAAGTGACAGACGGACGGACGGACAGCGGAGCCTCAGTAATAGGGTCCCGTTTGACCCTTTGGGTACGGAACCCTAAAAATACTTTGTCTCTAATTGCCAAAAATGTTCAATATTTGATATTTTTGCATGCGAACCATTTTTTTATATTTCAAATATTGTAAACGATGTGCTAATATTTGGCGATATGGAAAAATATTATTTTTCGGACCCGAAATCGGGTCTGATATCAGGCCTGATAAAGTGTGGATGTAATTGGCACTTTAAATATTACATTTAAAGCGGCGTTTCCTCACTCTGCCGTTGCCAAATCGGTACGGGTTAGACCGTGGAGAGACTTTTAAACAATTTTTATCAAGTCATCTTCAACTAGAGATCGTGTCATTCACGAAACGCCTGCATTGACTCGTATTGTCGTGTCATTAAAGGTTAGATTTGACAAATCTGCGCGTTATCGTGGATGACATGGACTATAAAAGAATAAAAAAATGTAAAAACGCCTCTTTAAAACGTGTGCAGTGTTGCCATACTAACCCTATGAACCCCCAAGGTCGAACTAACCGACTCCGGTAAATTCATCGAAGTGGAACGAGAAGATACACTAAACAGCGTGGACTCAGCCGACCTCACCAGCACCACTATGGAAAGCATAGACGAGAACAGAACAGAACAGCATGTGTCGCCGAATTCGTCGCCGGCGCGGCAAGTTAGGATCAAGGAAAATGGCGCGAAGACGAACGGAGATACGGAGGTATGGTGTTTGTGTTAACAGGCACGTGTTTTTGCATA
Organism: Cydia pomonella; assembly: GCF_033807575.1. Taxonomy (NCBI): domain Eukaryota; kingdom Metazoa; phylum Arthropoda; class Insecta; order Lepidoptera; family Tortricidae; genus Cydia; species Cydia pomonella. The sequence continues at coordinate 10,617,751 of NC_084726.1, forward strand.
TGTTTAGGCATGTTATAGATTTTTCAGCGCTTTCAGAATATATAATATATATATATATATATATATATATATATATAAATATATATATAGGTGCAATTTAAATAATTATTTAAAAAAATCTTCTTCAGCCTAGGGTTTTCTCGGCCTAGGGCCAGGATCCGCTTTCCTACTCAATCTTCTCCACTCTGCCCAGTCTTCGGCATCCTCAGCTGTGAAACTGTTCTCTTCCATGTACGCTTTCACGATGTCCAGCCAGCGGTTCTTAAGCTTACCGCGGCTGCGTGGTCTAGGGTATTAGGATGATTAGAGTAGGGTAGGGTGGGCGTATTGAATAGGGTATTTTGTTATAAAAAATATTAATACACTAAAATTTTGCGAACGTTCATTCATTCATTTCATTCGTTTTAAAGGTGACAGAAGGTTTGGTTAGTTATTGCCCTCTCCATAGTAATACCCCCTACCACCACCACTATTAATAAATCAGAAAGAATCAAGGCAATAGGAGTCTCATTGTTAAGAGTGGCCAATTACGATGAAGTGGCCAATAACTATAGCAGTCACCCAGGTACATTTAAAATTATTATTAAAAAAATCAAGCGAATCAATAAAACTTTCCGAACAGTTACGCGGTGAAAGAAGGTTTAGTGCAAGGTGCAGCCGACCCTCAAAAGCGTACAATTTCAAACATAAAATTTGTAGCGTAAAGGTAGATACCAGGTAGGTACAATAAAGAAGAGGGCTTCAATAGTTTTATAGAAAGTGGAGAAAATAACTGAAGCAGTTGACTATTCAGCACCAGATTTATTCGCGAACTGACATTAAAATGTAAATAAACAAATATACCTACTTCAAGTATTCAAATATGGAATACTAGAAAAAGAACTTAAAACTATCATAGACAATAAAAGGATATAAAAACTATATACAACCTCAACATCCCATTAACCAATTTATATTTTCAGCAAGGAGACTATGTCCAAAAACCCGAGGAGGCACCCCCGGAGCCTGCACCGCGGCAGAAGAGAAAGAGAGACTTCTTTGGAACCATTAAAAGAAGGTGAAATATTACTACCCCTTTTTATATTGTATGTACTGCCAGGCAATGGTATTAATTTAAAATATGTTTTCAAGCACAGTGTTTTTCATCCTACACGACACCTCTAGTATTAAAAAATAAAAATAAAAAAACGCCAAGCGATAACTAAGACCCCTAACACACAAAGCGTAAGCGTAAGCGTATCGTGGAAACGTTACGAGTACGAGACGCGTAGAGTTCTGAGCACCAAGCGTCGCGTAATCGTTTTATAAGTGAAATCTCATTAGTTGAAATCATAGCGTCACTGGCGTCAGATGTCGTCGGCGGGTGTATCGACGACCTTTCTTGTCAGATGAAGAAGATTTTATATTGTTTGATTAAGGCAGAAGTTTTATTTTTACGCGTGTATTACGCTACGCCTGTCGTAATGACGACAGAAATCTAATAAGCTACGTTACGACGACGCTTCGTGTGCGAACTTGTTTGAACTTGTTCGTATTTAATCGTAATACGCGCGTATTACGATACGCTTACGCGTCTCTTACGCTTACGCTCCGGGGCCATGTACGATTGTCATCTTTAATTGGCCCCCAGGTCAGAAACATAAACAAAGGGCAGTGGGTTGCGAAATTATTTTTCATGCCAAGAGGGTGGCCGTGAGACATATATATCTTTGTCAAAGGTTGAAAAACACTGATTATGATTCAAAGAACGTTAATGGAGCTATATTTTATTAAGTATTTTTTTCTTTAGATTGCTTTATATTTATATATTTATGAATGTTTGTATTAATTTGTATCTGTGCGTGAATAGATTAGAAAGTGTTATCAGGTTTTTGATGTTTTTTGCGTCGGTTTTTCCCGACATATTATTTTCTAACCAAGTTATAGATGCACTGCCAGTTGAAAACATGTTTTTAGGGTTTTTTTTTTGTGGCATTAAAATTATTCATTTAATTTAGGTATTGTATTTTATATGAAACCTTTCCATATAATTATCTAATAGCTAGAAACAATATATCGTCGGTTGAGAATACGTTTGTGCCATACACTACTTAAGTACATTGGTTTGCAAGACCGCGAAAAGAAGCAAAAAATAATTTTTTTTCGATAAGACTTGTATTTGGGAAATATTAAACGTATTAATCATTAAGCCATATTTAATATTTATATTACCATACAAATATTTTGAATATGATGGCAATCATGAATTAAAACCATTTTTATTTTTATTACCACCATATCCGTTTTTGATGAGTAAATGTTAATCCTCATGTAACTCCTCTGGAGTTGCAGGCTACGGTGACTGCCTACCATCAGGCGGGCCGTACATAAACTTTGAATCATTAAAAACGCAAAATCGTTTTTAATGATATAGCAGCATTTAAACATAATTTAAGATAAAAAAAAAAGCTAAATACCATAACCGGATTTTAACCGATCAAAAAATGCAATAAAAGTTATGAAGTACTTGTTGTTTTTGTAGTTGTGCCGCTTTTTAAACAAAACCTTTAAAAATGTGAACAAAGAAAATATGTAAGGGGACACCCGGATTTGAACCGGGGACCTATCGATCTGCAGTCGATTGCTCTACCACTGAGCTATATCCCCACATGACTTTAATATCGAATAATTACTAATACTTAATTATCACGTAAGTTGCGTCAGCTATAAAAAATATATCAATCATAATTTGTTAGCATAAAAATATGAAAAAAAGTTTTTGCTTAGGGGACACCCGGGTTTGAACCGGGGACCTATCGATCTGCAGTCGATTGCTCTACCACTGAGCTATATCCCCACATGACTTTAATATCGAATAATGAGTAATACTTAATTATCACGTAAGTTGCGTCAGCTATAAAAAATACATAAATCATAATTTGTTAGCATAAAAATATGAAAAAAAGTTTTTTTGCTTAGGGGACACCCGGGTTTGAACCGGGGACCTATCGATCTGCAGTCGATTGCTCTACCACTGAGCTATATCCCCACTTGAAAGGAGTAGTAAAAAACGCTTTCTGTTTGTCAAACATAACGCGTGTGGGTGGCAGATAATGTGTGATTGTCACGTCCGATCCATTAGGCCATTTTATTATGGTAAACTTGTTTAGATTTGTGCAATTTTTATGTTCATTCCGCCTTTTCATACAAACGTGTAGTCATTTTTCTCTCTGGGTATTAACATTAATAAAAATATTTTGACACAGTTTGCTGTATATCAACCACAACGTAGATGTGTTTTATCGGATCTTTAATTATTATAAGAGTTAGCAGCATTTAAAAATTTGTATGAAATCTGTGCTTCGCTCCTAATTTTTACACAAATAAAAAAGTCAAACATAGGGGCATAGTTATGGTTAATATACATCAAAATATGTTAAAACATTTTCCATAATGTCAATATCCTGAGACGAAAATGAGGACTACTTTTGCATGGAAAAGAGGCCGCAGTGTATCCTCTTAAATGGCCCACTTACATATTATGAATATTTAGTGTAGATAGCAATATTATAAAACGCTGACCTTCAAAATAATCGCTTGAAAAAAATGATGATATTGTAAAAAAGTTTGTTTATGAAACAATGCGTTGGAACAGCTGTTTTAAAGTGAAACATCTTTCTGCAAATGAGTAGGTTTATAATTTAAAAAACTAGCAAATATACACAAATTATGAATGATACAGATAAGTTATTTAAAGTACTACTACATTTTGTAATACGAGTAATAGATACCTACATGCATTCTCTTTTATTTAACGACATTATTCATATTTAACAGTAATTTTACCCGAAGGTTAATACTCATATTGTTTATTAAGCAGTCTTACTTTATACATTAACCGTTTAACCGCCGTAGTCTGATATATAAGACATACAATGTCCAGCTCATTTCGCGGCAGTCTGAAGAGAATTTGAAATAGAGGTGGATTGTCAAAGAAAACTTTGCAGCCACAGTAAATTTATTGCCATCTCCCGACACATGATTAAAACTTTTAGAACGCCATTTGACTTTGATCCTTATTATTTCTCAGATTATATGTGTATAATTTGTTAAATATCAAAAAGAGCATGGCGTCATCTAATAGAGCATGGCGGTTTCCTTTGACAATCCACCTCTATTTCAATTTTGTTTTTACTAAAAGATGTCTAGGTATTCACTCTCGATTTAAAAACATACAAGATATAAGTACTGTCGTAGAATTTCGAAGTCCACACATCTACATTATTTTTAAACAAACTTGCTATTCACTTACATCGGTTATGAGTTTGTGAATTTACAGATAAGCCGTTGGACATATATACTAATATCCGTAATGTTTAGGCTGGGCCGGTCGCGCACGCGCGGTACGTCGCTGGACCTGCCGAGCGACAGCGACGTCGACCAGAGTCGGGTCCGCAGCATCAGCGCTGAGAGAAACCACCACGGTCAGTGCAAACATGTATTAAATAGTGATATCTAATGAACATATTAAAATTGTACTACAAATAGCAGAAAGAAGTGCTGGTGGCGGTATAGTTGTGCCGTTCTCGAGAATGTTCTCCGTTTTGTATGGGGAATGTTCTCGCGCGAGAACGTTCCCCTTAGTACTACTAGTACTATACCTAGCGGTAAGAGCGTGCGACTTGCAATCCGGAAGTCGCGGGTTCAAACCCCGGCTCGTACCAATGAGTGTTTCGGAACTTATGTACGAAATATGATTTGATATTTACCAGTCGCTTTTCGGTGAAGGAAAACATCGCGAGGAAACCGGATTAATCCCAATTAGACACTAGCCCTCTGGGTTGGAAGGTTAGATGACAGTCGTTTTCGTAAAAACTAGTGCGTACGCCTGTTCTTGGGATTAGTTGCCAAGCGGACCCCAGGCTCCCATGAGCCGTGGCAAAATGCCGGGACAATGCGAGAAAGATGATGACAAATAGCAGAAAGTTCATGAAACTTGAACTTCCACTCCCTCCGCTACTTCCCATGTCAATAATTTATCCTAAAAGCGTTTTTACTTTGTCCGATCCGATATCGGAACTAGGATCCTACATTCACAATATCGGGCCGCGAAGTGTACTTCAGCAACACACTACAGCAAAAAATATGCCCACACACATATTACTTGAGGCCTTAATGGAAATATAACTATTTGCACGTTTCAGATAAAGCACTTTCCATCCCCAATAGAAACGTATACTCAGCGGGCGCGTCACCGGCGCAATCTGGCGACGAGTCGAGGACATCAAGAAGGTACGTGCCTCAATCTTTTATGGGGCGCTAATTGTTGAACTTAGCAAAATTATTGCGAGGTGAGATTTACAGCCCCGAAATTGCAAAAAAAATTATGGCTCTCCTATATAAAACATTCGGTATTGGTCTCAAAGTAAAAGTTGCTCAATAAGACGTTCACCTCGCAATATTTGGCTAATAGGTATTGTCACGTTTTTGGGAATTTTAGAGAGATGAATGAATGGTTAAATAATATAACGCACTAGCTGGAATGATAAAGGCTTATTTGCACTCGACAAATACATTTTTTTATAGGGGACAATCTAGATTCTATGGCAAAAATGACCACACTATCATATATTTTTTTACACAGAGTTTTAGAATTATGAAGTGGCATTAATTAAGGCTTCAAATGTGGACTGTTTTACATTTAGCTCATTAAAAGGTAAAGATATATTCTTTAGAAAGATCAAAAATAAATATATCTAATCGATACTGAATAGATGTGAACATTTTATTTCTTGATTGTTCTTAAAATATAAACTCACTATTTATACATTATATTTTATGGCTGTGGCATGGCAAGACTACATTATATTATCTAACGTTCACATAAAAATATATTTATGTTTATGTTAATTTAACTACACAGTTAAATTACCTACTAACTTAATATGCTTATAACTGACAAATAATGCTGTCTTGCCATACAATATTTAGAATATTTATATATAAGCTGGTAACATTACGGCACTAATGGTAAATTTTCTTTCTTTCCATCTGTCAACACTCATGCGCTGGGGGTAATCGCACTGCAATCTGGTAACACTGGTTTTTCATACTAAACTTTCTTTTTCTAAATGGCGTGATTAAAACGCTTACTCACGCTTTTTTGTCACACGAATGTTATCACTAATGTCTTAATTCCCTTTTCAAATAATTCTCTCATTGGAACACAATTTATCTTCTTTTACATATTTTTTTTTAATCATTATTTTTATTTATGCATAAATGATTTTATAATCGTGGCAAATAATTAATGTAAAATTCCATTTTATATGGGCAATATTAAAATGTCCCTAATGGAAATTGGCTGAACAAAATACATCACTTACATACATCAATCTCTTTGGTTTTGGCGGATGCATCAAAAACGATGCGTATTTTCATCGCATCACTTTCGTTTTGACGCGTATCTTGATGGACTAACTATCAGATCCTCCCTCAGCGAGATGTCCGGGTTCAGCACGGCGTCGGCGCGCACGTTCGTGCACGAGGCGTCCACGTTGGTGCTGGAGACCCTGGAGGCCGGCATCCGGAAGCACTACCTGGTGCCGCTGGCCGTGGCCCAGCGCTCGAGGTGGCGGCGGAAGGGCGTGAAGCTGCACATTTACAACGAGCACACGTTCATCGCTAAGCATTTGAGCGGGTAAGTTATTTTTTGCCCAGATATTTAGTGTATCAAATGTGTCCTATTTTGATATGTTTATATCCATACCAAAATGGTCTGAAACATATATAATAGTTAAGTAGATTTTGGTTAGTGCTATTTGCTATTTTTATTTGGAATACCATAAATCAAACAGTACAGCCTGTAGTTTAGGTTAGTTTATAATAATTCCTTGAGTCACAAGTATGACAAATAATTATGACCAGGGACATAGTAAGAAAACTAATTATTTACAATAAATACTTATAGGTAAATTCAAGTCACAGGGCCTAACAGAAAAATATAAAATTTTAATAATACTTATACAAAGTGTCGTCCATTATGGGGCTTTAAATGCAGGGTTCTGATTGATTGATTCAACTCACTGAGCTACATTTGTCATGGGATATGGAAAAAAATATTTGCTGATCAGATATCGACGAGCTTTATATGGAAGAGCTAACATTTTTTTCACGATTTCGGGGTCGGTCCTATACTAAAAGGAGCTCAGTTTAGCGAGTAAAATCGAACCTTAGACTTAAAGCGCTATAGTGGATCAGCACACTGTATGTAATATCAAATATGTATTTAAATATGACGACCGGTCTGGCCTAGTGGGTAGTGACCCTGCCTATGAAGCCGATGGTCCCGGGTTCAAATCCTGGTAAGGGCATTTATTCGTGTGATAAGCATGGATATTTGTTCCTGAGTCATGGATGTTCTCTATGTATTTAAGTATTTATAAATATGTATATATTATATATATCGTTGTCTAAGTACCCGCAACACAAGCCTTATTGAGCTTACCGTGGGACTTAGTCAATTTGTGTAATAATGTCCTATAATATTTATTTATTTATTTATTTATAAATAAATTGTATTATTTATTCAGCGGCACGGTGTGCGAGGTCTGCCAGAAGACGATCGCGCGGCGGCTCGGCAAGCAGGGCTACGAGTGCCGCGACTGCGCGCTGCGCTGCCACAAGCACTGCCACGTCCAGGCCGCCGCCGCCTGCCCGGCGTCCTCCGTGCACAATATGGAGCTGTGAGTCGCTAGGATCACTATTACATTTTGGGCCAATTTAGTGCGATTGCACTAACGTTAATGCTCGTATTTGCCTGTTTTGTCAAATCACGCTGTAGATAATGAACGAATGGTCAATTTACAGAAGCCTCTGCGGTTGATTCGTACTAATTTATCAGATTCCGGGATCGAAGATCAATATAATCAAAATATTCTAAACAATATACCCTCTTATGGGTTTACATCTGCATCCATTATCAAGATTAGGCAGTTACGTTTCTTTAAGTTAGAGCGCTAGAATGAGAGACATGTAATTCAGGTTTCGATTAGCGTTTGTCATCTTGCCTGTCCCCCTCTGTCCACAGATTTGTGTTTAATACAAATTTGACAAACTAGGCCATTACGAGCAAAACCTGCACCTACACTTTGAAAATATGAAATGGCAATCATATTACTATTTACCTACTAGTTTTAAGGTATGTAAGTATTACGAGTGGGTAGGTATGAGAAAACAAAAAGGGATGCATTAGGTATTTAAACATGCGAAGGTCTGCATTTGATACTCTAAAAATTACTTAACATATTATAATCTGATTCATGCTTGCAGCTCACACTAATTTGCCTACATTTTGTACCTAAAATTTGCGTATTTCATCTACAAATGACAACCCACGTGATATAATACACAACGCCAAACAAATAAATGTTACACTCGACCAAAACATTTTTAAGTAATAATTGTTCACGTCCAATATATCATGTTGGTTGTCATTCTTATTCTGGGTAGTTACCTACTATTTCATCTTGATTACTCATGTATGGCCTGTTTTATACGAATATTATTTATAAATACTGACCATAAAGTAAAATTTGCAATCCTTCGGCAGAATCATTATGAATTAGTTTGTTTCTTGGATAAAATATTTTTCCTAAAAACAGGTTTGTACGGAAATACTTTCGAGAGTAAGTATACGAGATTGGTATAGCTAGTTGGCAAGTAGTTAATTTTATATCATGTAAAAAAAATTATCCAAAAATAAAATTGTCTATTGTCGTACCAAACGTGAAGTATTTTCAGTTTACTCTTGCTACTTTTATGCTCGTAGTGTTCGTTAAATACTCAACATTTTTTTCATTTCGCACTTATAATCTATGAATCTAGAAACTACACTAGATTTCTCTAATACTGAATGCTGCGCTGTCAAAGCATAAAGTATAAAATGTACACGTAATCATAAAATATTACATATACTCTCGTCATAAAGGGTAATCATTCTTAACATTTACCACCTGTTGAGAAAAAAAGAGAATGATCCATCAAACAGGATAAAATAATTAATTAATTCTTCAATTATACCTACTATCGATATTTTTTTATTCAATGACCATACCAAAGGCAAGAGAAGGACGCCGGTAACGTCAACCGCCATACAGTATAATTTTATTGTTAATAAATAATCTGTTTTCTATTGCATTGGCATTTGATGCTATCAGAATCGAGACACTACCGTCGGATTTTGCTCTGAATCATCGGTTTCCTTTAACCCATTCAGTGCTAATCGCCACACGTTGTCGTTTTGCCTGTACGAAGCATTCTCGCTACATACCGAGAAACGAACGTTAGCTACGACCGTAGCTCAGCGGTGAATGTGTTAACGCCCAGGAGACCGAAAATTGTATTTTCTGGCCAGCGTTTAGTAGTTCCTGCTTCATTTCACACCTCATAATAGCATAGTTTAAAATCTCGCTCCGCCAATCTCGTAACTAATTACTATACCTACAGTATCGCTTATATGTATGTTTACTTCCATCGCTGCCAGGTCCCATTCCCATAGCTTTGGAAACGGAAGGTATCTATGTTTTATTTACTAATGTTGTTGTCATGTGCTTTGTCCGCGCTTTGGCAATCGGTCTACCAATTTAAATGAGAACAATTTATACTCTGGCACAGCGACCTTGCCCGTACAAAAAGGCGGCATATTTAAAAAAGTAGGCGCGAAGAGTTGTCGATACAAATTGAATTTCGTGCCTTTTTCTACTGATAATTTGGGTCTGTTTCTGTATACTCCAATGCAATTCAATTTATTGCAATCACGTTCACTCGATATCACTGGTAAAATAAATTATAGTCAGTATATACTGTTAGCACAACTATTTTCTTAAATATTAAATTAACAACTATGACAGTGTGCATTACCGCCTATTTACGAGTGTATTACTAAAAATTTACCTTTGGGTAGAAATTGGTAAAAAATGGTATCCCCTCAGCTGTGAAAGGCCCGAGCAATTTTGATAGATTAAGTAGGTATTCGTTGGGGGTGCCTAATCAATTTTATTATTATTTCTAATTTTAACCACTATAATTAGCCAGATCCAGCACACATTACTGGGCTCATAGCATTATTCTAGTAAATATTATAATATTTACATATGATACATCAAAATAAATAGAGATAGGTGCTTAGAAGGATGTAATATTTTGCGTTGTCACATGTTAGATTATCGTTTTTATTTTAGTTCATATACTGGAAAGTGATAAGTTTGATATTACACCTGCTATATATGGTTTATTTTGGACTATGTGATATTTAATTAAATTGGTAGACCTAACATGCTTTCATAATAAAAATCATACGTCAATAAAAATGATGTCTGTAAAAGTAGTACACATATATATATATATATATTCAATTTATTTCATAGTTTAAACATATTGTTAGTATTTAATCGTATACTGTAAAGAAAAATATATTGGTCCTTCGAACCGGATATTCTCGAATAGCCGGTTTTAGGTATTAGATATTTTCTATGTTATTAACTAAATTAGCCTTGTATTAAAAAACTACTAACATTAGTATTAAACTTATTTTTCTAGATCCATGCTTCCAGTGCTAAACGAATAGCGAGCCGCGAGAAGACTGCAAGAAAAGAAACTTTTATAAACCAAGCAATTTCCACTAAGGTTTAACTCGGCAAGTTTGTACGTTGTCGTGTGGCTTTTATTGTTCGTAGGTAGTTGACCTGAGGAGTGAGACACATTGGAATGAAAAAAATAACATCGAAAATTGGTAATTCGATATTTACTTACCTGATGGCCGATTTGGTTTTAGGTTAACGAAGTAGCAAAGGCAGCAGTCATTCAGAAAAATCTTTAAAATCGAATTTAGAATAAAATTTAACTTCGACATCTGCCGCTAAATTTATTTAAATGTTCAAACGGACAGCAAACTAAATTACCAATCAGGAAAGAGCTTAGAAAAATCGTGTTGCTAATAAAAACACAAATTTATAAAATGACTATAAATTTCAAATAAGCCTAAAGTTCCTTTTTTTAATACATGCTTAAACTGCAATTATACCAAATTCGTTTATTCGTTATTAAGCTCAGTGTCTCAAATTCTTCGGTCAGTTTAGCATGCATGGTTGAAGTGCAGAATCCCATTAAACAGTGGAGCACTTTGTTTTACGTACCTAGTTATCGATGAAAATAACATGCACTTTTGTAGTGACGTATATCAGATCCAAAATTGCATTAGATTAATTTGAAACAGCTGCCGATTGTTATAAAAAAAAATACAGTTTATGAAATAGTACATTACGATACAAGTGCGAAAAATAGGAAATTCGAAACGAGTGGCGATAAATTAAAACACGACCGAAGGGAGTGTTTTAAATCGACACGAGTTGCGAATTACCTATTCGCACATGTATCGTACAACGTTTTACAGTACATATGGCCCTTGAAATGTTCGACACAGTAACATAATATGCTACTTCTCGCACTAGTGCTATAAAGTAGCCCCATATGTACTGTAAAATACATTTTCACGCCGGTTGCAAGATTCGGTTTGGAGTACCTATTTCGAAACTTTTATAGTGCTACCTGCAGTGTGCTACTATTAATTATTGTGACAAAAACGTCTTAGTCTAATTAGTTATTGTTTTTGTTCGTTTTGTATAACTTGCGATGCTCACTGATTTACTTTTGATTTAGTATATATTCTCATTAAGTGAAATGTAAAATTTCTTTTGAGAAATAAAGTTCTTTAAACACAAACTCTGGACCAAGAGTCGAAATCGGTGCGGTGTATTTTTATATTTTTCTTTCAAACATTAAATCGTAATTTTGCTAGCAGGCGTCTCTATTTAGCACACATAAATATTCTCTCGTTGCCTAGATTTGGGCTAGAATCCGGAGCTTGCTCGATCTGATGTACGATGCATGGCACTATTATTAATTTTAGCGTATTGAGAGCTTGTTGCCTTTTTTTATCTTGCTTTGGATGTCTTTCGTTGTTCTTAAGCAAAGAGAATTTGAAATAGGGGTGTGGCGTTCTAAAAGTGTTAACCATGTGTCGAAAGATGGCAGTAAATTTACTGTGGCTGCAAAGTTTTCTTTGACAACCCACCTCTATTTCAAATTCTCTACTAATAATAAAACGTCCTCATCTATACCTATTCTTCTCCGACTCACTGACCACAAGAAATCTATTGTAAGGTTTTTAATTCCAGCAAGGTTATAGCGTGATTTAACTGTCTGGAATTTAATGATGATAAGGACCTTGAAATTGCTTTTTTTTTACATTTTATTGATGCTTGCGTTTTTTGTACTGATATTTTTAGTAAACATGTTCCATTAGGTACCTATGTTTTTATCGTGAAAATTGTAGCATAGCCTTAGCTATGAAATACTTTATTTACTCTATTTTACTATGAACATTGCACTGTTTTTTTTTTTTTTTTTTTAACTTATTTCTCTTTTTCCAGGGCTTACATTTCATCTCCGTACACCGACAAGAATATAAGGATGTTGTGATTGTTCAGACTATTGAGACTATATTAAAACGCTTCGATGCACAAAACATTAAGTTTTACCAACAAATAAATTATACTATCTGTTATAAACCTGTCGACAAACATAGGTATATCTTATTATGCTAATATTAAGAGAAGATCTCTTAACATAATTCATAAACTGCAGTTTCTTTTGCTTCTGTTGTCCTATACCGTATCAACGTCATTTAAGGATGTATCATAACTTATAAATGAATTATAAGTTTCTAAATGTATGAAAATTACAAATCTCTTGATTAGGTAAATATACCGAGAACAGAACGATATGGAAATAATACAAATCTATTACGGCACCTTGACTTTTTCTCTTAAATAAGCATAATCTATTAATGTCGACAAGTTTATAAACTGATTATAAAACCACAAATCTCTCTAAGTACAACACTTATGTACGCTTCTGTACTTTGTATATGTATAGGCTTTTTTACAAATATATTTACAATATTAATGTTATAAACTAGTTTATAAGGTATTAGTTGTTCAGACTGCCAGGGAGGGTAACGTTCGTAATAAACTGTGTCATAGCAAAGCCGACCTTGACTAATGGATATAAGATTAAAAATTGAACATTATCCATTGATATTGATACCCGCTTTCTTTGGTAAAATTAGAATTAGTTTAGGTATCGCTAGAGCCCACCCAGCATTGAAAGTAATCTAAAAACCACTTAACTCAGACGGTTGGCGAGGTTAGGTTTGGTTCTAATTATAAATATATATTTTTTTCTTTAACAAAAACCAGTTGACGAAGCCAAACATTGAAACACACTGTTATCAATTCAGTTCAGTTCAGTTTATTTATTCAAGAACAATTTACATTGTGTTTGAATATATCACTGTCAACCGTCTGGATTAAGCGTTAGACCTATACCAATCTGGCTGAGTGCAAATGATCTTCGCGGTTACAGACCAATGTCAGCCTTCTTTCATCCCGACAAGGTTCATAATCACTTAATGACGTGCCGCACACTAAGGGTTAATCTAAGTATTATAACAATCATATTGTGAGACCTCTAAAATGTTTCTAATAGTGTGCTCAGCTGATGAAAAAATGTTAAAATGTACCCAGGTCGATTTGTTTTATTTTGGATTTAATTTTGTAGTGAATTAACTTTATATATTCATATTAATGCCGCCAATTTCAACTATACGTTTTACTAAAGTTACGATTTCATAAAATTTATTCTGTAGAAAATTTAATCGAAAATATCAACAAAGTTCTGGACCTGTCTCACCTTATGAAATGCGAGCACTCAGCCAAAGACCCGTTTAAAAAGCCAGCCAAAATATATAACAGAGATGTTTCTATTTATCTCTACCTCAAACCTAAAAAAAATTAGTTACCAAAATATACATCACATGTTTGTTAATTTATGTTATCTAACTTAAATAAGGTCCTACGGAGGAATTGTGACAAATGGTAAATTAAACCTTAAACTTAGTGTACTAAGTGCTATTTTGCACATATTGTGATCTGATATGTTAAAGTGCAATAATTAATACTTAAAACATTCACTCTCGCTTCGCTTTCATCGTTACTTAACTACAAAGATGAACTCCAAAAAGTGACTTATGTAAGTAGGTACTTATCGATATATATATATGTTTAAAATATTCCACTTTAACTCGAATAATTTATAAAAAAAGAACCTTGTGTAAACCCATCATGTCAAAGGCACATAAAAATCTAAAAATAGCTACCTATTGAGCCATTGAACACTATTCGTCTTATGCAATTATCATGGGTGCAAGCGAGCTAATATGGACCTTACACGAAAGCATTAAGGTTACATTGACAGCGTTCGTCAGAATCGTTTTTGGGCGGCGTGAACACATTTACTGTCGGCTTTAGGTGTTTTTGATACCTAAAAAAACGGTGAAATCGGAGCTATTTTATCGAGACCCTTTGACATGATTACAGTAGCTTAGACCTTCAGAATCTCATTTCTCAAATGACTTAGTACTCCTGAAAATAGGGAGATAGCTTGACATTTTCAGTTGGTATTTTCAGAAGTGATTTATCACTAATGTATGATAAATATGATAATACTGATATTCCTTTTGACATAATGATTAATGAAGTAAAAAAATTAGTTACACGGTTACACTCTCTTGAATTATTTGTCGCTTTTGGCGACATGTTTCGAACCCATCGAGGGTCCTTCCTCAGGCTTGAGGGCTCGCAACGGCTGCACTCCGTGCAGTGCGCGCCTCCCCGCGCGCCTGACAGGGCGGGGCGGGGCGCGCGGGGTCCGCAGCCCGCAGCTGACTGTAACTAAATATTTTAGAATATGTCTCACGAAGGTTTAAGTTTGATTAATGAAGTATGTGAAGATTTCTTCACTATCTTTCGGAGAATAGTTAATCGTGTAACAAAGTTTGCTGTAAAATAACGTTATTGAATGTAAACGATATCTAAAGATCTCCTCTTCTAATAGGTTATTGTGAAATAACCTGAGGATAGCTCAGAGATGCCACCGTTTATTCACTACTGCGGCCTCATTATTACTAAGACTAAGTTTTTCGCTGGATACTGCATTCTGATCCCACTCCGAATTCTCTGCCATTTTTAAATGTCAATTTCGCTTGCAAATACTTACCTTTTATTTTACCCATTTTACTATAAATATTTTATTTTATTTTCCCCATTTTATATTCAAAATTGTAGTATCCAGTGAATAGACTTTGTATAAAATAATTATACACTGACATTGTAAATTTCAATAATTGTTGACGCATAATATGTGGTTATGACCGATAGATATTATTTATAAATGTTGCGCAATGTGTTTTTTCTGTAATTTTATTTTCTCTTTTTTTAATAAAAGAAATGCCTTTTTAAGCTGTGTTTTGATTTATAGGGACTCGACCACCCCTTCCCAGAAAAAGCCTTTAAATGGCTTAGTCGTTTATTGAACAGCGTCAAGGATTGGCTTTCCCTTTGAATTGCTTACCTATTCATTTGACTTAGCTCTATAGTTCGTTTTTTTTAGCATTAGAAAGAAGGTAAGCAATTATGACGGATCTTTTTATTGAATAACCATTATAAATCATATACAATCATTTACATTATTTTGCCTTCATAAGTTAGACTACTGCTCACTGTTTTTTTTAAAGAGTTTTTCAATCAAAATACATTAGACAAGACACTACATTAGACATTAGGCAAACTTGTTTACCTTTTTCCTAATGCTGAAAAAAACGAACTATAGGAAGGGGTTTCCCTTTCAAAGATACCGCTAAAATGAAAGGGTATCCCCTTCCTAATTCAAAAAATTAACACCTGTGCTGTCAACGCGCTAGACACCCAGTCTCACCCAATATTTGATATTTGAAAATGGCATAAGAGTCATAATTTATAATCGATACCCCTTCAAGAGGTTAGTGCCTAAGCGCTAAAAACGGATGTCCGCTTACCCGTATTATGAAGCGTTTTAATGACCAAATGAAAGGGTTTTAGTTAGTAACGGCTTTGGTAGCCAAAGCCTTACGAAATACCCCTTCCAAAAGCCCGAAGGGGATACCGGACCGGTTCCTGTATCACACAAAACAATTGCGTCTGGAACTCATGATGTTAACAACACTACGTTCTCTTCGTTTCATTCCAATTCTTCACTGTCAATAGTCACTGTCATTCTCTTTTATCGTAGGTAGGAAATTTAAAATGAAAGCACAAATACATTTCACTTATCGATTTATTGACTCCAGCGCATGTAAAACATTACAATAGTTAACCAGACGCTGACCAACGTAACGAACAATCCGCCTTATTGCAAAAACATTGGGTTGATATTTCAATAACCATGTCTATACAATTCTGGTAGGTTTCTACCAAAATGTTAGCTTTCGATTAAAATTTGTATTGTAATTTACGGTTTTAAATAAAATCGTGTACGGCAGTGTATTTCATAGGATACCTATTTGGATAGGAAAGCAAAAAAACTCAAAAAATCAATTATTAAAAAAAAAAAATTGTACCCTGTTCTTAGCAACGTACTTTTTTCCCCTTTTATGTATTTTTTCGGAGATAGTTCTTAAGGCCGACGTCGACTAGGCTCGCAGAGGCTAATCGCAATAATTCGCCTACTATTACTATTATATTTCTATTATTATTTACTATGAAACTGCGTCTATTGACGAAAAGCCGCGGCGTGTCGAATCGAATTCACCATTCATAGTAAATATATAGAAGGCAAATTATTGCAATTCGATGCGCCTCGGCGAGCCTCGTGGACGCCAGCCTTTTAAAGCAAACGAGACTTAGAGACAGTTTAAAAGCAAAAGGTTCAGTTTTCAAGTGCAAAATGAAGAAAAAAAAAACAAAAGTATATGATCACAAAAAAAATATAATTTGTTACCACTATTTACAATTATGTGACTACAAAAAAATAATAGGACATTGTAAATCTACATGGTAACACTAAGCTAGCGGCACCTACTGACATACAAGCATTCGAATAAGTTAATACATAGGGCAGGCCCGACACTGTTAATAAATAACGATGACAGCGGTGGCAGCATGGTTCCATTTTTATCACTTGTTAGAACGTGACAGGCATACAACAAACAAACAGCAGCATTATCAATCATTTATCATTTGTCTGCAGCGTGGCAGGAAGACAAATGATGAAGAGCCATCTTAGCCCTACAGGTTTGTGGAGATGACTGAAATAAAATGTACACTAAGCCAAGCTTGCTGACTGTGCATTTAATTTGTTTCGTTGGTTGTACTATATTTCTGATGAACTGGGTAGAATTGTCTTTGTGCATGATGTACAAAGTGCTAGTACGTATACAAAGTGCCAGATAAGAAACTAAAAACATTTTTAGTGGCTGTACTGTCTTCATGTTTATATTCGCATGGTACTGAAAATATGAAAAGTTAAAGAAGCATGGTAAGAAAATATGAATTATTTATTTTATATAGAAAATAGTTCCTACTCCCTACACCTAAACTAAAAATGTATGGGAAAAAACCGTTTTGAGTATTAACGTTTAACAATACATTTCTTAATTATTTTCTCAAAGATGTTTAGTTCATGCGTGAAAAATAGGGACCGTGCGCGTTGGAGGGTCTGCCATCTTGTGGTCGGAATCAGAATTATATACATTTACATTTACACGTCACGTGTTTTCTTGTACTTAGTAGGTTCTGCCATCTTGTGGACTACATCGGAACAATAAACATCACATTTACGCCTCGCGCCAAAAATCTGACGGCTCCTGTGCTGCCTCCTACAGTTCATGCACGTTTCCTATATGTGCATCATTTTTATTGACAGTGCATGGCCAGTAATAGATCACTTAGTGTCGCACCACAAAACAATAGTAATCATAATCAATATAAATTATCAATCAAAACACTGCGAAAATATGTAGAAAAGGCATTTTAAATTGCCGATTTGTTATAAATTAAAAAAAAAGTTTAAACTTATTATTTACATTTTATTTGAAGTCAGTCAGAAACTAATTGAGAGTAATTACACTCGGTAACAAAAACCGGTCAAACTGCATAAACTTTATGCATTGGTACGGTCTATTGGTACCAATTTTCATTGTCCAAGTGCATATTCAATAATGTCCAAAAATCACAATCATTTCAAGGATAACACACATAAGAGGAATTCACTAAGCGCAGTGTATTATAAAATTAACAATATTTTTATCGAAATGGCATAAAAAAATCCCAACTATTACGTTATTCAATAAATACACATCTTTGACATACTGAGACCAATATAAAATAATAGTTCAATGAACAATATAATCCAACTAAATTTGGTTAGTTTTTTTAATTAAAAAAATTATCACTAATATTTTTTATCTTACATATTACAATATTATAAATATCACTAAGTGTAATCACTTCTAGTGAACGAATGATTTTTATTAGTCGACAAATTATGCACCGGCATCAATGGAAAATTATAATTAAACGATGACACCACAAGAAAACCATTCCACGATTTTTCAACAACTTTAAGGCCGTTTTGAACCGAACGTGTAGAGGCGACATTAGGTACTAAGATCATAGTTGACCCTCTAGGACCATGGGGTCCCAGCGTGCACAAGTTTTTCACAGAAATCACGAATCGTCTGGTTGACGTAACTGGTGACCGAAGAGCTGGCGGCTTCCTCGCACAACGTATCAGTATTGCGATACAACGAGGAAATGCCGCCGGCATCCTCTGTAGGTATATATCCATTATGTATATTGCTATTGTAAATAAAATAAAATTAAATATTATTATTCCCTTTATTCATTAAATTAAATATTACTATTATTAAATTGAA
Organism: Cydia pomonella; assembly: GCF_033807575.1. Classification (NCBI taxonomy): domain Eukaryota; kingdom Metazoa; phylum Arthropoda; class Insecta; order Lepidoptera; family Tortricidae; genus Cydia; species Cydia pomonella. The sequence continues at coordinate 10,636,601 of NC_084726.1, forward strand.
TTGTTTATTTATTTATTTATTGAAATGTAAATGGAATAAAGACACGTGGGGTAAAAGAATCAGTTTATTTTGCTCGGGGCAAGACAAACAGAATGAGGACTCCTCTACAAGTGTCCCAAATGTTTTTACATTGCGGTATTTAGTCGATCGACTGAATTCATTGTACTCTGTAGTTTGTGATACACCCCTTAAAATGGGGCTTTGCCCCCTCCTTGCAACTGACGCGATTTTAAACTGTTTTTTTTTTTGGGGGGCTGTTTCAGACCCCTGTAAGTTGAGGAGTTATAATTAATATAGTCTGTAGTAATTTCGTATATAAAATTATTAATGTCGCTTCTACACGATAGTATACCTATGGCAACATGTTTAAATGCTTTTATCAGTCGTTATTCAAAACAGGCTCATTAAATACACTCGGGTGTTTTAAACTATACAGGATGTCGCAAAAACATATCACCATCGAACAAAAATAGCCAACAAGGCTAGGAACCGGTTTTAAAAATAGCGATATATACCGGTTTATTTCAGTTTTACTCCGAATTTTTAAGACCTTTATTGTAACCTAAATAAACCGGTTTATTCGACGAGCGACAAGGCCGGCTGGCTTGGTGGTGGTGGGCGTGGGACACCGACATAGGAAGAAACCGGTTTTTATTGCTCTACACCGGTTAATCAGACAAGAACTTTATGGAAATGTTCGCCTAATATCTGGTTTAAAAATAACGGTTTTACGAACCATACCAGTATTAAAAGGTTTTTCGCCAAGTAGGTAGTAAGTGGTTGGTGGTAACGGTTTGGAAATTTAACCGGTTTCCGGGCCTTGATAACCAAAGGCACATGGGTTGATTTTGAAGACACGAGGTATATATGTAATAAATCTCTCAGTTTTTGAATTGTGTCTTGTGACACCCTGTATACGTGATATACAAAATGTTTAGTGTTACTGCGAGCACCAGAGTTAAAACATCTATTGGTAAATTACATTTTCATAATCCCAAAAAGGACATGGTCGCTATAAAAAAAAAGTGTAAAAATCTTCTAAATTGCATGGTGTTCGTTTTGTACGAAAAATCAATAGGCCGATTATGCCTGGCATTTTAAAGTGGAATGATATATCAGTCAGTTTTAAAGTACTCTTAAAAACTAAAAGGGTCGTGCCTCGAGCCGATGTTTTAAGTAAAAAAAAAAAACTGTACCTTAATGTACTTTTGAATTTTCGTCGTTTTTTTATAATATGTGATACATTTTCGTAATATGACGTTTTTTAATCCATTGCCGGAAGTTAGAAGCTTGCCTAGGAATCTACGAAGCACTTAGTCTAGTTTGGCCTATGAATGTACTACACAACTGGATAAATTAAAAAGAATCACAAGCCTTAAGCAGACTCTAAGTGGCAAATAAATATAAATACTCGTATCGGAAAATAATATATTTTAAAGCCAACATATAAAATGAGCTTGTTCTATTTTTTATTTAAATGAGATCCACTTATATAAAATTGACCTTCTACGTAAATTCCCATAAACATAACTAAATATATATATAAGTGATGCCCAAAAATCCTATATATCCGAATTTACAATAAGTCGTTACTTAAAAACATATATTAAATCCATGGTTGGTTGTAATTTTTTTAAGTTACTTTATCGTGACTAAATTCGCATTTTTAGGTTAACAGTTTACTAAATAAGTAATTATTTGCGTGCCATTTTGTAATTCTTTCTGAAAAACTGCTGAAACTTATGTTTTATGGAAGACTTAATAATATTATGGGAAGATTTGGATGTCAATGTTACGTTTATATAAAGTACCGGCAATGGAGTAAAAAAAAACAGTAACATACATTAATTACATATTATGTATAAAGTATTTATAACTAGGTGACGCGTACAAAATACGCGTTTATAGTCAATAAATATCGAATAATACTAGGTATAACTTGACGCTAAATGAATATTACACATACTTTAAGCTCCTTGCACTATTTACTATTGATTATGTAACGAATTTATAATAAATTATATCTCATTTACAAAAGACGAAGATGCAGATACAAATGGGCTAGGATTTATAGTTTTAATAATATACGAATAGTGTAATAATACATGAATGACGCTAAGTGTGCGTTCGATTTATTTTATATATTACAATCTTAAATTAGTGAATAAGACATTTGTACACAAGAGGGTTGGAAATATTAATAGTAATCAATAGTAAATGTCGCGAGGGCGTCTCCGAACCCTTATAACTACGTACATTATACGTATCCGAATAAATATTTATTTAAGTATAAAATTAAAAAAACACAACTTGCTTTCTGCTTCGATATTCGTGCGCTAATTCTACATTTTTATTTATTATTAATCGCTCGTTAGGATACTAACGATTTTATCATATAACATTAAACCGTTATTTTTTGAAAAATACTGGTTTATATTTAAATATTGTTACACAATAAAATCACACTGAATGGCTTTATAGACCGATTTAACAGGCAACGTCGTCCGCGGGACTTAGAACTTTTAGTATTTACTACAATTTAGTTTAAATTAGTTACTAAATGCTCTAAAACTGGCGCCTTATCACGAAACCCGTAGTTTAAATTGTTTGTCCATCGTTTTCTTATAAAGTGACATAGACACGGATTTCGCGGTAAGGCCCAAGTCCGCGGTGCCAACTAACATTACACGAACATACGTCATACGATCACAAGTTACCGCGTTTACTGGTGAACAAGTCCACTATAATAATAGTATATTAGACCGGCGAAATATCGAAAATCTGGCTCATTTTGTAGGCTTTGTTCTCAGTCATCACGTTTCAAAGTGACATCGACGCTTTATATATAATAAGTCTAAACACGAGAGTAATAGATGTACATTATGCAAGTGAAAAATAATCACAAAGCATTGAGAGCAAGCGTTGTTCGTTACATCTCTTTACATTTTGCCAATTCCGCAATAATTTCTATTTTACATACCAATTATAAGCCTCTTTCGACTGGCTAATCGAACACCGACTTGATAAAACGTTTTCTTATTCATCATTCCAACAAACTGGAAATAGTAATGGAAAAACCTAATAAAAACACTGTACTTTCCTTATTTCACGGATATAAGCAAATGCAGGTGCTCTGCTCTAGTGGAGTAGGAGGGAGCGGGATAGAACACGTTGTTCACCAGTATGCGGCTGCGATGGACTAGTTAACACTCGATGCGTCGTGGCGTGCTTTACCTACGCGCGAATTCCGCCTTCATTGCTGTAACAATAAGGTTTAAATTAAAGCAATGTATTTTTCAAGTCGTATTATGATCAAATGTATTAGAATTGAATTGAAATCTTTATTGTCATATTGTGAGTTACAATGATCTTAAAATTATGTTAGGGTAGAATCATCACAATCAACCGCGATGCGGCGTACAATGTTAATACTAAAACTAATCTTACAGCTAAATAATTATACAAATATTACATGTGATGCGAATAAAATTATTGGTAACAAATAATATGTCATACTAACTCGACGGCATAAAGTGGTCACTTATCTTATAGTAAGCTTTGTCTAAGCACCATTTATAAAGTTTACGTCCGAATTCAGGTAGTTCAAGTATTTTAATTTCATTAGGCAAGTGGTTAAATGTGTGAATAGACATATAAAATACACTCTTTCTAAAGTAAGCTGTTTTGTGATCAATGGGATAGCACAAATTAAAACCATGGAGTTTGGACGTTATTCTCGGATTGCTTTTTTGTATTTTAAACTTGTGTAGATTTTTTTTCACATAAAGACAGATTTCATATACATATAAAGAAGGGACCGTTAGTATTTGTAATTCTTTAAACAATGGCAGGCATGAGTCTCTACTTCGGGCGCTACAGATGGCCCTTACACATTTTTTTTGCACCTTGAAAACTATGTCAATAGTTTAACAGTTTAGCTCTGTCAATAGTGTAATAGTTTAACACCGTTAGGTTACTTACTACAGAGGATTTTTATGTCTACTTTATTTGTCACCGTTATATATTAACTCTGATTTCATATTACTTATGATCGGTTGCAACAATTGCACCAAACCATCTGTCATCGTTAAGGCGTTCACAATTTGGGAAATTTTATATTTCACATCAGTTTTATAGTTTCGTGGATCAGTCCTTAGTCAGTACTCACCGTCGAGTATCTCGCGCTTAATCTGTGTGAGCTGCGCGCGCATCTCACGCAGCATGTCTTGCTTGAAAGCTTCCCACTCGGCTGCTGACACGTAGCCGCCGCCATCGCCACCGCCGTTCACTTGCTGTAAAAAAACCAAACGCTAAATTAATAGGGTCCCAGAACGAGCCACCTTGTGTAGAAATAACGGCGTCAAGTAGCTACGAAGATATATCTCGCCTGAGACGAACGCACGTGAGAACAGCCTGCGACGGTGCCGAGGCACATTTTCACAGACTAAGCTGTGTCATGTGGCATTCCTAACGTCTAATAAATAAACCACTTAAAGTTACACAAACTAGTTTACACAGAACGGGCCTTAACAGGGTGTACCGACTAATTGCATAGGATCGCAGGAAACTATTGGACGAGGGCATAAGAGCTCGTTGAGGAGATCCTTAGAGAATTATGTGCGGAGAAAATAATCATGATACATCAGCCACCTAAGTAAAATAAAACATAGGTACCTTAAGTATAGTCTCCTCGCTTGCGGAGCCAAAGCGCTTGCGCACCGAGCGCGGCGACTGCGGCGCTTGCGTAGCGGGTGACTCGGAGTTAGCTGCAAACACAAAACCATTTGACTTGAACAGAACAAAGTGAGGTGGTGTCATTATAAAAGCCATATTTTCATAGAAGTTTGACAATTAATAACGAAATCACTACACATTATCATTGTAAATGCCATGCAGAGTTAGCTTGGTCCGACTATCAACTCTATCGAATGCCAAGATGTTTAACATTGCTCAATTCGTTGATTGTGCAAATGTGCATGGTGCAATCAACCTTTAGGGTAGAAAGTTAGTACAGACTTACAACTCTTTAAGTTCACCCCCTTGTTTTGATATCAATATAAGACTATTGGTATTTCAAATCCTTGAACCCTCAATTCCTAATAACTTTAAAAAAATTATAAAACTTCGCCGCCATTTTGAATGTATGTATTTTTAGGTAGTTTGCACATGTGTCATGGTTAAAACAAGTAAGTAGCATTATTAGGATTTTGTTTTGTGCGATGAAGTTTAAAAGTATATTTAAATATAAACACAAATGTAAACTTACGCGTAGTGCCATTACAGGTGTTGGGTAGGCGGTGTGGTAGCGTAGCAGCGCGTTCCCACGTTTTCAGTGGTGTAGTGTTGGCGCTGTTATCCCCTGACGACTCCTGAAACAGGTACGATATAACTTTTACCAAAAGGGGCCGACATAAAAAAACACTATCCTTGCTCCGGATCGTACACGAGATCGCCTTGGCAAATTGACAGAGCAACGCCGATAGTGCCATGGCGACGTTTGAGTTAGATTTTATTTAGTGGAGCCGCAGTCCTCGATGGCGGGATTGAAGATGTAAAGTTGCGTTTCCTGCAGAGGGACGTGTAAGTGAAAAATCAATAGAATTACTTTGCTCCTTTACAGTAAAATATGCCATACTTAGCATCGAGGACTTTGTCGTCCACGTTTATCACCGTTAGGTTACATAACATCGAGGACTTGAAAATCTACGTTTGTCACCGTTAGGTTAGATAACATAGAGGACTTAACATCTATGTTTGTCACCGTTATATGAGACATGTGTAGTACCTCGGCTCGGTCCAAATGCGCCCGGCGGCGGGCCAGCGTGCGCTGCATCTCGTGCATCATGCAGTGCATGTTGTTGTTGCCGCGCGCGCTGCCGCCCGAGCTGGACGACGAGCCCGAGTGCTCGGCGCCGCCGGGCGGGGACGCGTCCGCGCTCGCCGCGAGAGTCACCGCTTGCTGGAAAACGTAAGGGCAAGGGTTAATAGAGATATTAGTAAAATAATGTGACACTAGACGTATCTGGGAAAACATTTTGTTCCTGTTGCATCATACCATCTCTCGACATCGTGGTAATTCATAAAATCGTCAGCTGTAGCATGACGGCTAAAAATTAGTATTTGCTGTAAAACAACTTAGCCATCCTGACTTAAAACAGTCCTCGGTGATATCTCTTCTAACAATTTGGTCATCCCGATTTGAAGTAGTTCTCGGTAATATTTATTCACGACTCGGCCACCCCTTACTCGAAATAGCCCCAGTGATTCTCTATCAACGCGGCCATCCTGACCTAACAGTCATCAGTGTTATACATTCTACGATTCGGGCATCCTGACAGGGAGAAGGTCCCGGGGGCACGTTACCTTGGCTTGCCGTTTGAGCCTGGCCTGCTGCAGCTGGGCGGCCAGGCCGGACAGGTCGGGCTGGGGGGGCTGCGGCGGCGGCGGCGGCGGGGGCGGGGACGCCACGGCGGGGGTGGGGGCGGGGGCGGGGGCGGCGCCGGGCGGCGGCGGGGGCGGGGGCGGGCCCGCGGCGGCGGGCGCGGGGGGCGCCGGCGGGGCGGCCGGCTGCTAAACCAAATATAATGCATCAAATATTTATCTTTTTAACCTCATAAGGTCCCATATATTTTTATAGAAGAAAGTAATAAATCAACGAATGAGTAGTACATGAACTCATTTTATTAATTTGAAAGCGTATATGAAAGCAGACTTTCGCATAAGCTAGGGTCGGTTCGTGACCTGTGAATTAAAACAATTATACATATAATTAAATACTAACCGCTGGAGGAGGTTGAGGCGCGGCCGGGGGCGTCTGTGGCGCTATGGGACCCTGTACAAAAAAAAAAAACAATATGAATACTATTCTTGAGAATTTTACAAGGATGCATAGTAACGATGGCAATAATGGATGGATCACTTTGAGAATTCGAAACGAATAATTAACTAGACAGCCACGAATAGTTAAATACAAATTTAAAACTAATAAAATCACAACTATTCATATTTATATATAAAAATAGTTCTACAATTATTTCCTAAACTTACATTTCGCTTGAAAGTTTTGAAATTACAACAGGATGAAAATACCTTACAAGAGTTTTTTCGTAAATTATATAAAATAGACTACTTTGTTTGTGTGAGCCCGGCATGCATGGTTAAAAATATATTGTGATATTTTATGTTTTCAAATAAGTCGACTACTTGATTGCAGAGTAGGTACTCACATTAGGTGCGGGAAGATTTTGGTGCGGCGGTACAGGCGGTGGCGCGGGCGGCCCATTGTTCGCTGCCGTTAGGCACATATTAGGCGGCATCGGTGCGCTAGTAAAAAATAGAGAAAACGTTGACTAACACGTATGGGCAAGGTTAAATTAATATGTAATTGTGAAATTGATTTAGATGTGAAAGGAAATCATTTCTCTGTACATTTATGGCCGGCGCTTTGTAGAGAGAAGCGCCAATGAAAAGATCCCAAGCCACATCACATCACGCCAGTTATATTTTCCAGGTAGTTAAATTTATGAGGTCATTATTCCAACGATACCTAGAGACCGGGGTACCCTGACACCCTGACACCCTGTGTACATACGGTTTTTGTCAGCGCGATCGCATCCTACTCGTTCTAGATGTACATGCCAGCGAAGTTGTGAGAAATTTAAGGGCTAATTCATCCGTGTCCATATTTTTCCGCTGTAGCTATGTCCCATTTTCATTCCTTATTTATCCTTAGGGTCGGCACTAAAACTTTTGTCACCGTTAGGTTCGGTCGATTGTGGTGTATAGTCGAGTACGGTAAGATGTGTGTGAGGGTACGTACCTGGAGGTGCGGTGGTGTGTGTGCGCGGGCTGCGAGGGCTGGTGCGGCAGCGTGTGCGTGTGCGCGTGCGCGGCGAGCGGCGGCGCGGCGTGCGGCGGCGGCGCCGGCGCGCCCGCGCCCGGGATGGGCTGCTGGTGCTGTACACATATATTAATGTTTATCGCGTTGCTTTCTAGTTTGACAAACATGTAGGTGGAAAAATATAGGTTTACGTTTTAAATTTCCAATCGATAAGTTCAAATTTTCTATGTGAAGTCGTCTCTTTACGCCGACATCTTTCATGTTTGCCGACTTTTTCTAATGACTAATTGATTTACCAAATTATACTATTATCAGAACTCGGAAGCCAATAAGATAGACTATCTAACGAATATAGTATATATCACAATGAACCCCTGAAGGAAGTAAGTAAGTAAATATTCTTTATTGTGCACCATACATTTAAAAATAGACAGGAAATGAAAAAACACGTAAAAGTTAGGTAACAACAGGCGGTCTTATCGCTAAGAAGCGATCTCTTCCAGACAACCTTTGGGTAGCAGGAAACTATGAACTTACAACATTGAACGGGTAGTGCCGATATACATATAATTCAACAAAAAGAAGACGCAAACAATATAATACATACCTACATACTAATAAAATAAATACATATATACATACATACATTATATATTATACAATCATAAATAAAGGCAAGTTAAGGCAGCGAAAGGTAGTGAGTCTTCAAAAGATTTTTGAAAACGGGAAGGGATTTAGCACGTCTAATGTCTAATGGCAAAGCATTCCACAACCGAACAGCACGAAAAGAAAAAGAGTTGCTATAAAATTTTGATGATGAAGGTGGTGGAGCAAGGAGATGCATCTCCGCACAGCGGACCGAGGAAAGATAGTTGAAACGCTTTTTAAGATATAGAGGAAGATATCACGAATAAAAAAATATGATAAAGAACACCCAAAAAATATCACAAAGTGATTCTAGAAAGTACATATACATACTCAATTACCCGATACCGCTTTTCAATACTTTATCTTCGTCATTATTTAAAAAAAAATCGAATAAATATATTATATTAAGTCTTCACAAAAAAATTAAGTGTATATGTGTATAATAAAATACGCACGTACATTAATATACATTATACGAACTGCCACTGACCGAGCAACTTCTTACACTGAACCCGACTTGGACATGTGTTTAACAAAATTAAATATAATTAACAGCCTAATACTAATTACACCGTAGTAATATATACAAATGTTAATTATCAAGAGACACAAATAGATTAACCAACATTTGCTAATATTTTTCGTTTTGTTGTAGTAAGCACTAATTAGTCCTTAATTATTATTTCTCCAGCTGAGTGGGCGAAACATGAAATTATTACCATCCTTTAACGACATAATATTTAACTCGGTCGCAAACAATAAAGATTATGGCTCTGTACTCTCATTTTTACTGGGAGAGTTTCATATTTAGGTATTTTTTAGTCAAACGAACTGTCGAATCTATCAAAAAACCTTAAATAGGTGGCGCCACAATACATAGCGAACAAATTTTTGACTTTGAAAAAGAAAACAAATCACTGGCAGCGCACTTCATTCCGTCAATAACATCTAAGTTCATGACATGTTCTTGTGCTACCCTAGCGCCACCGGAGAGATTTCGAACTATTATTTACAGCTGCCTTTTGCAACAGTTCTCCTATAAGATATTGTGTCCTTCCCTCTACCGTACAGAAATGACACTTCATTCAAAACCGAAGTTTGACAGCGATTCTGGGACGAATTATGCTGTCCCTTTCTAATGTATGGCACTATCACTTTCGGCCATTTAGGGTTGTCAAAATTCAAGTCGTTCATTATCTGTGGCCGTGCACGTATAGGGACGTCAAGTTGTGCCGACCTTAATAGTTGCTCGTAGCAATGCTGAGCCGAACGGAGTCGAGAAAAGCCGAACGGAGTCGAGAAAAGCCGAAAGGAGGAGTGTCGCCCCACTGGTTAAAGGAGGAGTATATACTCGTATTACCGCGTGGTGTGGCGCGTGGTACTGGCTGGGCGGGTGGTACTGCGGGTGCTGGTGCTGGGGCGCGTGGTACGCTGGTTGCTGCAGTATGGCTGCGTCTTCGCGCGTCATCGTTCTGAAAGTAGTCATGTATTTTTATGTCCCGACCTAGGAATTTATGGAGCAAAATTTATTGACAGATAGTTTCTGTATCGATAAATTAAATTAATTATCAATACTTTTCGTTGATACCAGTGATCGCCCCAAGGTTCGTTTGTATATTATTTGTAAGTATTATAGATAGATAGATAGAATACTCTTTATTGGCACACCTCAGTAAAAAAATACAAGAAAAATAAACAATTGATTAAATTTAGAGGCAGACAACAGGCGGTCTTATCGCTAAAAAGCGATCTCTTCCAGAAAACCTTTATTATTATTTCGGGGTCAATGATAAAATGTACACAAAACATAGTAAGCATGGTACGATCGCTTGGTTAGAGTAAAATGATAATAAGTGAAGTTAAAAAAAACCTTTCTTAATAAAGAAGGGAAATGAGTTATTACTTTGTTTTATGTTAAAACATTCAATAAAATTATTATTTTTACAAAACAAAATTTGGAGCCATCGTTCGAAAAGATGCCGCCGTACTTTTGGCCTATGCCCGGTAAGATGGCGCCTTTTTTTGATATTCAACGAATGTAACACATAACAATGAAAGAATAAGGTATAAATTCAAATGGCGTTCTAAAAGTTTAATCATGTGTCAAAATATGGCAGTACATCTACTGTGGCTACAAAATTTACTTTGACAATCCACCTCAATTTCAAATTCTTTTTGATATGAGAGAAGCATCGATAATTGAGTTTATCGATATAGAAAATCCCTCAAATAAATAAATATACTTAGTTCTTACCTGTAGCCCATATCTTCATCGTAGTGTTGTGTGTTGTTGTGTCCATTAAAAGGTACATTCGGTTGCAGTGGTGGCGCCGCTGAGTTATCGCTCGGTTTCTTTGACGCCTACACATCAGACAATGTTCTTAGTTCTTACCTGTAGCCCATATCTTCATCGTAGTGTTGTGTGTTGTTGTGTCCATTAAAAGGTACATTCGGTTGCAGTGGTGGCGCCGCTGAGTTATCGCTCGGTTTCTTTGACGCCTACACATCAGACAATGTTCTTAGTTCTTACCTGTAGCCCATATCTTCATCGTAGTGTTGTGTGTTGTTGTGTCCATTAAAAGGTACATTCGGTTGCAGTGGTGGCGCCGCTGAGTTATCGCTCGGTTTCTTTGACGCCTACACATCAGACAATGTTCTTAGTTCTTACCTGTAGCCCATATCTTCATCGTAGTGTTGTGTGTTGTTGTGTCCATTAAAAGGTACAGGCGGATTAGGCGGTTGTGGCGGTGGCGGCGCTGAGTTTCCGCTCGGTTTGTTTGCCAGGATCTAGAAACAAATAAAAAGTATATAATAAAGTTTGCAAACTGATTTTCGTTAAAATACCTTTCTTCTCATTCTAACAACACAAATTTAAAAGTACAAACGAATGCTAACGACGGACGCTTTTGAATCACGATAATCTTTAATAAAAAACGACTTAAAATGCTATAAAAATTGTGACAATAATGTATCTCTTAAGAATTACAATACTCTTTTTATTGTAAACACGAAGAATATACGAAGTTATGTCGATTATTTTTAGATCATCATAAGCAGTTTTGCTACAGTACCAAATAGTGCTTACTATGAAAAAATACCTAAATCACTATAGGTGTGCCTTAAATATTTGAAGAGTTATTTTGATTTCTCCAGGATTTTCCTGATCGGTCGAACTATCCTCGATGAATCAACAGACATATACAAAAATCAAATACCAACGTTTTAGGAACCTTCTTTGTCTTGAAGTCGTTTCAAAATGAGATTAAAGGCCATGTCAGAGGATTAATAAATAAGACGTGCAGAGGCAGCATGGTTCCATTTTTTTCGCTTGCCACTATGCCCATCACTTTCGCACTTACATAGTTGTTAGAACGTGACAGGCATGGTGACAAATGGTAAAGAGCCGACCATCTTAGCCCTACTGGAAAGTTTTATTACTACCAGCTCTCGAATTACCGTGTCTCCTTTTAAAGCGCTAACGTTCCTTTGATCAAATAAGTCGCACACTTAGTCACTCGCACATTCTTAATATATCCTATGAAAATAAGACGTAGCAGGTCGGCTTATTGTGAGATCTTCAATTCGAAAATAATTTAATAACAGTGTGCCTAGCTTACCAAAAAACAGTTTGACTTTGAGATAGATAGATAGATAGATACATTCTTTATTCATACCCTCATCATACATGGTATTGGCTTTAGAACAAACAGAAAAGAAAAGTGTGAAATAAAAACATGCAAACTTAATGTTATAAAAAAAACATTTATTTTAGTTAATTAATACGCCATGTGTCGTGGCACAGAAAAGGTGCTGACTCAGCATGATGATGCAGCAAGCCACATAGCTGGTATTCTGCCAGTAACCTTACACATAGCTTTTATGTGAACCCATAAGGTGCCATACCTTCAACATATATAGTTTGTAACAGAATTTAATATAGGTTGATTCATACAGAGCACGAAATATGAAGTGAAACTAGTTACCTCTCAAAATTTTCCCAAAAAATCTACACCAGCTTTAGCTGTCTTAGTGAATAAATCCATACAAATGTTCCAAACCTAGAGCTTAGAAAAATAAGAAAGCTTATTAGAGTGCTCACTCCATACAACAGTTTCCTTAATTAATTAATAATAAGTTGTACGAGAGGCCTACCTAGAGGTACCATGTGTCATGGTACGTATACCATTCGGATACTACTTCCGAGGAAACAAAACGTCACCCGCAAGTCTTCCAATCAACCTATAGATTTGGTGTTCGAACTGTACGTACACAGTATTTTACAAAGATTGTGTATTTCAAAGCACTCCTCTATAATCTGAGAATTTCTTCCATATGCCTTAGGGCTGCAGTTTTTCCGATGCGCCCTATACGAGTATAACGTCTTCTTCTGCCGCTTTAAAAGTTTATCATTATAGTCTAAGTACCTCAAGTGTATGCATCATGGCTCTCGCGAAACTGTCCGCGTCCTCACGACACGAGAAGTTCAGGCCATAGACGTGTCGCGCATCTCGCCATTGGTGGAACGTCGCCGTCGCTTGGTTGTACTTGAGCCCGCGGACGATGCCGCAATTTATTACCACCTGGAATAATAGAAAAAATTATTATTATCGTCAGGAAAAAGACATTCGTGAATTCCAATTTTCTAAAGACACTTCAGCAGCCAGTAAATCTTTGTCATGTACCTAACTTTTATGACAGTCTTACTAATAGCTTTCTAGCTCGCTTAGGTTTCGACTTGCTCACCCTAAAAATTGATCTTAGAAACGTGGTTTATTAACTCCTTCTCTAAAATGTGGAAAAAATCTGGCCAGCACTTAAGCTCGGGGAAGACTATTTCCGCAATGAACATGTTATACATCTCTTCGACTTTAACTCATTTGGGAAACAACGAACTATGACGTCCAGGATAGTGTAAGACACAATAAAGAAAGTAACGGGAATTCCACAAAAAAGTCAACTTTGTCGGGGACGTGACCGTGACGGATATGGCAGTTACCTGAATAACCTGCAGAAATCTGTATTATTTAACGTAGAATTTAAAGCTAAGTAGTCAATCGTTATGATGCTAAAAGTCGGCTTCTTAGTTTTATCAGAAGTGTTAAAAAATAGCTCTACCTTCCCGACACTTTTCTGGAAATCCCCAACAACCTCAGATTAGGAGAAAACAAAAGTTAGGGGTTAAGTCTACGAGTCTATAGAACATGTTGTACCTCATGGTCGTTGAGCTTCCTCCCAACAACCCTGAAGGTGTTGTGCTGGGTGTGGTGGTAGATGTGGACTTTGGATAGCCCCGAGCTGCTGCCTGACGGCACCCAGCGCTTCAGGCCGTCGTCGTACACCATGACGGAGGCGCGCGCGCTGCTTATCGATTGTTCGCTGTGGACAAAAACATCATTGTTAAATTGTCTAACGAAAGACAGATATAAGGTCAATGTGGAGAAGAACATCTATAAGGGAAAATCATCTACAAGCTCTTTCGTCGCTTCTAACTCTCGGGTTTGTACTCCACTTACAGAAAGAAGGCCGGTAAAGCAGAAGGAGCGAAGAGTTACTTTCCGACTGTGTCTGAGCGGCATACGTATACAAAATAGGAAATTTCTCTATGACGGTCTTCCCAGTAATACATTTTATATGCCAATTCATTTCACATTGACCTCAGATGATTTTTATGCTAGGCTATATTAAAGCTCTTGTCTAGACTAGCCCTGATTGACGCAGAAATCGACAAAATGAATTCCGAAGTAGCAGCTGAGGATGCAACCGAGATGAGAGAGCAGTTGTCGACCAAATCTGGGACACTAGGTATACCTAATGCTTTATAAAGGCATGTTTTAAGTTTGTTAATGCAATTTCTAATTATTCGTTCCATATAAAGTGATCAGGAGACTTTCATGTTGAACGAACTGAAGACATAAAATACAAATTAACTTTAAGTTATCTACTTAAATACCTATGAGGCATGTCGTTCGTGATTACATTAAGATGCAACTTGAGTCATGATATTGATCACTCAGTCATGAATTCAAAGCTTACGCAATAATAAGAAATCATTTAAAAAAACTAAGTTCACTAGTTGTCCACAAAATTTTAGGGCCTGTTTACACATTTTGGACACTGTTTTTGGACCCGGGTATGTCCTTAGACCCCAAAATAGTACATTACGATACAAGTGCGAAAAATAGGAAATTCGAAACGAGTGGCGATAAATTAAAACACGACCGAAGGGAGTGTTTTAAATCGACACGAGTTGCGAATTACCTATTCGCACATGTATCGTACAACGTTTTACAGTACATATGGCCCTTTAAATGTTCGACACAGTAACGTAATATGCTACTTCTCGCACTAGTGCTATAAAGTAGCCCCATATGTACTGTAAAAGAAGTATGGGCACTGTGAAGAGTGTGAAGTCTGTGAATGTGCACAGCACAGCGGATGTTATTCCAGATCTAGAGCAGACCCCAAATGATAGGGAAGTACCTCCACCCAACAGAAAACTGCAGCCAAATAACCTAGATCAGTGTTGTGTTCGTGCCGGTGAGTAAGGTTGCCAGAGCTCAGAGGGTGCGGACGAGTTTTAAAGTTCGGCAATGCGCATGTAACACATCTGGAGTTGCAGGCGTCCATAAGCTACGGAAACTGCTTACCATCAGGCGAGCCATATGCTTCTTTTGCCACCGATGTAGTATTAAAAAAAACATTGATAGTGTACGAGTACAGCATTTGCTACTTGCGTTTAGGTGGGTATTTTGACCGCAAATACCGCAATGGAAACTTTCTTTTACTCCGTAACAAAGGTTTTTCCGTTTTGCAAATCAAGCACCTGAACTAGTATTTGTGTTTCGCTACAGTTCCACTGGATCAAGTGTTTTATTAGCCAATGGATCACAGCGAATTCCGAGCAAACACGAGATCTGGGTCAACTAAATGCAGGGATGACAGACGGCTTTGCATTTCGGTTCAACGTTGATGTATCTCTGCAGATTAAGGATTTAGAGGGTTTAAAGTTTAAAAGTCTAAGTAATACTCTGTTGTTTGACACGTTTTATTTGGTGCTATTAAACCTGGGTGTATGATACTACCCAGCATAGAAAACGAGATAATTTATAATTCAATAAGTACAGAACTAACAAATATAGGACAATTAATTATCATTTCCTCATTTACAGTACTGTACTTGCCAGAAACACATATGCTCTATATGACGATATAAATAGGTATAAACGATGACGTCAAGTTAGCTAAATGTATCAATGTATATGTTAGGTACATTTTTAAGAGAATGAGACTGGTGACTAAGTATTGTAGAATTCCTGTAGATAATGTAAATCTTTGAATCACTCAATATATATATTGTTAACTTGTACTAAACCGTTCCAAACATTTCAATTAATTTTATTATACCTATCTTTAAATCAAGTCAAGTTTGTGAATTGTGAAACAAGCAAGGCTAACTAATGTCTTGTGAAAACTTTTAGTTCTGATTTTTTGCATATAGAATAGGGGATATTACGCAAAACTCAGCGTAGAAGGCGCCACTACCACATTTTGAGGGCTTACCCTGAAACACGAAAATCGAAATTTTGTTAACTGCCACTCCATCACTCTTGCATATTCGAGCGATTAAGAGGCCAGATAACGAAATTTCAATTTTTACGTTTCGCGGTAGGCCTCTGTAAACAAACCGCTTTGATGCATCAATTTCGTAGTAAAAACTTCACAAAAAACTGTTTAAGGCTTAGTACCTATGTATAAGTTACTCGTATGGTTTATGTGATGTGATAGTGCTGCTCTCTGGCGGAAGAACATTTTTCTGATTGACAGGTTATTCACATGAAGCATAAGGACAACTAACTAAAAGGACCCATCTCTGATTGAAAGCCAGATATGGTCTTGATGTGGCAAAGGCTGCTTTTTATCATGAAAGTCCAGTTCTCTAAGGACGCATTCCACTAGAACGCTACTTACATAACGTTACCCTTTTCCATTCCACACAAAACAATGATCGGCCGCCGCGGGTTTGATACGGGTAATTTTTAAAATTTAGACAAGAAATATCGTACGACAAAAAATGGATCATTTTCACAAGTTCTATCATCCCAGAGTATGATGCTTCTAATAAGCCAAACAAACTGGCACCGGCAAAACTTCTCACTTCTATTCGAACTAATTCATGTTCATAATTCATAAGGTTCATTCTTCAATACAATGTAAATTAATTGGAAAACTATTATCTTCAATGCAAATCTGTACGTGACACACATGACATGACTGCATGTGATAGTCATGTCGTTACCTTTTAGCTCCGTTTAGAACAGTGATGTATGCGTTCAACCTTGCGTAAGCAGGAAAAAAACATTCTGCAGTGTTTAAGGCCAAATTCCCGATGTATGATTGCGTTAGACTCACCTGATTTCTAACCTATGAAGTGGGGATCAATTAGGCATTTTACGAGGCTAAAAATTGCAAAAAAGAACGAACGTCGGTTCTACACTCACATAGACTCTACACTCTTGACCGAGAAGATACAAGCGCAAGAGAGTCAGCGGGACTTTTTTCATAGAAGTACATCTTATGTCATAGAGGACAAGACATTTTATCGTTGATAAATAAATACTAATAAAAATTACTTATTTCAGACTAAACTTATTAGTGTTAGGACAATATAAAAAGTATATAGAACTAAAACTAAAAACTAATCAGAGGCCGCATGCAGTCTCTGCTAAGGATTGAGCATGGGGCCATTTTCGCGTTCCATAATGATAGTAGATAGTTGATGATGAGCATAGTTCTATCTAAGTCTGTGTATGATTTTCGGTGTAGTCTAGATCTAAAATTTGAAGTTCCTTTAAAGCTGTTTCCTGGTTCCTACTGGTTTCAAGGAGCTTGAAATTAGGTCCAAACATTGACCCCATAAAGCCGGAGGTAGACGATCATCTCATGAATTTGGACAGCGATCGCGTGCACATCCCGTGATTGTCTTGTGTTAGTTGCTACATAGCTTACTTGTACACTTGGTTACTATCTCGGTTATTATGGTTTATGGCCTCGGCAATGCACGACGTAGTTATAAATAGATGCTTTGTGTTTTGTAGCAGAAATAACAAACTGCGTTTGCCCCCGCAAGATGCTAAACGTCCAGAATATATATAATAGAACAGACTTAAAGCGACGGACGTTAAAAACATTGTTTTATTCGTGGTTTTCGGAAAAATTATGAATGAAAGGAATAGTAACATAAAAATAAATGAGGCTTTAAAAACCTGACAAAGCCTGCGTTGTGGATTTTGCCTCTGTCTTGGTATGACATCCAAAATCTGAAATAAGAAAACTTTAAGGAACCTCATCACAGTCATCACCGGGACTGTGAATGCGTGATATTGAAACGTATGGTTTGTGAATACGATGAACAATATGGCCATGGAAATCTGTTTTTGACCATAGACAATAGTCAGGGTCCTGAATTTTCAACGTTCATCTGAATTTATGAATGAACGAAAGACATCAATATAAATAAACATATAGATACAAATTATGTATGATACACGTAAAAGGCAACAGTCATAATTTGTCTAGGTAGCATTCGTTTTTCAACGAGCCAAGTATGCGCAAACGCTCCTAAAATGGACATCTACCCTTACAAGCCTAAACGCTGTAAGTCCTTCTTGATCTCATCTAGAGACACGACTTTTTAGATCTGATGCAATTGACCAGAGATTAGCCGGAATAGGGCTTGCTTAAAGCGGTATGTACAAACGAAAACATTTAACTGGCTGTACACCTTATGCTGTGGAAATAAGGTCCACAAACGATTCGTTTAATCGGCATGGCGATGGATGTAAAATGAGTTCTGAACCTGATATGTTATGGACACGGGGTATGCGATAAAGTAAGACACGGATAGTTCTATCGTTATTAACAGGAAGAAGACAGTTTATGATTATGACAGTAAAGTTGTTTCCTATAGAAAATAAAACAAGATCTAAAATTTTGTTGCGCTTTCAACTATTTTAAAATCAATAAAAATTTATGAAATGGAAGAAGATTTATTGTGATTGTGACGTCACATCAAGCGTTCTCATAGTATAGTTATAATGGCCTCTCCAAGCTCACCGATAATCGCCTGTAATTTGCTATAACCAATGAAAACTGTATGAGAATTCATAGCAGTAATTTGATGCACTTAAGTAAGTAAGTAAATATTCTTTATTGCACCAACAATTATACATTTTACATACATGTAAAACTACAAATGAATTTTAAAGGAAAATAGAACCAGGTAACAACAGGCGGTCTTATCGCTAAAAAGCGATCTCTTCCAGACAACCTTTAGGTAGCAGGAAATTTCGAACTCATACAAAAGTCAACAGGTAGTGCAAGGAGCTAAATATGGAGACTATTAAATACAAACACACATACTACTTATGTATGTGTAATGAGAAAACTTGGTGTTGATTAAATATAACTAGAATATAAAACGGCTCCAAGTCCCCGCGTACGCATGCACGTTGCCGGTTATAATCTATGAAAACTATGAAATTACATGTCATATGTCACATCGATTGCGCACTTTTAATATAATTTGGAATTTGGAAATGAATATGTTCAAGCCTAGTACGATACTGTTTCCTCGAGTATTCATTTTGTTACGTAAAGTAACACAACGGACGCGAGATTGCCGCAGAAGGTCACCGCCTACAGTACAAGTGGGCACAATATTGACAAATAGCTAAATGTCAATTGGTCACTTTCATTGATAGGTGTATATAATTGTTTTTAATTTTTGTTTGTTCATTGCAAGACCGGTAGTCGGTGTCGGTAGAATACATATTGCATTTGTTAACTCTACTACAAGTCTGTAACTATTCTAAGAAACCTCGTAGAAGTCGAAGAGTCCGTTTTAGTGGCGTAAAAGTATGTAAGGGCCACTATAATAGTCATATTTAAATAGGTATTTGACGTTTCCACCCACATTCTGCCGCTTGCCTAATCGATTCAGAGGTGGCTCATATAAACGGACTATCTCAGAAATTAAAGAAACCTATTTAATACAATACAAGGTGCCCGTGAGCATTGCGAGAGATTTTAACGGTGCATTCCTGATGGCAACAGAAGCAAAAAATGCAATAGGACTTTTTGTGAAATTCGAGAAAAAAAATTTTTTGTTTTTTTTTCCCCCTTTTTTTGAACACAAAACGTAATTTTTATTGATAAACACATAACCTAAAATTAACTAAAGAGCAGTGGCGGATCGTTCAAAGAACTCGATTCCCACCGGCTTGTCTAATATCAGCCCATTGAGTACTTTAACGATCGGTTCATGGAGAACAGGAAAGCAAATTTAGCTACGGGTTCCCTACGAATATTTGTGACGCGCCGCCTCTGCTAAACAGTTTATTTATTTAATTGGGAGCAGCCTCTCGAATACATTTTTTTAATTTTTCGATGTCAATCAATAGGTATGTCCAGACTAGATCTCAAAGTGGTAATACCGCAGTCAAAAATGTGTTTTGTACCGACTTATGGCGAAAGAATGATTTCGAAAAACATTTAATTATCTCTGAAACTAGGCCTAATCCAGAAAATTTTATATGACATTTTAGTTTCTAATTCTAAATATTACCAGGAATGCTTAGTATATATTCCTTCCTATAAATCAATTAAATTGAGAGTAAACAGGGTGTTACAATATAGATCGTCTAAACCACATTGCTTTCTTCTAACGGTCACGTTCTTTCCTTAATTTGATTTGAAAATAATGCTAGCAAATTCGATAGCTTACTCGTATTAAATTTTATTATAGCGACGAATAAAAATAAATTATGCAACTTCGATATTCTGGACAATTTACATACATATTAATGTAACTAAATGCATTTAAACTGTTATACTCTAAACGCATATAAAGCAAGCTTGCGACATTATGCTAATATAATAGCATTCTTATCTCTGAGTTGGTGTGTCTGAGGTCTGTATTTAGGGATTGCAAACCGGATTGATTTTCAATCCGGCCGGATCCGGACGGATTTTGGCCGTAGTCCGGCCGGATCCGGCCGGACCGGATCCGGTTTGGTATAGGGATATAAAAGTTAATTAAATGACATATTTTTCTAGTTTTTTTGCGTAATACGTATTCCTAAATTTATAATTTGAAGTTAATAAATAACTTCTTAACAATAAAATAGAACTTGGTATTAAAAAGTGTCACAATGTCAATATAATTTTAAAAACAAAATTTTAAATCGGTAATTTATTATATTTAACCATTCTAAAGTGCTCAAATTTTCGTTTACAACTATAAATTTGATTAGTTTCCAAAGCCTGATGATGGGATGTGGGGTGGGAATTGGAGCTCCTTGAAAGGACAAGTTTTCGTAACTGTTCTTTGATTGAATTCTTTGTAGAGTCTGTTCGGAAAGAGAAGAGTCGTGGAATGTATTGGGCCCTATAAATTCCACGACTCTTCTCTTTCCTCACAAACTCTAACGTTGACATCCATTCTAGTATATTAGAGAAATAAGAGGTATATAGAGTGCTCACTCCATACATCAGTTTTGGTACCAAAACGCTTATTATTTTCGTAGTCGACATCTAGCATCGAGTAGCGGAACTCTCAGTACTGCTACTCGACAATAGATATCGCGGCAAACAAAAAGTCTAATGCTCAACGATTTTCCGCTAATATTATAACCAGAGTAACCGGAACTCTATTTTAAACTCCTACGCTTACTATTATTTATTACTTTTAACGAAGATATTTTACTTTTAACCAATTATGATATTAAATTCGCTCTAGCATTATCTTGCTCTAATTTATTTGTCCGAAAAAGTAGTAGACTGTATGACTTAAAAAAATTGTACTTTTTTTTAATTTATGGAAAAGTATATTGGTCAAATTATAAGCAACAACACACGACACGACGATCTAATGCGAAAAATAATAGAATGTACGATTGAAAACCATCGCGGAAAGGGACTCCCTAAGAAAAGTTACATAGATCAAATAAAGAATTGGCTAGACGTAGAGTAGCATGTACCAGGAGATGAAGGAAATTGCACTAGATTGGATGAAATTGTAAAGACAAAAGATTCTCTCTTAAATTTGAATAGAAAAGAATCTATATTTTATCATATATATACATATATCGGAGAAAACTAAAGATTATCAATATTATCATATATTCTTCATTCACACATATTGATGAGCCCAACTGTAGTTGGTTAATCTCCTATCACAACATTATGACACGACATTAACCTTCTCTTTAGCATAAATTACAAATGCCTTCTATGGCATCTCCATCCTTTCATTTTTCTTTCTATTACAGTATTTATGTAATCGTCATATCGTACCACCAACATGAAAGAAGAAGAAATCCTCTTCTGTTCCCAGTCATCGACATAATAAATATATTTTTATCTTACTAAATTTAAACTTTTTCATTCGTTTTTTGTTCTGTTCAACTTCATACCTCGTATCCGTTGCCTTTTCCTCATCTGAAACGCACAGCGCGTGCTGTATTTAGGCGTTTTTTTATTATACCGGGTCCGGCGATTTTTACCGGATCCGGTATATCCTGAAAAGTGCCGGATCCGGCCGGATTACCGGATCCGCCGGACCGGATTGCAATCCCTATCTGTATCGCTTGCTCGACGTCAATTCTCATTCCGCTCTGACTATTTTAAAATCCTGCCTTTTTGTACCAAAATTTACTTATTTGCTCCGCTGCTGTCCATTTTGGAAACACCAAAACTCCTTAACACCGATTGACAACCTTATTAGATCTTCCCTAGAATCCATTCTAAATATACAACTTAGCGAGCATTCTTGGAACCAGGCGTCCCTGCCCATCAGATTCGGCGGGCTGGGTACGCGCAAAATTTCTAGTGTTGCTTTACCAGCGTTTCTATCTTCCGTCCATGGCACGTCCTCCCTCGTAGGAAAAATATTAAAGGCCTGCACTTTAAACTACGAGACGGCGTGCTTGACGGAGGCCAGAAACGCCTGGCTGACGGCTTGTCCGGGTCAAAATTTACCTTCAAAATTAAACATTCAACGTTGCTGGGACGACACGTTGTGCAAAATTAACTTTGATAAACTACTTTCCAGCTCAGTTGGTCCTACACGCGCGCGGCTCCTCGCAGCTGCAGAACTAGAATCCGGCCAGTGGCTGCATGCCTACCCCTCCCCCCCCCACCGGTACATATCTAGAGCCGCGGATACCCTCCGTTTAGCCGCAAGCCTTAGATTAGGAGTAAAGGTCTGCGCCCCCCACAGATGCCCCTGCGGCGCAACCGTCGACGTGCTTGGACACCACGGCCTTTGTTGTCAATTAAGTGCCGGTCGCCTCTCCAGGCACGCTGCCCTAAACGATATCATCCGCCGATCTCTTGCTACCGTCAACGCGCCGGCTATCCTTGAACCAAACGGCGTTTCGAGGGACGATGGCAAGAGACCGGACGGTATGACCCTGGTCCCATGGAAGATGGGTCGAGTGCTAGTCTGGGACGCCACATGCGTCGATACACTGGCACCGTCCCATCTACCAAGAACTTCGGCCAAGGCTGGGGCAGCTGCCGAGGCGGCTGAAACCAAAAAGGTTTTCAAATATCGAAGTCTCGGCCCCCAATACCACTTTGTGGCGTTTGGAGTCGAGACACTAGGGCCGTGGGGTCCAAGCGCCAAGATACTTTTTAAGGAAATGAGTAAAAGGCTCATAGACTCTACCGGTGACCAGAGAGCTGGCAGCTTTCTCTCGCAGCGCATTAGTATTGCCATTCAGCGAGGGAATGCTGCCAGCATCTTTGGCACAATGCCGCGGGGGCCTTATTTAGATATATTTTAATTTAGATTAGTTTTTACCATTTTGTTTTATTATGTGCTGTATGTTTCCCATTATTTAATAAATAAATTGAGCACTAGCATCTGTATTAGGATAATTTAATTCATAAAATTGTCATGTGTCGTTAAGGTAGTTGAAATAACGGATTTAACACAAGAATTATTTATTCAGTAAGTATAACTGCTAAACCTAAATAAAACTAACAATTAATCTGTTAGATTGCTTATGGATCGGCATAAAACATAACATATATGTTTAACACAAATGCCATAAAGTAAAAACGCCATGGGAGGGGTAAGTCGTATATGACTGGTTATTGAACTGAGAAGTCAAATAGAGCTGTCAAAACCATTACTCAGTATACCTAGGTACTCTTTCAGATTTTCCGAATTATTTTTAATTAGAAATTGTGTCAAACAATACCTGCGGGCCTTCCGATAATTTTCTAGTGCATTTTTTCGTGTATTCAAATAATTTATTTTACCTACAGTCGACATCCTTATTATATAAAAAAAAAAATGGCCGTCCTATTCGTCCTAGTTGATCTACCAAACCTCTATTCTAAGAATTCGTTGGTTTTTAATACTGAAATGTATCTACTCTTTTTGAAAGACCAATATGATATGGAAGGTCGAATAAATATTAGAAGACATATATACCGTAGCAAAAAACTTTTATCCTAATTATAATGTCCTACGCACCCTGCCCTGAATGTGAGGGTCGGAGAAACGATGACAATATAAGTCATAAAAGGGAAAGGTCGCATTGTTAAATTGTCGCTTTTTCACACAAAGAAAATCGTGTCCAAATTCAGTAGATTATTTTATTCCATGTTGCATTTAGTTTTGGGACTACTTTATTTTAATGCAATAAAAAAAGCCTTGTCTAAAAAAAAAATCTCCGACAGGGACATAGCAAGGAGGGTGACATAGTGCAAAAGGTTAAGAGGAGATTAATTTAGGCTCTAGCCTAAGGTTAAGGTTATTAAGGTTATTTCGTATATTAAAAATCGTGGAGAAATTTGACGTGACGTTTTACTTTTTTCGTCAGATTTTGATACAATTTGTTATAGAGTTCCCTATAATCATAAAAAAAATCCCCCGAGTTACTTAAACGTATGGTATTTTCGTAACTCTATAGAAAATTACATACGTTTCTTTTGTCCCAAATTAGGGTTTCTTTTTTTTTTTTTCTTCAGATGTTAACCAAAAAAATAATAATTCAACAAGAATCAACCTTATATTTGTACTAACACGGTTTACAATGGCTATGAACTTGTGGTGCTAATATTGTAATATGTATAATATTGTAGTTTTTATTGCCACCGGACGATTTATTCTGGTCCAGAACAGTGAGATCTTCAAACCAATCTACCAAAAAAAAATTCGTCAACATATAAAAATCGGGCCTTCTATGGTGTAACATAGGTTTTCAATGCTCAACTGACAAATATAAAAAAATACATTCACATATAATTTGCACTCGCTGCCTATATAGAACAGGAAAAGCAAATTGATAGTAAATTAGACGTGCCCTATAGTGACAGGTACAAATGCAGGGGCCCGTGAAATGATCACGGTATAGGGACAAAACATTACAAAATACCTTTATTCTTTAGCCACTCAGGGGCCTATAAAAAGACCTTCCATTCCATTGTATTTTGAATCTTCATTTTGACAAATCAAATTTGTTTTTGCCTTGGCAGGTTTTGATTTCTGGGCATTTTAAAACAATGAGAAAAAGGTTTGATATCATATCGTGATATCCTAATATATATATATATATATATATATATATATATATATATATATATATATATATATATATATATATATATCATATAGTTTTTATTATGAATTATAGTCACTTTCATGGTAATCCTTTTCTGTAAAAGTTTTACGAAAAAAATTCCAGGAACAGTTGTCTTCAAACTGCCGGGAACTAAATGAATTCAATGGCAATTGTTTAAAATTTAACATTGTCAACCATCCAGGGATCGGAAACCGGTATTTTTTGTATGGGAATGAAAACGGTATTTTTTCGTTCTTTGTTAATTATTTCATTTCTAATTGGGCAATCTAATAATACGAAGTCGTTATCTAAAAACACAACCGAGTCCTATATTTGGAGTATAAAATAAACGGAAATATATGTTTATTTCAAAGTTTTTCCAAAAAACCGGTTCCGATCCCTGCAACCATCAATGTTATTTTTCTTTCTTTTAAGGACTAAGACTAACCAAAATTTCTGTCAAAAATAATTCAAACAGACCTTTAGTACTAGCTACATTTTTCTTTTGTACAAATATCAACAAGAATTTAAACGACCTCAGAACGAATGATTGTCACTTTTTACAAAATATTTGCATAAAGTCTATTAAATTAGTCAACAGACGCATATCCTGGTAGCCTGGAAGCCAAACAAAAAAAAAACGTAAAAATGACCAAATCTTACACAGGCTCGCAAACATCAAACCAATTCCCAATTTTCCAGTTAACCGTTTAGTAAAACCATTCATATCCTTGCTCACTCGGAGCGATCCAACTAGTGTTGGTAAAAACTCGAGTCTTTTGAGTCTAAATATGAAGAACCCTACTCGTATTTACGTGAATCTGGGGGCCGATTTTTTAATTTCGACCACTCGATTTCGTGTATTTCGTTCAATTAATATCTCCACTATTAGGCATTTAAATTCTACTAATCGAATTGAAAACGAATGCTCAATACCACTCGATTCCCAATATCTATCGCTCGTATTTCAAAATTAGCATTTCGCCGTTTCCTACAAATTCTGGAGTGACGCAATTGAACGCTCGAAATTCAAAAATCGGTCCCCTGCGCTTAAAAAACTTCAGTTTTTCAAGTCCCTCGTCGAGTTCTGTATTGAATCTTTTAAGTGCAGCTTAAACTTATTTAAGCTTTCGGATAAAGACTTCTTCAGATATGGTGTCAGTTTTATCTTAATAATAACCAGCAATAAAAACAGGCGTTATTGAAAGACGTATACCTAACACGCGAGCCTCGATTGTGAGGCGTTTTAGAAAACTATTGTACATAATTTGAGAGTTCTTTTTAGAGAACTCAAATCTTTACAAAAGACTCAGGTCTCGATAAGAAGATTAGTTTTAATTTAATGATTAGAGTCTGAATAACTGAGTCGAGTCTTAAAGCAGCGGAGACTCAAAGGACTCTAGTTTTAGCCAACACTAGATCCAACGGTCGATGTGGAGGCACGATCCATTCAATTATGCAGACGCGTCGATGGCTCTGATCCAAACCGATTCCTTAATTGAACCAATTCGAACATAAATTATGTGAATTTTTAGGTTTATAGATATGGCGATAAATTATTAATGAGCTATGAGCTCGAACACTTAGCGTTTATTGTGAGAAATTCTACAGAATTCGTTAAATCTGTTCTCCAATGTTGTGTCTACGCCGAACGATTGTTTACGACCTATTTCAGAATGGACACTTGGGCACTTGCTTTGACGACCAGTTTGGCCTAGTGGACCCTGCCTACGAAGCCGATGGTCCCGGGTTCAAATCCTGGTAAGGGCATTTATTCGTGTGATGAGCATGGATATTTGTTCCTGAGCCATGGGTGTTTTCTATGTATTTAAGTATTTATAAATATTTATATATTATATATATCGTTGTCTAAGTACCCTCAACACAAGCCTTATTGAGCTTACTGTGGGACTTAGTCAATTTATTTATATGAGAACGCTTAGTACCCTTATACGATTTTTATTACCTACGTAGTATGACAGACAGGGAGAGTAGGTACCTATCTATTACACAAAATAATTGTCTTTTAAATGTTTCTCATCAAATGAATACATTTGTATACGAAAGATAAATTAAAATCTGTAATGTTAATAACATGCAACGTTGCAATGCATCTCACATAAAAACTATTGCAACACCCATCAAACATACAAGTTATGGTATCACTGAATCTGGGGTTAACGCAAACATATTACCTTCGACGTGGGCTCGCCGTCCTACACTTCACTTTTACTTTTGCGACATAAAAAAGGTTTGGGTTTGGCCTAGTTTGGAAATACGTAGGCAGGAGGCCATTAGTCTTACTTATTACTAATACGATGGGCTAGTGTGAAACTATAAAGACAGTACAGAGTATGGAAACTTGAATACAAAACGCGGCCTGTCGGATTTATATAAAAAAATATGTAAAGTCATCAAATCGATTACTTTTGTTAAGTCAGACGCAGTACATATATACTATAGTAAATAGAAACTCGTAAAGTGCTGTGCAAATTTTATTACGGCGCTGAAAATAATAAGGTATTTTAAGGAATATTTCACGTGTAAGTTCCTATCATAAAATATTTATAGTAATCGTAGGTAAGTGTAACTGTCTATTTTTTCAAATCTATAATAATGAAAATCCTATAATAAAATAACCGATTTAGTTAATGGATAACTGAACAAAATCATACTATAAATGAGCATCTTCATCTCTACAATCCATCATTCCGCAACCCCAGGCATTGTTTACCAACATCAACGTCATCTATAAAGTTATTAAGTATACTATTGTGGACTTTATGGCATTGTTATAAAAACTATACCTATGCAATAGTTGATTTAGAGTCAACCCACATGTGGCCCGCAACCCGCATCTTGGTTTCGCCATGCCGGGCCCACACAACACCCGAAACTCTCGCTAACCTAATCCTAACTTTATTGCAATAGAACAAGGTTAAGTTTCTAACAGTGGAAGAATTGTTAAAGAAGGTTGGTAAATTAAGAATAACAATAGATAAATAATAGCAGTAAAGCTGTTGGTTTCGCAATGTGAAGAAAAAGGTCTTAAAGGCCTGGGTACAATTTGGGGCATTCAAAACCGATTCAAGTCACAATCTAGACTAAAAGCGTGGAATGGGCACTGATGAAGTTACACTGATAAGCACATACATATTTATGACTCAGGGTCAAATACATTGAAGGACAATGTAAACTGGTGCCTTTGTCAAGTTTCTACACTTTCTACAAGATTGAATACTTATGTGCAGGAAAGTTTCCGAAATTGTGATAATCCACTTAGAAAAAGTTCGGAATCTTCTCGTATTTTTGTATGGGAAACGTAATATTACATTTTCAAAACGAACATTTCTTTTGTTTCCTGTAAATATTTATTGAAATTTCCGAGAACTTTTCCAACTAAATTTTAGCTCTTACCGGGGTCCAAATTAGATTGTACTGCTATTTTCGTGGGCGACCACTGCCAACTATGTATTTTACTTATTTATAAAGAAAAGCTACCATTTTTTTTTTCATTTCGTTAACAAATCGCCAGTGTAACCATTCCCTGATTTACGAAAAAGGCCCTTTGAATACATTTTTATGAAACACGTTACGTACGGGCCGGTTGTATTCTGTCCTACGCGAGATATTATCATCCGTTGAGTTCAACTGAGTAACAAAGGACATGCATGTTCCACATTTCAAATGGTAATGTGACATAGATATTATGTTATTGTTATTACACACTTTTCTTTAGCTTCACCGCGTAACACTATAAGTATTATATTTGTACTAATATATGATGTAGGTATGTGCTTTAAATCTTGTAACTTTTTAGAACCACTTCCAGGTGTCAGATTGAGCTAAAATTTGGCATTCTTCCGTATTTCCTATGTCAATGCAATGATATGCTAACATGGAGCTGATCTGATGATGCAGTCGCAAGGTAACCAAAGGAACTCCTCGGTGGAAAAACACAAACACATTGAGTTTAGGCTCAATAGAAAGGTTTCGAGAAGAACTTGATAGACCTTGGAGGATCCAACAACCGGAGTCGCCTTTAAGAGCTTACCCCTCTGTCAAAAACCTAGGTCAATGGATTGTATAGACTGACGTTTATCTGACATGGATATTTGTACGATACGTACAAATAACCATACATTTGACGTGCCCCTCCCCCGCAAAAATGGTAGACTGTTTTGTACAGAAAATTACAGACATGGCGTCTCCAGTTGTTAAATCGTCCAAGTGATAGATATTAAAATGAAAAAAAAAAAGTACAGTCAGCAAATAATTGTTTTGACAGTGTTGTATGGTTAGTAATTTGATCTGCTTATTTTTCTAAGTCTTTTAGTAGAAAAGCATGATAATTGAAGCGGCTAAATTTTCTGGCTTCGTATTAAATTGAACGGATTAAAATTTAAAATAAATACTCAGCCTGCAACATCCTCCGTTTACCGTCTCGACGATAATATACTATTGCGGGCGCAGTTTGTTAAACTAACATATAATTTAATAAATGTACATCCAGTATTCAAATGGTATCGTCTTAATCATATTTTGTCAAGTTCTTAAACTCGTCCTGTTCTGCTTTTGTCGCCCATTCTTCATTCGTCATTTTCGAGGGTCGTCTATGTCTTATTCCGGCTCACTTCGGTATTCATCAACATCTTCTTTGGGCGTGTTCGATGTTAAGTTATGTTGTTTTCAGACTCACTCGTTATTCGTAAACTCGTTGTTGGTCCTATTCGGTTTTTGACAAGTTCCTAATTCATCTCATTCTGCATTCGTCACTTTCACTAGTAGTCTTTGTCATCTTTGGTCATGTTTGTTGTTTGTCCTTTTCTAGCCTAGGGCAAGAAGTAATATAGGGAGGCATAAACAAGGAACTTCATGTCTTCATTTCCTGATACATACATTTGGGAACATGTTTGTGAAAATATATATTTCGGCAATCTCCGAAACAGTCCTAATGAATTCGAACGAGAATAATAGAGAATGTGTCTAACAAAGAAATATATGAATTCCAAAAGAAGCGAAAGAAGAAAAATACTAAATAACGAGTGAGTCTAAAAACAACATAGAGTAACATCGAACATGGCCAAAGAAGATGTCGACGAATACCGAAATGTGCCGGAATAAGAAATAGACAAACAACAGAGATTACCAAAGATTGTATGGACGACCCACGAAAGTGACGAATGAAGAATGGGTGACGAAAGCAGAACGGGACGAATTTAAGAACTTGACTAATAACGATTAAGACGAGCCAAGATGATACCCAATAAACAATGGCAAAGTGGCCAAATATATTGTAAGTTGCAACACGTCTATGTAATTATAGTAAATCCAAATGTATTGCGGTATATTATTCTCTTGGGCTGTTATTATATATTTTGACCACCCTAACTGGTAAAGGCCCTCTTGATTGTTCAAAAACTAATGAGAAAGTTGCATTGTATCCAAATGCGGGGCCAAGTAATCAGATGCAAATTTCGAGTTGTTTCCTTGTTGGCTGGTAGAATTGACTTTTGAATGATATTTTTTTTTACGTTTATTTGGATTTGATTTGGTTTGTTTTTTTGGTATTTCATTGTTAGTATTTTCCTCCCGTTAGTATGGTGAAAAATTGTGTGTTTCACTCGGAGGCAAAGTTTTTTTACCCGTGAAACCCTCGAAACGCTCAAGATTTCACTTCTCGAACCACTCGCTTGTGGTTCGATTTTAGAATATTTTGCTTGCTCGGGAATCAATATTAGCACGGGTGGTTAAACAACAAAAAATAATTAAGATTTTTACTGCTCACACCGTGTTATCAATTATGTCATCGCAAAAACGGGCGCGTACTCTGAGTAAACAAAAACATCCGTTATCTTTTATTACGCTACCTATCTGTTACTTATAGAGGTCACACATTGCCTGCATCTAACTACACCGACTACTGACTGTATACAGTTTGCATTGTTTCGGAGAAATGAATATCTTCATCAAACCAGCAAAGCCAGAAGCAGAGGGCGCTGCAATCGTGTCCTCGAGTTTCCAGTAGGTATAGAAGTGGTTTAGAATTTTAAAAGTTACAAATATTTGTTTTATATACAAAGATAAGATCTCCAATAATGATGGTACTTAGGTTAGGAGGATCGTCCGTTGATCAACAAGGATCTTGACCTAAATCAGACCTAGACTAAAGCCTTCGATACTTTTAGTAAATAATTCGAATTAGAATGGTACTAGAGAAGACGCTATCCCGGTAACGAGGTTCTTGGCTTAAATCAAGAGTCTACAACCTTTTTGACCACACCATGATCAAGTTTTCGGTTCTCCCATTTTGTTTTGCCGGGCCGGATTGTATGACATTTTATTTACCTTGGCCTAAATGAAACATGTGGACCGAATTTTGAAGACCTTAGGTCAAAATGCACTATTGGCTAAGCCATTCTGTTCCGAACCAATTCGCTAAAACACAGCAATAACCAAAACAACATTTACTGGAATGCAAACACCAATCTGCCAACGATATCAAATTGCGAGCCCAATAGATAAGGATAGTCAATAGTGGAATAAACATGGCACAAACATAGCAGAAATTAAATTCGTATCAACATGTACCTAGAGTCAGACCAAGCTAGGTCGGCAGTTATTTTAAAGGTCAAACTTCTAAGAAATTATGACTTGTAAAACAAAACTTGCACAGTCTGTCCTATCAAAATTCGCTGCCGAGTTCGAACAATCGAAGAAGCTAATATTCCACACCGTTTTTTTTTTTTTAATACAAGAAAGCGTTTTCACCAAAGCTGAAGCGGATAGGTAGATTTCAAGCTCGCTTGATAGAAAATTAAGGTAAAAGTACTAGTGCTCGACGCTGCACTAGTACTCGACATGGGCACTTTATGTCAAAGTGACAAGGATTAAGTTCGAATACAGAAAAATCTTCGTTGTTCAAATTTAACCTATATTTCCATGAAATAAAGTGCCCATGTCGGTGACTAGTGCAGCGTCGAGCACTAGTACTTCTACCTTACATCTTATCTGTGCGGAAGGACAGTCATAGAATGTATGGTACCCTTATATTCCACGACTCATCTCCGCATACTATAGTTGTGTAAATTAATTACTAGTTTGTAATTTCCTATAAGACCATCTAACGGCCCGGCCACGACTTCGCGCGGCGGCGGCAGAGGCGAGCGGCGGCCATAAGTGGGAACGAAAGGTCGGATCGCTGCGTCACGCTCCAACCTATGCTCGCCGGTCGCCGCTGCCCGCCGCCGCGCGATGTCGTGGCCGGGGCGTAACCTCGCGACCTGACAAGTCAAAACGCAGTAAGCCATTAATTGGTAACTGGCAAGTTATCTATTACGCAAATCTTGTTCGAAAACATGTAAAACACATCCTACACGCAAAGGAAACTATTTAGAGTCGATTAAAGGTTGCGATACAAAACATTGAATAGGTTTATTCTATTTGTGCAGTTTTATACCAAAATGTAACTATGAACGTAGGCCAGTAGCATATTTTTATGACCAAGTTCTACCAAAATACCTTTTTCCATATGTGATAAAATCTCAGTCGCGAAGAATTGATTTTTTTTCTTCGTGCTGGGATTGCTACCGATTTTCAACCCACCGACGGAGCCACGGCTGATTTTTAAAAGGCATCATCTCTTTTATTCACGTACGAGCAAAATCTGTTCCCGGCCAAAAATCTAAAATACCTCCTTAATACTGGTATTAAATATGGAGCTTCTTAGTAACATTTTACTAACATAGCATATAAAGCCTCATTTACACGACGCGAGAATTTGCATGCCATATTCGATAGATTGCTAACTACAGAGTAAGTAGAGTCAACCAATTTGATTACTAGGCCACTATAGAACCTTGTCGCTTTAATTACTACGTACATAACATACACCAGACAATAACCACTGTCGTAGAAGATAAACAAATTGACGCATTATGAGATGGTTCTATAGTGGCCTAGGAAATAAATTGGTTGACTGTTCAATGAATTCAGTCGACCGACCAAATACCGAAATGAAACGAAAATCGTTCTTGATCCTTCTAAATGTGGTTTTAGATTTGTTTGTAACTATATAGGTCAATTCAAGAAAACTAGCGCGGATTCAATGAAAATGTTGACAGCATGTGCTCGCATGAATTTAGCAATAACGACACCGACATATGATCTGAAACAATTTACTTAAATAATGATTATAAATATTAGAAATAGATCTTATTGACTTTACAATGTGGTGCTTTTAGTCTGGTGATACTAGATGCAATAGGAATCATAGCAATGACTAACTCGGCCTGATAGCGAGAATATGATTGGACGTGATTTCCGTATTAACGTATAATATATGTGTCAACTGTTATCTAAAATACATACTAACTTGTCAAACAGCCATATTTTTAACTGTCCATCGATAGACTTTATGTCATTGCAATAAAGTTAACTGTGTAGACGATGGTATTTCAGATTTATAAATTAAATGTAGTTATTTTAGTGTAATGTTGTTGATGTAAGCCTGCGCAATGTTATAAGTTACGACAAAAGATTATCCATACCATTATACTAATACTATAATTTAATACACATCCTAATATAAACTACACACTACATTTTATGCCCTTACTTCATGTCATACAAAAATATTTGTTTAAGATTGAACTTTAGTTAATAGCTATCGATAGAGTTGAACATTGTAACTGCCATATATGTATGCGGTAAAGGGATAAGGTACTACATATATTATTAATTTATTATAAATGCGAACGTAACACTGTCTGGATGTGTCTGACTGTTACCACTTCTCGCTTTAACCGCTGAACCGATATGAATAAAACTTGGAGATAGTTTGAGTTCCAACGAAGTCCTACATAGAATATTTTTCATGCCGAAAATCATACCTTAAGGGAGTGAAAACTAGGTGGCACTTCCGGTACTGGTTTTCTATAAAAAATCAGTACCGGAACCGGGAATCCCCGGTTTTCGCCAAACAAACTCAGTACCGGGAGCATTCCCTAGTGAAAACTGGGATGAAATTTAGTTTGCAGAGTGGCGGGCAGAAACTAGTAGTTTACAACTTGTATCGTTTACCCTTCAGACGCCTCAAAGTTATTGTTATCATCTACTACTGTTTTTAAGGATTCTCTATCAGACGGAAGGAAAATTGATAACAAATGACGTCACCACGAATCGGATATAGGGTGAATAATTATGACGAACACAACAAGTTAAATGACAAAATTGAGTCACGTTTTTCTGCGACATTTATTAGGGCAATGCGTTTTGGAGAACAAGAGATTTCTACGAAAGGGCCGTGTAGATATTGCTATTGAACGCGCGAGTTCCGTTCTCGGATGGACCAGTGTAAGCTAAGATCCGTAACAATACACCTTTATTAAAGAGTACTAATGCTGGTTCTTTGAGTCCTCGACTTTGGCAGTGATTAGAACGATACTAAGGGATCGTTATTGACGTTATTGTCATTCAGACGCCCGCATGTTTTTTAGAGTACGCACTTTCTAAAACGACGAATATACTTGCAGTTAAGACATTAAATTATCAAAACTTCATGTCTTCACTTTCACATCGACCATTAACGGGTTAAAATTACCACGAGAAAAAATAAAAGTGCCATTAATTGCAACCTTAAGATAACTTTGACGGATTAACTAACAAAATGTTTGCTTTTTAAAATTATTTACGTTAATTAATTAATAATCTTACATCTTTATTACGACTCTGTGTTGTGACAGCTGTAATTTCAGTACAGTTTTACATTTTAAAGTCATAAATTGCATTGAGAAATTGAGATGACAGATGTCAAAGTAAAAACTGAAGAACCCCATTCTAATTTCGATATTATGATGTTAAGATACAATGAAACATATGAAAACGAAATTTAAAGGTGTATGTGGAGTCCTTTCGGCGAGCAGAGGGACTGCACGCCAACCCTCTTGCGAGCTTCTGCGTAGCACACTCAACAGTGTATAGGCAGATTTATTATTTTATGTCGCTATTATAAATAAATAAATAAAAACAGCTTACTGTGCCCAATACTCCTCCCAATTCTTCTCCTTACTCGAACCATATCCTCTCGGCAACGTTGCAGTTTTCCCTCTCCCATTGAGAGACGCACACGATCCTCTTTTGTCCGGCAGGCTTAACACAGAATGCCGTTGTACAGGCTCCGAACGAAATGATTGAAAAGAGATTTGAGAACCCATTTCATCTGACTTTAGACTCGTCTGGGATCCGCGACCATTTTGATTGTGGTATTTTTCTAACGCTCCGTACTCTCCGTTTAGAGATTTACTGCCAGAGTTGATTTCGCTGTTAACTCTAGCTAAAGGCGGTCTTGGAGCTGGTCGTCTATATTCAAAACTCTCGCCTCTACTGAAGGAACTGGTCCTTTTAACCATTTTTGGGGACTCTTGGACGTTGATAAGGGAGGTCATCTTGCTCTCCATCTCCAAATCTATCTCGTTTTCCAGCTGAGTTTGTACATGAGCCAACATCTCCTCTAGATCCCCCAAATCGGGATCTATGTTCATTTTAACACGACGCATTATCACTTTTAGAATGTAACTTTTTGTGTATCACAGTTCACTTTCACTAAAAAATATGACAGTAAATCGATGGGTTTCGACAATTTGAGCGAGTCACATTGTAAAGGCGGAGAGACGTGCGCGCGCGTCGATGTCTCGAGTGCTACTGATTGTATGATTGACGGACATTAAGGGCAAGGCTACAAGCGTCGCAAGCGCAACTGTGTAATTTATTAATTTGTGGTTGCAGTTTTTTTAACTGCTCTGATAAGGTACAGTAATTTTAGTATTTATGTAGGCTGTTTTACGCTATTTTACGCTGCTTTTATCTAAAAATAATATTATATACACGCTAAAAGATGTTAATAGAATATTTTACTACAGTTTGATAATAAGGATATTATTGAGATAAAAATGGGTCACACTGAACGACGTTTCTGGGTACCTATACTACCTATACCCAAACAGAACATTGCGAAAAAAGAATATACCACCTACGACATATAACAGCTTTTTCGTTTTCTTCTTATCAGTTATCGCCTTCTTATCAGTAAGTCTTTATTAACGTAAAAAATGTAAAATATTTCCAATTTTTTTTTATGACGGTGACGGTACCTTTAAAAAAATATAATTTTGTATTGTATCCTATCCCTATGTTTATCTCCAGCAACAAAGGCGAGTTAACCTCGATGCACATCACCCGTTATCTTGACATCCGATACAGATAACCTGACAGAATCATATTATAATTACACGTTACATTCTCAACCTTATTACATGGCAATACGGGGAAAAAATTCTATAGGATTTTCTAAAACAGGCTTGAAACGCGAAGTAGTTTTTCTGAAGCTACGAATAGGTATTCCAAGATTGCATGAAAGCGGGTTACGGTGAAAACTTGTTGTAAGCTTATATGGCTTGGTAATCATATTTTTTATAGTTATTGACTTACAACATGCAATTGACTTCGTTTAGAAAGCCCTAAATGCTCCTTACTGACCTATCTATTTGAAGGAAATCTGGATTATGAATGTTTGTCTTGAGAGTAAATCTGAGCTACTTTTGCACCGATGTATATAATAAAATAGAATAAAGTGTGGTTGTGTCAGTATAAACGTCATATTTTCATTGCCAATTTGACATTGCCACACTTTGTGATTGCAAATTCCGTGCAGAAATACCTTGGTCCGAATTTATAGACTTGTGAGGCTTGGACGGTAAGAGAGAGTGAACAGAAACGATCGCACTAATATATCAAGCAGGAGCTCAAGGTTACACAAAGACTTTCGGCAATCGTTCACTCCCGCATCCTTAGCTACTTCGGTCACGTTACGCGCAGGGAAGACGACGCCATGGAGAGGCTGATGGTTCAGGGCAGAGTGGATGGCACAAAACCTAAACTGCGGCCCTCAATGAGATGGGCCGACCAAGTGGTAACTCTCACCGGGTTACCTTTAAATCTGTGCATGCGTCGTGCAATAAATAGAGAAGCATGGCGGGAAGCAATGAAAATGGCTGTATAACGACCGCAATGACCACGACTACTGATAAGAGTATACAACTGAAAACAAGAAGAGGCTTAAATGTGAAATGTCAACCATTAACGCATTCTATGCCGTATCCGTCATGTCGCCTAGCCTTATGTTACCTATCTGTAGCACCTGACAAAACATTGATTGATGTAGCTTATAAAACAGACTAGGTATTACGTGTTTTAGTTTGATTCACCCATATACAATATATGGGTGAATCAGCTTTTATTTGACACTTGTTGCCATAGTTACGTTTCCCTGGCCTAGGTTATTCTATGCAGCCTGGTTTTATGTCATATAAATGAAATAAACGTGCCTTTTTGTGGTAGTTATAAGCCCTTTCCATAATGGGGCATGTTACTAGAACTTGTTAGAGCAGTTTTTCTAACTAAATTTGTTACAATTTTCCCCTGCACAAATATCTTATTATTGAGAGCCGGTTGTATTTTATCCCACTGCTGGGCAAAGGTCTACATTCTTATGAAGGTAGATGATATCGTAAAGTATGCGAGGGTTAAGTCCGGACTCGTCCTGAGGGTCGCGAAGTTGGAATCTCGAACTTTAATTCTTATTATTTAATATAATAATTTAGCGATCTTCAACACGGAGGAGTTTTGGCCGAAGGATGTGAAGTTTCGGCGGTTCCGAGGCCGGCTCCCTGACACTGCGGGGTTGCGCAATGCATCGCAACCATAATAGTAAATTACGATACAAGTGCGAAAAATAGGAAATTCGAAACGAGTGGCGATAAATTAAAACACGGCCGAAGGGAGTGTTTTAAATCGACACGAGTTGCGAATTACCTATTCGCACATGTATCGTACAACGTTTTACAGTACATATGGCCCTTTAAATGTTCGACACAGTAACGTAATATGCTACTTCTCGCACTAGTGCTATAAAGTAGCCCCATATGTACTGTAAAGTGATTTATAGTGTTTAGTTTTAAAATACATTGTTAGATTATGTATGTTGGTTTTAAGGTATTAATCTATGGGCCTCTAGTTGCCTGAAATAAAGGTTTTCATTTCATTTCAAAGGCCTCCCCCCGCTTTTTTCATTACGCCCGGTTTTGAGCAGTCTTCGGCCATTCTTTAAAAGAGTCTAGCTCGTCTAGCCATAACCGTTTTGAGCTGGGCTGCCATTCTGTGGTAATCTTGTCCCACAACTCACTCGGCGTACGACAGACATGGCCAGCCCAGTCCTATTTTAGCTTGGCCGCTTTACGAGCTACATCGATACTTTCCGAGCTACTTGTGTTCTGGTCTAGAACTTCTGGAGCGCAAACCATGACCATATAAAACACAGTGTAAACATGCCATACGATAAAAAAATAAATGACCTATTAAGTCATTTGCGTATTAAACTATCAGATTTAAGAGAACTGATATGACGCTATTTGAATTGTAATTCACAAATGTACTGCTGCTATGTAAATTTGGCTAGTATAACTTTAACCACCGACTAGAGTCCTTCCAAGCTAACTCTGGACCGATTGACTAGACAAATTGTGGAGTGCCACAACAATGCGGGCGAGCTGGAGTGTTTAGAGTAACGCACCCAGTTTTTTTACGAAAAATAGGTACAATGGCTTTCGTATTGCCGATCTACTACTACCTAAAAAAACTTCATATTTTTATCAAAATTTAAAAGACTACGGTAGCTACTATGGTACTATAAGTAGCTTGGTCCGACGACTCTTCGCGTTATTGTTGAAGGCCTCTACTCACCTTGCAACAAACCGTTTGCGATTATTGATGCGTTGCGGCTTCTGATCAATCAATCAAATTCGTTGAACCTACTTTTGGCCGACAATGTTGTATAATTTGTTATAAGGTCTTAAATATCAGGTATCAATAAAGGTCTTGAATATCAGGGGTCAAACTTAATTAGGCACTTCAGATATGAGCCAAGATAGTAGGTAACAAGAACAAATAATCAAGCCAATTAGGCCTGGATTTGTTGGGACAATGATCCTATTGCCACGATTGCCCTTTTGATTTGCGAAATGGGGAACTAGACTAACTTTCAATTAACTAATTGAGAGAGACACTTTAGTAATCGTTTCAGTTAGAACAATAATAACATAAATAGGAAAGCGGACAGACGCGCCTAAATACAAACTTAGTCAATATCTTCCTCTATGGATATTAACATTATAGAAATATTTCCACACAATTTGATGTATACCTACAGACAGTTCCTTTTCCTTCCTTCCTTCCTTTTTGATTTTATCGAATTAATTATTACATAAATAAAATATAAAAAGGTGACAGAGCTTTATCGAACCAGCGTCCTCTCCATTCGAGGCACATGCCTAGTCCACTTGGCAGTACCGTATTAACATAAGGGCACATGGAGCCCGTGCTCAGGGCCTCCATCCTCAGAAGGCCCCGAAGGACAGACAGTAATAGTATATTTGATTACCCATAATAAACAGAAGATCATAGTAGAAAAATGTTACTTTAATTCGCTTTCTTTACTTTCCGAAGGGGCCCCAATTCTTAAGTGCCCAAGGGCCCCAGCATGGTTTATTACGGCCTTGCCACTCGGCCACCCCCACCCGGGCCACAGCGGCATGGGTAGAATTGTCTCAAGTCCGACATCGCTTAACCAACTCAATTTCTGTTTGACTCATAGGTACAAATTACACTCTGAAACTAATCGACATAAGGCAAACTAGGAGCCAGGTTTGAAAAGAGAACATGCAACTCCCTTAATCAAGTCAATTGATCAATTAAATTAACAGAATGGCTCTCAAAACATGCTGATACATTCTCACGGAGATGAAAAAAAATACAATTAATATAATACACTTTCAACATCATATGTTTACATAACTGGAAATGGGAAGTATAAAGTTGACAGTATATGTAAAACATGACCCTGAGTGACTAAAAGATAACGCACAGGATAAAGCAGATTTTCATAAAGTAGGGATCTTAACCATTTTTCACCGAGAAACGAGAAAGATAAAAGTCTCAATTTCAGTCCAAGTATAAGGCTACGTTTTCACCAGAAATGTGCAAGGAGGTACGGCCACGTCCAAAGACGCGCAAAGACCACCCGGTAAAACTGGCCTTGAACCTGCCTGTAATCCAGCCACGTGGCCATGAAAGACCACCCGCCACTTGGCCGACGACGGTCGAAAGAGACCTTAAAAAAGCTGAAATTGACAATAACGCCGCCCGAAATCGTGCTCAGTGGAGGATGCGGACGAGGAGGGCCGAACCCAAGTAAATGAGACTACCGGTCTAGGGAAAGAAGAAGAAGAAGCGTAACTCTAGTGGATAGTATTTTATTAGTGCTTACCAAACACATCCCTCGCTACGCATTACACATCTGTAGTCGAAACGCAGTCTAAAGCTGATTTACGAAAGTTCATATAGACTTGATATTTAAGAGCCCTTAATCCTTGGAGCGTTCTCCGATTTCACGAAATAACGCTCGATAGATGGCGTTGGCGCTCGGTACGCGAGCGCCGGCAACGCGACGCGCGTATCAATGCAGACTAGAATAATCTTGATAGTTTTCAATATAATTTCAAGCAACATTAATTTTAGTGTCATATGATATCATATGGGCACTCTTTATTTTATTGTATATGCACAGTAGTTTTTTTTTTTATGTACACTACTACTAAGTGTACAGACTACAGAGTGTACTATAACCCTTGCTCTTTATTCTGTCTCTTTCACACCAATGGAAAATGAAGAAGTTACTAAATGACTGCAGGTATAAATAAAGTATATTAGTGCGATAGAGAGACAGATAGTGTTTCGTTGTCGTATCGTAAACGATTGGCATGTTGGCCACACACTTGCTTAGTGCCTAGCCAAAATACCAATCGTTTGCGTATATTAGTGCGATAGAGAGAGAGTAGTGTTTCGTTGTCGTATCGTAAACGATTGGCATGTTAGCTACGCACCCATGATACCTAGCCAAGAAGCCAATCGATTGCGCATATTAGTGCGATAGAGAGACAGATAGTGTTTCCTTGTCGTATCGTAAACGTTTGGCATGTTGGCTACGCACCCATGCTGCCCAGCCAAGATGCCAATCGTTTGTGCATATTAGTACGAGAGAGAGACAGATAGTGTTTCGTTGTCGTATCGATTGGCATGGTGGCTACGCACCCATGCTGCGAAGTCAAGATGCCAATCGTTTGCGCACATTAGTGCTATAGAGTTTCAGTGTTATTTGAAATCACGTTAGGGTTTGTATTATTATTTTTGACCCGAATGAAGTCCATCCAGGTTCTTATGATGGAGTCAGGAGTTGGTCACCAGAACTCCTAATCTACTCATTATAATTCCATCGTGCTTGGGCTCAAAAGATATGCCCTGACGAACACCATCGATCTAGATGAGGTCCAGGGTCTCATGACGGAGTCAGGAGTTGGTCACCAGAACTCCCCAGAATTCCTAATCTACTCATCATAACTCCATCGAGTTTGGGCTCAATAGATTTACCCTGATGAGCACCATCAATCTAGATGAAGTCCAGGGTCTCATGATGGAGTCAGGAGTAGGTCACTAGAACTCCTAATCTACTCATTATAATTCCATCGTATTCGAGCTCAATAGATTTGCCCTGACGAGTACCATCGATCTAAATGAAGTCCAGGGTCTCATAATGGAGTCAGGAGTTGGTCACCAGAACTCCTAATCTACTCATTATAATTCCATCGTATTTGGGCTCAAAAGATTTGCCCTGACGAGTACCATCGATCTAGATGAAGTCCAGGGTCTCATGATGGAGTCAGGAGTTGGTCACCATAATTCCTAATCTACTCATCATAACTCCATCGTGTTTGGGCTCAATAGATTTGCCCTCACGAGCACCATCGATCTAGATGAAGTCCAGGGTCTCATGATGGAGTCAGGAGTTGGTCACCATAATTCCTAATCTACTCATTATAATTCCATCGTGTTTGGGCTCAAAAGATTTGCCCTGACAAGTACCATCGATCTAGATGAAGTCCAGGGTCTCATGATGGAGTCAGGAGTTGGTCACCATAATTCCTAATCTACTCATCATAACTCCATCGTGTTTGGGCTCAAAAGATTTGCCCTGACGAGTACCATCGATCTAGATGAAGTCCAGGGTCTCATGATGGAGTCAGGAGTTGGTCACCATAATTCCTAATCTACTCATCATAACTCCATCGTGTTTGGGCTCAATAGATTTGCCCTCACGAGCACCATCAATCTAGATGATGTTCAGGGTCTCATGATGGAGTCAGGAGCTGGTCACTAGAACTCCTAATCTACTCATTATAATTCCATCGTGTTTGGGCTCAACAGAGTTGCCCTGATGAGCACCTTCAATCTAGATGAGGTCCAGGGTCTCATGATGGAGTCAGGAGTTGGTCACTAGAACTCCTAATCTACTCATTATAATTCCAACGTGTTTGGGCTCAAAAGATTTGCCCTGACGAGCACCATCGATCTAGATGAGGTCCAGGGTCTCATGATGGAGTCAGGAGTTGGTCACCAGAACTCGTAATCTATTTATCATAACTCCATCGTGTTTGGGCTCAATAGATTTACTCCGACAAGCACCATCAAATTACCATTATGATGAATAGATTAGGAGTTCTGGTGACCAACTACTGAGTCCATCATGAGACCCTCGACTTAATCTAGATCGATGGTACTCGTCAGGGCAAATCTTTTGAGCCCAAACACGATGAAATTATAATGAGTAGATTAGGAGTTCTAGTGACCAACTCCTGACTCCATCATGAGACCCTGGACCTCATCTAGATCGATGGTGTTCGTCAGGGCAAATCTTTTGAGCCCAAACACGATGGGATTATAATTACTAGATTAGGAGTTCTGGTGACCAACTCCTGACTCCATCGTGAGAACTTGGACTTCATCCGGGTCAAAAATAATAATGCAAACCCTAACGTAATTTCAAGTGAAAATGCGTTTTTCAGAAAATCGCAGCCAAATAACACTAGACCTTACTCATAGTGTTGTGTTCCTGCCGGTGAGTAAGGTTGCCAGAGCTCAACGAGGGGCGGGAGGGGGTTAGGGTCGGCAACGCGCATGTAACTCCTCTGGAGTTGCAGGCGTACATATGCGGGCCGTATGCTTGTTTGCCACCGACTTAGTATTAAAAAAAAAGTAACACTGAAAATCCATCAATAAGCGAGTCTGTTAGGCATACTGTAAAAAATGAACTTTTATTAAGATTTTCTAATCGCAGTATATAGCACTTCTCGGAACTCCGTAGCTGATTACGATCGCAACGAATGCCTGACAATCGAGCACAGGTCCGTCCTCTAAGCGCGCTCCGCGCGGACTGCGAGCGGGGCGTCGCTGCTGCGTGATTTATACGTGTTTTAAAAAAATATAAATTTACGGCAATGTAGGTCCCATAGTTACGATTTTTTTTTTATAGGTTAACATAAAGTTACAGTTTGCTATAATATTATTTTTAAAGCAAAATATGCGTACAATTTGCGGAAATAAAATATAATAAAACCCTGTTTTCGCCAAAAAAATGAAGAAAACTCGGAAGGTATTTTATCAGTTTTTTCAAATGAATCTTCGATTGTTAATCATTCCAGCCCCTCGTACGAGATATGTTGAATCAAATTGTAGTCATTCATGTACCAAATGATTCTTGTTTATAGCAAAATTGAGAACCGAAACGCCACATCTCACTGCAAAATTTGGAAAAGACTCCCAAAAAACCTCATTAAAAAAGAGGTTTAAAAGAGAAAATGAAAATTTGAACTGTTGGAGCCCCTAGTTTAGGAAACGATTATTTAAGTACGTTATCAGTTTTTGAATAAATACTAATAGTTACGTCGTAATCTTGAATGAAAAAGGAAGCATTTTACAAAATACGCTCGTCTGTAGGAATAAGGACTCTTAAGCTTGTGTTTGTACTGTTTATTGAGGCGC
Organism: Cydia pomonella; assembly: GCF_033807575.1. Taxonomy (NCBI): domain Eukaryota; kingdom Metazoa; phylum Arthropoda; class Insecta; order Lepidoptera; family Tortricidae; genus Cydia; species Cydia pomonella. Next base: position 10,680,710 of record NC_084726.1, read on the forward strand.
AATAAAACATTAGTACTTTGTAGCAATTTTGGTGCAGCATTATTGCGTTAAAGGTCTGTATGTACTCAATTCCAGCAGAGATGATTAATTCGATTTATTAACAGTAATATGAACCTTAATTGGTCTCTCTTGAAATTGTTTTTAGATTTTTTTTTATTAGCCTATTTGTGTTTCCCACTGCTGGGCAAAGGCCTCCCCTCTTGGTTTCCAATCCTCCTGTGCCGATCAAGATCCCGCCAATCCTGCTGAAACATATCCAAGTCGTCCCACCATCTCTGCATCGGTCTGCCGCAGTCTTTAGAAATGTAACTGCAGAAAATTGCTACAAAATTTACAATGTCTGGTTACGTTATATGTTATAATAATGTTACACCTTAACTAATGTCACAGACTGCACCAAAGAGTGAAATCAGGTATGGAGAGAATAACCGTAATATACCCGTAAAAACTTTCTACACTGCATCATCTAGCCGTCAAGGTTCACCTACAATCGATAATCGCTGTGCTCAGAGCCGGCAATTCAGAAGCTCTTGCGACTTGGTATGTCCGGCTTCTACGAACGCCATTTCCGCGAGGAGTCATTATGGCATAAGTACTGTGATCTATATTGTCATGAGGTTGTGTTTCGATGAAATGGTTTTAGTGTACAGTCGCCATCAGATATATCGGAGCGGCGAAGGTACTCAAAAATATCTGAATACGCACTCTAACAACAGAGGCGTGCTCCAATATATCTGATGACAACTGTACTTTTGAGTCTGGGGTACTACTACTACTACTACTTGGTGACTTCAGTGGACTGGTACAGGGCGTATAGGGTTTACGAATTGTAAGTTGACAGTGTGAACCATGGCATAGGGATAAAGTGACACATAAATAGAGTAAAACTTGTTTTGATACCGGTATTTCCCCAAACAGTTAAAACAGGCTATTGTTACACCTGTACACAAGGCCGGGGCGAGAGACGATGTCAATAACTTTCGACCAATATCCGTTTTGACTGCTACCTCTAAAATAGTGGAGAAATTGATTAACATTCGCCTTACAAATTACTTTAATAAATATAACATTATATCAGATCGACAATTTGGATTTCGTAAAGGCAGATCTACAGAAGATGCTGTTTTGGCGCTCACGAAGGAAATCACACGTCAAACCGACAATGGTAAAAAATGCCTTGCAGTATTTTTGGATCTTCGTAAGGCCTTTGACACCGTTTCTCACTCCGTACTTATACTAAAACTCGAAAAACTTGGCGTTCGAGGCACTCCACTTGAGTTGTTTAAAAGCTATCTGCAGGAGAGATCGCAAACTGTTAAGATTGGTGACTATAATAGTTCTGAGTCGAAGATTTCCTTTGGTGTACCACAGGGGAGCGTTCTCGGACCCACTTTGTTTCTAGCATACATTAACGATCTCACAAACCTAGACATTGACAGGGGTTGTGTGTTCTCGTATGCAGATGACACTGTAGTGGTTTTTCATGATAAGTCTTGGGAAGCTGTGTATAATACAGCTGAAGCAGGCCTACGTAAAATAGCTACATGGCTAACCGATAACCTCCTTACACTAAATAGCTCAAAGACAACCTATATCTGTTTCACAAAATATAGTAACACTCAGCCCCCTGCAGATATGAAGTTAAGAGTGCACAGCTGTCCTGATAACAGTCCAAACTGCAACTGCACAATCATTACCAGGACTCAGTCTACAAAATATCTAGGCATAATAATAGACTCACGACTTTCCTGGCACAACCATATTGAACATCTGAATGGCAGGATAAGGAAATTAATATGGATTTTCAAAATTCTGAAACGTGTTGCTCCTACAGAACTACTAAAGCAAGTGTACTTGTCTCTAGGCCAGTCTATAATTACCTATTGCATCCCAGTATGGGGCGGGGCTAATAAAACGAAACTTATAGAGGTAGAAAGGGCTCAACGTAGTTTGCTTAAAGTCATATATTCTAAACCTTTTAGATTCCCTACCACTGAATTATATAGTACTAGCGACCTCCACTCCGTAAGAAAACTCTATATAGAAGCTTTGCTTCTTAAACAACACAAGGCCATACAATTTGTGAATGACACCTTGACTCAACGTAGGAGAATACCCAATGTTGCTGTAATTCCATCTACCAAATCAAAATTCGCCCAACGCCAATTTCCAACTCAATCGGCTAAGTTATATAATTCTGTTAATAAAATACTTAACATTTACCCAATGCCATACCAAAAGTGCAGAGATAGAGTAAGATCATGGCTAAGAACACTAGATTATGAAGAAACGGAGGCACTGTTATTATGAATCCCACTCGCATACACATTCACACACACATACGCACACACACACATATACACACACACACACACACACACACACACACACACACACGCACACACAAACACTTACTCTTAAAATCTAATTTAATAGTGTTACCTATTGTTATAAAATATTATAGATCCTTAATTGTAATAACACAATTGAATCGGGTCTGAAATTGTATACTTATTGTAAATTATAATAGTAAATAATAATCAGATTTGTAAATTGTATATTAATTAAGTTAAGTACAGTTTGTTGTTTTTACCCTATTTCCTAATGGAAGAGCGGGGTCTCCCGACACAAGTATTGTTATACTTAATGGGAGATTCCAGCCCTTTATGTTATGTGTATTGTAAGTTAAACCAAATAAACTATTTTGTATTTTGTATTTTGTATTTTGTAAAACTGTGGAAATTCTGTTCGAGACTTCATAAAGTAAATTTGACGAAAATTGTTGATGTTTTCACCACTTACCACGATGTTGAAATCCAGCTAACGTGTTAATATTTTGATGAGTCATTAAAGAATATTGAGATAATAGCGATTCACTATACCGAAGATTCAGTTAATCTGTCATTACTCATTAGCAGTAATTATCATTGGTAATTAAACGTTAATTAGGTATACTCCGATTAGTAATAACCTCGTTATTTCTGACACAAATGGATGACACCATAGAAGGTGACTGTAGACAGGTAAATAGGTGTATTGTGTAATAGGGTTGTTTCCAATTTTTTTAAACGCTTGTATTACGTTCTATATTAACTAAAAGTTGCCCTAAATTTCAACTTTTATACTAAAAACGGCTTAAAATATGTTAAATTAACAAAATATATTTCGACAGATGCTTTGGCGCCCAAAACGCTCTTTGAAAATTGTGTGACGTCACAGTTTACGGTTTGACACATAACTTCATACACACGTAGAAGATACGAATTGTCAACTGACATTTGTCATTTGTTGTTTATCGCCTAACTGTCAACAGTGTCAATCCGAGAGTTGTGACGTCATCAGAATCTTCAATGACGTTTCGACTTTGGTCACGTGACGTGTGCCAAAAGATATTTTAAATTCAATATTTACTAAAATATGGTCATTACAGGTCTCCTAAAAGTAGTTTAACATGTTCTTATAATCCAAAAGAATTTATTGGGATACAATTCTGCCCTAAGATTTGTAGATGGAAACAACCCTATTTACAGTGACTGGTAAATTATATAGTTGTAGGTACACATAGTTGTAAAAGTGCATACCGACTTTATCAATGATATTTATTAATAAAGTAGATATGCACTTTTGTAGCGGTTAGCTCGCTGTAGATACTTTCCCATTTCCAGTGTATACTTCTGCATTGAGCATTATGAAACTCTTAATGGCGACAGTGGTACTCTAATGTAAGTAAAAAAGAGACTTGCATTTGGGATCACATTTTTCTAATCCGGTCTCATCACCGTCCCCGGGTCAACCGTTTAACGACCCATACACAGCTAGTAGGGTTGCGACTTGCGACATGGCATAGCTTCACAGAAACCTGCAACTCAGAAGGCACTCATGCTACGAAACTAGAACTATACAGAGGTGCCAAATGCTGATATAATAAAGATATCCAACGTTCATCGGCACTCGTGACCTGGTATTTCAAATTCGAGTGCTTTATCGTCCTTTAGGATCCGTTTGAAAATCTAATCTGTAGTAACAGCCGTACTTGCGCTTAAGCCCTACGCTGTCTAATTATGCCGTAGCACAGGAACCAGTGCTAACAATGTTAATTGGGAGCCAATGGCCTCCCAGCTCTGTATTGGCCGCATCCTGTCGCGTATCCGTCGTGTAATTGTGGTGAAATTACTGTCAGCTCTTTGGATGCAACGGGTTCACAGTGATCTATGCAATCACTGCACTAAATATAATTGAAACCTGTTTTGTAGAGCGACGAACATCGCTTTTAGTTCCTCCATCACGTCAAAGGAAGAATATTATAAAGAAACTGTCTTTTCCTGTGGTATATTATAACGAAAAACGTGACCATCTTTGGTCAACTATTGATTTATTTACGCTTGACCAACATCGCTGGTACAAAAGCGCATAAGAAGGCTTACGATTTAAGTAGGCATAGTAAAGTGTAAAAATATGGGTGTACATAAGTTACCCAAAAATATGTTCCATATAGCTCTTATGTCGGCGAGTATATGTATTTTTAGGCAAGTTGCGTGGAACCATATTTATACACTTGACTGTACATATTTATCTCAGTGGATAAAGAAATCATACACCTTACATTTCTCAGTAGAGTCTTAACACAGTTAACAGTTAGAATGGTGCAGTACCTACGTGGTAAACGCTATCATACTCGTGATAAAACAATGGAATTGCACCAACATACCGTATATAATATACTATCATGTAATATACAGTACACACACAGCCCGTAAAAGTGGTAGCCGTTATTTTTTGTTATCAGCTGGTGGCGGAAGCAGTGTCGCAACCGAAGTATTTCGTGCTACTACCACACAGACGAGTCAACGACTCAGGTGTAACCAGTTTAAAGTCCGTCTACTTTAACTCTGCACCAACCTTGACCGAACAAAGTGTGGTATATTTTCATGGAAATTTGACGTTTATTATGGCATTCCAAACGTTGTCTTGGCAAATACCAAGCAGGATTAGCTTGGTCAGACTCTAAAAACTTGAAGATACAGATATAAAGGAAGGTATTGTATGGCATACGGGGAAATTGCGCTTATACTCGTAATGTACAAAACAAAACAAAGAACTCTATCTATCTACCAAATAATATCGAATACTGACGAATAAAAAAATAAAATAAAAATTGGCCCATTTATCGCCTGTCACTGTCACTCTCGCTGACCAATCCAAACGCGACACAGACACAGCTACAGATGATAAAGGTCCGGCCATCCTAGTCTCTAGAGGTCACGTTACAATGGTGCGCATCCGAAGCAGCAGTAGGAATGTACGGCCAGATAAGCACCCGCGCAGAGTGACACAGTGCACGCTTGCGCACGAGTGGATGTCGGAAACCGGCGCTTAGGAAATTCGCGTTTTTTGCACGTGTAGGGTGTACCTATGACATTGTGCAGAGGTTCGAGAGGGCGTACGTGTTTGAAGCTTATGTAACGCTTTACTATAAGGTAAAAAAGCATACCTACAACATTATTATTATTCCATACTAAGAATCAATACCTAAGCTTTTTTGCAATATGCTGGTGGTTTCAACATTTGTTATTAGAATAATTTTGTGTATGTGACGATATCAGGAGTGATCTGTTGCATTTTAGTTTTTGTAATGCACATTATATAAAAATGGAATGGACAATACGCTAAATTTGGCGGCATCTTAGATACAAGATTAATAAAAAAATAAAATAAAAGTAACTCATAGACGTTATAAGTCCCAGGTAGACGTGCGAGTAAGTTCGCGAACTTACAGCTCGACGACCTTTTTCGCTCGTGTGTCAGCCTAACGGCCCGGCGCGACGGGCACGACATCGCGCGGCGGCGGCAGCGGCGACCATAGGTGGGAACAAAAGATCGGATCGCTGTGTCTCGGTCCAACCTATGGTCGCCGCTCGCCGCTGCCGCGCGATGTCGTGGCCGGTCCGTAAGGACGCGTACTTTACAAGCGAAAAAAGTCGTCGAGCCATAAGTTCGCGAACTTACTCGCCCGTCTATCACCCACTTTAATTACGAGTAAAATATTAACAAGAACAACGGAACACACTTCATTACAAGTAGAACTAACCAGGTAATAGAATAATAAGATAATACAATAATAACAGGATTATGACTGATAAGACAACAATGCTCTCATCGTAGTGGCTAAGATACAAAAAGCATTACCCTTATAATAAATTAAAAAAGTGTTAAAAAAAGGTATATTCCCATGACTGCAAGGAAATTACTACTCAATACCGTTTAGTTACAGTGCAATATGGCGTAATCTTTTCAACAATGAACGGTCAACAAAACATCGAAATTAGGTGGAAGCCTGATATCCGTAGCAAATTGTATGGAAACACGGCCTTTGTTTTTTGTTCTTACAACTTGGCTATACAACCCACAACATTTCCGAATACTTTTCTCATGTAGACCAGTCTAATACGACTCTAAGATCTGTAAATAATATATGTACAGTGAGATCTCACTTCTTCTGGTTTAAGATTCCTATGGGAATAACTACCCTTGCGATGAATAAATACAGTTACGTCATAAAATCACAATTAACACCAACAAGCAGAGCGTGACGATAAAGAAAGCATAAATAAGACTAACGAACCATGACGACTTTCGATGCAGAAATTAATCCGAGAACATTGATGGCTAATCAGTCTAATCACGTAGATAGGGATATCTAGTAATTAACTGAAAAATCACGTGTTGAGTTTGAGAATCACTGGAGCGTGAAGTCACGGAGGTGAATGATTGGTCGAGATGACATTCGGAGTTGTCATTTAGCTAATTATTTCATTGGGCAATGATGGTCAAAGTTTTTCGGTTTGCTATTTGCATATTAACATTTTTATAACAACAAATTAATAAAATGGAATGATACTTAATTCTATCGTCCTAGAACAATATTGCAAAATAAACATTATAAATGGGAAAAAACTTAATCCTATTTTTTTGGGTCCTCCCTTGGAGGTCGGGCGGCATGGCATAGGTATGATATGATACACGGCCCAATACGAACAAGCTTGTAAGATGTCATACCCATACGATACTGATCTGTCAGTATCATAAACGTCACTTTTGCCACTGACAGATCGGTCATACAAGCATTGTTCGAATTGGGCTAACAGACCGAAACCCACACGGGCAGAACCGCGGCCACCGCAAGTATTTTTTTAACGATTAAGAAACAGCTGAAACATTAAACATTTGAGCTCAACGAGGGGGAGGGGGGTTTAGGGTCGGCAACGCGCATGTAACTCCTCTGGAGTTGCATGCGTACATAGGCTACGGAAACTGCTTACCATCAGGCGGGCCGTTGTTTGCCACCGACGTAGTATGAAAAAAAAAATTCTTTACAGACCAATTTCGCAATAAAAGCGCTACTTTTCGCAATTAAAAATGAAGCTTTTTATCGCTTCGAAAGCTGCCGGAAATTAGCTTAATAGCATACTACCGGTGTCATTGAGGTGTTAAGGTCAGACGGGGTCGAGGGAAATAGGGTGGCGAATATACCTAGACTAAATTCAAGTAACTTGCACGAGTAGCTATACTTTACACCTCGCGCGTCGATTGTGGTCCTTGTGACAGATCATTTTATATGGGTGTCGCATAAAATGTTTATACACATTTTTAGGGTTCCGTAGCCAAATGGCAAAAAACGGAACCCTTATAGATTCGTCATGTCCGTCTGTCTGTCCGATTATGTCACAGCCACTTTTTTTGGTAGTTTAGCACATCAGTTTATTTAGAAAAGTAATATTTGGGCACCTTTGCGGTCGCAGCCCAGTAGTCAGTAGGTAGGTAGTTATTCTATACATATTTAATTTACATTTATATTTAAGTTCAGATAGTTTAGTGATTAAGTTTAGATATATGTTATAGTTAAATTGTGAATATATTTACAAAATAAATACATATTTAAGCAATAAAAATACGGTAAAAACACATTTGTCAAATTCTTTTTTTATTTAAATGCCCAACCAAAAGAATATTGAAGGAACTATCATGGGGACCATCATTCGACGAGATAAGTATATATAATTTATTTAATTCTAAGAAGAATACAGTAGTAGTCATATAAGCACTTATCTGCTAAACTTCTCTGCTCCTACATCTGTATAGTCTATACAGATGTAGGTTTAATGCCGAACCATATCAAATGTGTAATACAATAAGTATCCCGCTCCTTTGCGTTGATGCGCGCGTGCACACAATAACGTATGGAGTATTGATGCATCAGACTGAGACAGTTATACGCTAGCGTTAGGCTTTGTCTTCGTAAATTACAAAATAGCGGATAAGTAGGTATAGAAAGGCGGTAATATCCTTTCGGATAGGATTAAAAAATCAATGAAGCCAAAAACAAACCAAATAAACCTTCGATAGAATCACGAAGAGTCTGGATCAACAACAGCTCTTTAAGCAAACTGGAGTATGAACTCTGCTGTGGGTGCCAGTGTGCGTGTTGTTATTGTGACATAGCTTGGTAACCGAGCAGGCTGGTGGGGTGATGCGTAACTAAGGTTATGGTCAAAGTTCAAGAAGACTATCAGGCAAAAAGTAAACCAAACACACCTCCGACAGATTCACAAAAAATCTAGATTAACAACAGCACTTTAAGCAAACTCGCTGGAGTATGAACTCTGCTGTGGGTGCCAGTGTGCGTGTTGTTATTGTGACATAGCTTGGTAACCGAGCAGGCTGGTGGGGTGATGCGTAACTAAGGTTATGGTCAAAGTTCAAGAAGACTATCAGGCAAAAAGTAAACCAAACACACCTCCGACAGATTCACAAAAAATCTAGATTAACAACAGCACTTTAAGCAAACTCGCTGGAGTATGAACTCTGCTGTGGGTGATAGTGTGCGTGTTGTTATTGTGCCATAGCTTCGTAACCGAGCAGGCTGGCGCGGTGATGCGTAACTAAGGTTATGGTTAAAGTTAAAGAAGACTATCAGGCTAAAAGTAAACCAGACACACAGACTGATTTACAAAAATTCTAGATTAACAACAGCTCTTTAAGCGAACTCGCTGGAGTATGAACTCTGCTGTGGGTGATAGTGTGCGTGTTGTTATTGTGACATAGCTTCGTGACCGAGCAGGCTGGCGCGGTGATGCGTAACTAAGGTTATGGTTAAAGTTAAAGAAGACTATCAGGCTAAAAGTAAACCAGACACACAGACTGATTTACAAAAATTCTAGATTAACAACAGCTCTTTAAGCGAACTCGCTGGAGTATGAACTCTGCTGTGGGTGATAGTGTGCGTGTTGTTATTGTGACATAGCTTCGTGACCGAGCAGGCTGGCGCGGTGATGCGGGACTAAGGTTATGGTCAAAGTTAAAGAAGTCCCTCAAACGTAAAGAATAAGACAAGTTGGTAACAGTTGATTTAAGCAAGACAAGTAAGTGTGTCAGTTGATTTAGGAAAAATTCCAACTAAGTGAGGGTATTTTTTGATAGTCAGTTTCCTACCGGGATATATCATCCAAGAGATACATGATTGCGAGTGATTGAGGCGGGGTGATTGGTTTGCTCACACGAGGGTAGCCGTTATTTTTTCCGGATGAATAATGACACCATTGGATGTCACCATTTCGCTCATTAATCATCTTTGCAAAAACATTTACACCGTGGCTGAAGAAGTCAAGCCAAGTCGCACAGATTTTAATTTAAGTAGGTATTGTATTTCAGTCATAGCACTACATAAGTTAAGAAATAAGAGTAAAGTCAGGACTGCAGTGCAACTTGAACTGCTTTTCTTTATAACTGTAGGTTTTGCCAATGAATTTCAACAACACAAATCTCGCTTTTATCTTTAAACTAGTGCCATCGTCGAAGCATAAAAAGTCCCAACACCATAGCAGATTGGTCGCGGTGGACGTTGGAAAGAAATACTGGGAATCCTGAGACTATTACCAGTTATCGTCGGGCAAACGATGCGAGACCGCGTACGATTAGGTACACCTCGGTGAATAGGGCCATTTTTAACGCGTGCCATGGATTCCAAGATCGTACTTACGTTGCCAAGATCGTTTGTTATAAACTGAAACTCTGAGGGGAATTTGACTGTTTTGATGCAAACTGTTTGGAACGCCAATGAAACTACTGTATGGTTAGTACAAGTGATTTCATTTAATACAGTTATAATCTTATATCCATAAAACAAACACGTAATTAGCGGTTATTTGTCACTGAACAATATTATTAACGCGTGAAATAAACAGACAAGTGTAAATTCACAAAATATAAAAATAATTCTCATATTAGATTGTATTATAATCTAAAAAAAAATCTAAATATGAACTCTTCGTTAAGTAAATACGGCCGCTCTCTCAACCCGCCAACGCGCAAATGACCGCTTTCACCGGACGATATTCGACACAGCAGCAGGACTACCCACATTATAACGAATGGTGCGCGTAACCAACTGTTATTGCAACATAGTGTAGCAATACTAGCAATATATTGTAGCCAAACTTGAAGAAATGAAGAAAATTTATTCAATATTCTTAATTATATCTGTCCAATCTACTTTTAAAGTGGTAATTGCATATATATAAAAAAAAAACTCAGTTATGATGATAGGACATGCAATTAAGACATGAATTATGAGTCCACAAGGAAAATATGTAACATTAATAAATAATAATAAATAAATAAATAAATATTATAGGACATTATTACACAAATTGACTAAGTCCCACAGTAAGCTCAATAAGGCTTGTGTTGAGGGTACTTAGAAAACGATATATATAATATATAAATATTTATAAATACTTAAATACATAGAAAACACCCATGACTCAGGAACAAATATCCATGCTCATCACACAAATAAATGCCCTTACCAGGATTTGAACCCGGGACCATCAGCTTCGTAGGCAACGTCACTACCCACTAGGCCAAACCGGTCGTCTACTAACAACTATTTATGATTTTTTTTATCTATATAAGTTATAAGGTAGATAGTGTAAGCACTATAAAATAATAACATACCTAATTGACCTAACAGAACTTGAACCTACCTGCATCTTTTGCAAACCGGGACCTGCATTTCGTTAACCAACACCTCCCCCCCGCCCCTCGCGTCGAATGATGGTTCCTATGATAGTTCCCTCAAGTCTCTTTTGATTGGCCTTAATTTAAAAAATAAACGATATAATATGTTATTATCGTATTTTTATGTTACATTTATAAATAAATATGCTAAAGTTCCAAACACTGACCACAAACATTTTACGTGACTGCGCGACATTCGACGCGGAAGGTATTGTTATTAAGGTCTAGTGTCCGTATAGGGACAAAGTCGATACACTTAACAAAGTTGTAGGACTATACTAGTGGGAATCAAAACGTCATTCAAGGATATAAACAGATAATGAATACGAGCTGAAAACGAGAAGCCTGTAGGTCTCTGTCAAAGACAATATCATGTTTGTGGTCGAACCAACCGCATTACGACGCGTTACGTCTCACTAACTCTAGGAAAGGATACAACAACTGCACTGTGCAGATGGTTTATTCAATATCAATCTAATACGCATAAGCGTACCTACTCGATGTTCTTATTTATACTTGCTAGAGCAGCTTGCAAGCGGCAGAAATCTGTAAGGTACTTGCGTCTCAGATGGCCCGGTTTTTAAACTTGCCTAGTTTCAAAATATCATACTTTTATAAGAGGGAAAGGGTTCCAATCCATGTCCATGTCCAACGGTCCATATTCGCTAGTACCATAGACAAGACTGAAAGTTCATATTAAAAATAAGAAAAATAAAAATAACGATAAGGGCACTTACACCTCAAGTGATTTAATGCAAATTCTAGTACCCAATATCAATGCTTAAAATTAAAATACTTATAAAAAGGTACCGGAAGTAAGACCACTTTTTTTTAACATACAAAGTGAAATTTACTGTACGAGTATTAGCACTTTGCAACCCGCTTAGATGTAAGGTGTATAAGGGTAATTTCGTATGTCGGATAATTCCCTAAATCAGATGAAAATTACCAAAAATGTCATTATAGTAAGTCCCTTTTCGGAATTATCCGACGGTTTCCGACATTCGGAAATACCCAAATACAACTTAACTAAATCAATGTTGAACATAACATTGAACGTAAACAAAGTGTAGGTGGAAAACTAATTACATTGTTAGAACGAGCAACAATAATAAACGAAAATAAGTATAATCAGTAATTTCTTGATAATTGCTCTCGCCAAGCAGCTTTTCCAACAGCAAACAGAAACGTAGACAAACTTTACGAGCGGCTTTGTTCAAACAAGTGTAAACAAATTAACGGTGTAACAGCGAAGTATCGAAATGAAAATGGAGGCCATAACAGAGTATTAGAGCAGTTGCAATCTGAGTTTATTTCCATGCACCATTTTACCAACTTGACAATAAAAAAAATCTTGTTCATTGCTGGATCGGTAAGCAACGAAGGATCAATATCTACGTGTTGGGCCAGCACTGTACGGCAAATTGCCATTGTCAGATGAATATTTAATTAACCAACCCAAAACTGCTTCGAATACCGGGATACATAAATCTCGTTTTGGTAAAGTGATGTGTCAGATGCTTGCGTGTACCCCACACGTCAGTAACAATATGAAGTTATATATCAACTGTCACATCGCTTGGATTGCGCGCCCTACACATTACAGGCACGTAAGCCATATAATGGATATAATTCAAAACATTACAAGCAACATTTGCACGTACGCGTATCTACGTAGGGAGCCGTGATGTATACGCATCGAAATACTTACTTACGGATAAGTATATACCTACTACCAAAAAATCTCGATCCATTTTTATCAAGACGTATAAACTCTTTAGAAATTACACAAACTTTATTTACAAATTATAATATATTTTTAGTATACCTACTCCTTTTGTATTCGTTCCAGTTTGCCGCAATAACAACCAAATTTAGATTGTGTAGGAAGAAGTTTTGCATGCTCGAGCCTTATTGGACTTCGGATTAAGCCACACAATGGCCAACACCTACAAATTTCATCCGTGAAAGTCGAAACTGTAGCCCAGATTTTGTAAATTACTGTTATTGTTCAGAACTTTTAAGAGATTAGGTTTCCAAACTAGATGCGCGCTCTCCTAAGAGGACGAACGACACTTCACGGGGGACAAAACGACCAATGCCACGAAGTCCAGATAGCCAACACGCAAGCAAGGGCACATAGAAGACCCCTGGGACGCATTATTTTCGAATTTTTCGAGTGTTTTGAACTTCTTCACAATATCTGCCGCCAATTTTATAAGAAAATTGCTTTGCCCACTGCGACCAATGTTAGTTAAACGGCAACCCCAACCACAGTAGCACGCTCTTAGAACATCAATACCGGAAATAAAGTATAATGTATTGTTGTTTTCTACATTATAAAATATCACTGCGCCAAATTTCATCAAAATCCGTTTAAGCGTTTCACGTGAAGGAGATAAAACATTTAACTTTCACAAATAAGTAGGAGGATTACAAAATTGTGGATTGTCATTGATAATGATAAATTAGCAAATTTCGGCGAAATTATTTCGCTCATCTTCAAAATTAGATGCTACTTTCTCGACACCGCGTGGGTACAGGACAAACATTGTCAAAACGGTACAAGGTTGCTTCCCACGGAGGGTTAATCAAAACGTTTATTCTGTAAATAGGCTTAAGCTAGCACTTTCACATGTCATCTTATAACTATATATATATTCTATTTTAACATAAATGCATCCTTATCTTCTAAGAATTCCTTAAAAGTATAATAAGCTTTTTGTAAAAGCTGTCGTTTCACAATTGACTTGAATTTATTCATTGACAATTTCGTTAAGTTAGATGGTAACTTATTATAAAAGCGCACACTGTTCCCCATAAACGACATATTATTTACTCTATTTAAACGGAATCTTGGAATCACCAATTTATTTTTATTTCTAGTATTATAATTGTGTATGTCACTATTCAATTTAAACATTTCACACTTAAGCAGTAGCATTACAAAAATTATTGATCCTAGAAACCATGTCATTGATACTCGCAATCTTTATTCTGCTACTTTCTCGGTAGGTACCATCGCGTGGGTACACGGGACAAACAATGTTAAACGGTACAAGATCGCTTCCCACGGAGGGCCGGAGACGCAGATAAGATGGATTCGTGACCGTCCGCCGTGACTGGTGTTGGGAGGTGACAGAAGTGATTTAGATGGTGGTAAAGACAAAATCGATCTTTGCCAGGCGACTTTAGAGAAGGGTTGTAAGACAGGTCAATTAAGTTGCTTTGACACCGTTGTTGCACCGACTTGAACAGAAAAAAGTATGGGAGTGTCATTATATTATAAACATCACATTTTCATAGAAATATGGCATTAATGATAACATTGCCAAATAGAAATAACTGCATTCACATTATTCCAATAATATGTCATAATAAGAATTTAAGTTTACGTATTATCAGAAATGTTATGATTATGACATTCAAGGTCTCAACGTTGAACAAACGATATTGATTATAGCAACTTTGGGGTGATCAAGTTCAGAGGTTATCATTTCAATGAAATAAATCGGCCAAGTCACGACTCACAAGGTCAAAACATAGTAGACATTAAATACATAACCGACCAAGGTCAACGTGGAGAATGGTATATCGGGTAAGACCGTCTACAAGCTCTTTCGTCGCTTCCAAAGAGAATTTGAAATAGAGATGGATTGACAAAGAAATTTTTTGTATCTACAGTAAATTTACTGCCATCTATCGACACATGCTTAAAACTTATAGAACGCCATTTGACTTTGATCCTTATTCTTACACTAATATGTATTAAATTTGTTAAATATTAAAATGTGGCGCCACTTTTGTTTTTGAAGAGATCCCATACAGGGATAAGTTCGCCTTTGTTGTATTTGATTTACTCTAATTGTGTTTCTCGTGTTTTTATTTCTATGTACAATAAAGTATATACCTACATACATAATTACAAACCACAGAATATTATCAAATTGACCTCATTCAGTTACTAATGAGTTATTGTACATAGTAAATACATATGCCGTAATAGAGGAAGCATTGCTATCGGGCAGAGGAGTTATTTACTAACAATCTAATCAAATATGTGCTATATGGGTATGGCAGGAGAATATAGACTTTACTGCTTTGTGATAGGTGTTTAATTGAAATAAACATATTTGTGTTGTATACACACTTCATTCGAGTGGTTTTTATTTTTATAACATAATAATTGTATTTCGTGATTAAATTGAACCAGCAGGCGAAGTTATATTAGCGACCGATATAGTCGTTTTTAATGTGTAAATCTATCTAAAACATCTAAATATTAGCCTCTTCCTATGTATAAGTAGTTAAACCCCACCCCCCTCTTAGAACTCGTACCAAAGTTACCCTATTGCACCCTTTTGTGGTATTAATTTCGTGACAAAAACATCAAATGTCTTTTCCGTGTTATAAACTATTTGTGTGCCAATTTTCATATCTGTTAAGCCGTTTTTACTTAATGGAGGTACCAATCCAAACAATCCATTTTCAGATTTGTAATATTATATAGGATGTGTAATTTCTAAAGTAACCACAGCCTAAATATAATAAAACCAGGTACTTATCCGTAAAATATATTAAAAAAGTAATACGCTCTATATTTTCAGATGAAAAATGTCACGTTCCATTTCGAAGTTTCGAATTGGCGCGACAGTTAAAAAAATTAAGGAAGGTAGTCGTAGAAAGTTAGCCAGTTCGACCGCGTGTTCTTATTGGTTACGCGAGGGGCTAGTCGAGTTCTCAAACGTACCAGTATGACGTGCTCTATAGAACCGTAAAGGCTACATTCGGCGATAGGCGAAGTCACTCTCGATCGTCCTGAGGTAATAAAATGAGTGAGTGATAGAACATTCTAACGACGACAGCAATACGGCGACAACAGCAACGCAATTTATCAAGGAAATTTATAGTAACATCACCCATTTCTTACTGCAACTAAACCAGCATCTCTGCCCAGACGCAATTTGTCCGACTTCGTATTATTAGATTGCCCGATTAGGAATGAAATAATTAACAAAGAACGAAAAAATACCGTTTTCGTTCCCATACAAAAAATACCGGTTTCCTATCCCTGCCCACAACACAAGCCTTCTTGGCTTACCGTAGGACTTAGTTATTTATTTGTAAGATTGTCCCTATAATATTTATTTATTTAATGCGTATCTAAGAGCTACTCAAACTAGATTTGTGACATTATCTATGAAAACGGACCTTAGTGTCGATTGCGTTTTCTAATTCTAATCCTGGTAAGGGCATTTATTCGTGTGATGAGCATGGATATTTGTTCCTGAGTCATGGGTGTTTTCTATGTATTTAAGTATTTATAAATATTTATATACATACATATTATATATATCGTTGTCTAAGTACCCTCAACACAAGCCTTATTGAGCTTACTGTGGGACTTAGACAATTTGTGTAATAATGCCCTATAATATTTATTTATTTATTTATTTATGGGTGTACTAATGTACGTGATGCCTGAAAATAAAACTTTTTTTTTAAACCGCCTATTAAATTTGCGCATTCTAAGAGCGTCCTTAAACTAGTGGTTTTATAACTCGACTCGCTCGTGGTGTTGAAGATTAGAATGAAACAAGGATAAAGTTTGAACGGAAAACTCCGCTAGCTAGACGGAAACTTACTGCACTCGACGGTTTAATATGTACATAAAGTATTCTGCGCGAAATAGGTCAGTGAATTCTTCTAGTTGCATGAGAAATACTTCGTCTAAAAAGATAATAGTTTCAGCAAGATGTCTTATACATTGTATATTCGTAACTTCAATTTTTTGGGTCAAAATTAATTCGTTGTCTTGTTTTTGTCCCCAAATACTGTTAAGGATGCTTGAGCTTTTTGTATGAGATGAAATTTAAATGTTTGTGATGCATATGTCGGCGATCCATCGTAAGATTAGGAAGATCGTTATGTTCCTGTGTAATATTTTGACGGTAGCCACATTAAATCAATAGAAATATAAGTTTTTGCAGATATCGCGAAGTGTCTGGTTAACGTAACTGGTGACCAAAGAGCTGGCGGCTTCGTCCCACAACGTATCAGCATTGCGATACAACGAGGAAATGCCGAAGCCGCCAGCATCCTTGGTACGATGCATCAAGGGCCATTTTAGATTTAAGCTATTTATTTATTGTTATTGTAAAAAAATATATAAAAAGAATTAAAAAAATAGATTAATAGGATAGGTTCGTTAGGTTAGGTCTAGAAATAGGAGCCTTCGTCGACTCAGGGAACGAGTTAAAGATTTTTTCGAAATGCCTAGGAATAACCCTATCTGCCTGATCTCACGATCGGCCGCCGAAATATCTACAGCTACAGCTAAAAAGACATACAATCAATACTTTTTCGACTCGACTTTTTTTGTTTACTTGATAGCAGACACAAATAAAGCGTGAGGAACAAGACAACTAAAACAATATTCAACTCATTACTACAAATGTCTCTTGTATACGAGCAAAGAGAATTGATTGTAAGAGAATTAAAGTCCAAGAAAAGAACATCCTCCTTGACATCCAAAACAGATGGCGCTGTACTGTGTCATGTTTTGCGGAAACTGAATTGACAAACGTCAACTTTTAACAATCAGACTTACCGCAAAATGTATGAGCTGTACAACGTCATCTCGTTTACCTGTCAAATTCGAAGCCCGTAATTGTCTTAGATTTTACGCATCTCATTCAATCAATGTATCTTTGATATGTGTCATGACATGAAATTACACAGCTAACTACCTATAGGCGTCATACCCAATATATATATTACAATATCTTGACATCTGTTACTAATCAATAACTAAAGTACGGTCAACCAATTTGATTCCTAGGCCACTATACAACCATGTCATAATGACTTCTACGACAATGCTTATTGAGTGATGCATGTCATGTATATGTATAGTCCTCCTCATCGATTTCGATGACGGCGACCTCAGCAATTACGAATTACGCCGATTATGGGCCCTCATGTGGCTGGCCAGGCCGAACTTGGTCTTAACTTGGACTCTTTTGCAGGTGTTACAATATAGTTGACCAGACGCGTTGTATGTATACGTGTAAGAGGGCTTCGGTCTCTCTTTACGTTGTTGGCGTTTGGTATCTAAGGCATTAAGGCGGTCTTCCTCAAACGATTTGATGTGGTTAAAAATGGTGGACCGCCAAGATGCTCTGTCTGCAGCAAGCATGCATGCATAGAGTAGTTAAAGCGACAAGGTTCTGTAGTGGCCTAGGATTCAAATTGGTTGACGGTACATATTTAAGTTTGTTTACCTAAACTTACAGTCCGTCTCCATGGTGTCGAAATTCAAAATACAGACGATACTTATTTTTCCAAGGGCAGAGTAGTGTAGAAAGAATTAGTTAACTCCGATTTCAAGTTCCAATATAGTCAGCGTAGCTTTAGTCTGGTCGGCAGGGACCCTGCCTACGAAACAGGATGTCCCGGGTTTGAATCCTGGTAAGGGCATTTATTTGTGTATTTATCACAGATATTTGCTCCTGAGTTATGGATATTTTCTACATATTTAAGTAGCTATCTCTATGTATATCTATTTTATATATCCTAGTACCCACAACACAAACCTCATTGAGCTTGCTTTAGGACTGTGTCGATTTGTGTAAGATTTTCCCATAATATTTATTTTTATTTTTTATTTTGTCAGCATAAATAGTAGTGGAGTAGATAAAACGCGCCATAATTATCTAACAGTGCTACCATAACAATTTTACAGATAAACAGGAACAGGCCGGTAACTGCACGAAATTCCTCGTAATAAGCATCCTTTAATATATTCCAACAATTTTTTTAAATTTACATTCAAAAGCATCTACAATAAAGTTTTAAAAGAAGTATTTACGTTAAAATCGAGACAATATAGTTCACTATCCACTCACATGCTTCATATTTTTAAGTGACTTCTATTATTATATTTATTATAATAAAATAAGGGTGACAGCAGGTAACTACAGTTACCAAAAGCAAGTGAGTGGATATACACAATTCATAGTTTTATTTTACTCTAGAGAAAAATGTGTCACCCAGGTATTGACTCTACTCAGGAGTATTTCCAGCAATGTATACGCTACGTCTTGCAAAATAAAGACACTTCTCATACAAACACATTCCTACCATCTTTAGCACAGTTATCTGATCTTGAACCTTATTCCAACAAGGTAAAGTCTACCAATGGCCAGTCAAGTGTGTTTCTTTTGGTACTTGTTTAGATATTCGGTCAAAAATGCAACGCTCCGTTTCGTCCCGGATGGGTATTTGGCTCAAATGCGACGTCAATTATTAGCAATGGAAACAATGCAAAGTAACATCGCGCACACAAGTTTTAAAATTGTTATTATTAACTGGTGTTCACGGTTCTGCAGTCTGTACGTGTGCGATTCGGTTTATCATTCCCGTTGGGTGGATTTACGAAAATAAAGTACTTTATGTTAAAGCCCCATTTAGCTTGCTGCAATGCTAACTATACAGGTGATTCAGTAGACGTGAGCAGGATCAAGCCTGGGTATTCAGTAAGTTATAAGCAACTGTTTCGTACCAGTATTTGTGAGATTACCGTTAATTTAATTTTTACTTTTCAAATTTTTTTTTTTTTTAAGTATGTCATTTAAGGTCACCCTCAAGTGTGACATTTTATTTTCTTCATAATCTAACTCCTGTCATAACGGTTAAAGAGGTTTTATCTTTGTTAATTAAGTGTGGTGTCCATGATTGTAGATAATCAAATTTGTCATTAAAAAAAGTTAGATAACAGAAAAAAGCGTGATTGTTTTACTTAAATATGCCGGTGAACGATTCATCAGGTTTTTAAAGGGTCGGCAACGCGCATGTAACACCTCTGGAGTTGCAGACGTCCATAGGCTGCGGTGACTGCTTACCATCAGGCGGGCCGTATGCTTGTTTGCCACCGTCGTGGTATAAAAAAAAAATACTAATTGTGTAGGCTTAGTCCTGCTCACGTCTCATGAATCATCCTGTAGAGTACATTCCATCGACCAAATACACCAATGTATCGAATATTGTATGCAATTTTATAGTTCCTTGATATTCTGGTGTTGTGGGAGGGAGCTAATTTCGAGTCCACTACACATATCTCTCTTGCAATGCAACACTACACATATCTTGTACAGAATACATAAAAACAAGCGTGAAACCTATTATGAGTATGGGATAGGAATTTAATGGATTTGTCTGTGCCGGGAGCCAGCAGCATCCGGTCACCTCACGTGTGAAACGGGTAGTGGAGCTGCCAATGATTTTATAAAATGCTTCTTTTTACACTGCTTTCGAACGGCTTTTTTTTTTCAATGGTACCGCATATACTTAAATAGGATATTATTGTATTTTATTCTTTTTTAAGTCGGTTTTCTTTTTTTTTTGTAATGAAGTTGAGGAATACATTCGTATACATCAGGGGTGGCCAACAGGTCGATCGCGACTGTTAGTCCAGTCGATCGTGGCAAGGCAAAAATATAAATACGTAGACCAGTTTCATTTAAGGTTTCAAAATGTATGTAATTGGTAGATCGCACAGGGTTTCGTTAGTAAATAGGAGATCTTGGGTCTAATCAAGTTGGCCACCCCTGGTATACATGAATATATAGGACACCGCACAGCCTGCAACTTCTCGCAATGGACAGAAATGCAACAGAAAGCCTGAGCTAATTAGCGTTGTTTGAGACAGTTTCAAGCCGCGACCCAGTTACGGGCGATTCAGCCCTGTAGAGGACTAGTTCCTCTTTGGCATTCATATTGCAATAACGAAACGCTTTTGAAGCTATCAGTTATGCAACTGTTTGGGGCTCAGTAAAAAAGTGTGCAAAGAAAAAGGTGAAACGTTTGAAACACTAGCTTTTCTACAGTTTATTGTTGTATATAACGTAGTAACTAATTTTCCAGAAGACGTTGGACTGAAAAAATTGTCTGGAAAACCTATATATCAGTAGAAAAAGGCGAGGGACATGTTTATTAAAGATCCATCACATTTCTCAGCCGTCTTTTTCCACTGACAAATTGGTGTTCCAGACTATATTATAACAGTAAACTAGTACCTACTATTAAACTAATAAAAAGTACCTATCTAAAGGAAAATTTCGTCACTATTAATAGAAATTGCCCACACTATAGGAAGGAAATTCGGTATGTTATATTTAGTCAAACATTTCCCTTTTTTAAAGTCAAACCATGAACCCTAGTGATGAAAATTACCGCATTCCATCAAAAGAACAATAAGGGTCTGTTTCTATGAGAACGAATATAATTGCATAGCACTTTTGGACGTAATTATACAGTGGCTCAATTCCGGGCCGAGTTCCCGTTGCTACGAGATAATGAGTCGAACGATTAAGCGAACAAGTGTATTTTTTCGTTTCGTTCGTGTGCGACGCGTTATCTTGAACATTGACGGTTGATATTTATTACTACATCTTGGGCAGTCAAAGGGTTGATGATGAAGGGATGATGATGATAAAGTAATAATGGGGAAATTCAACGCCTCCTGCAAGAGTAAGGCCCTAAGCACACGGAGCGTAAGCGTAGGCGTCGCATAAGCGTATCGAAAAACGAGACGCGTAGTGTTCTGGGCACCAAGCGTCGCCTAAGCGTAATCGTGTTATAAGTGAAATCATGGCGTGACTGGCGTCAGATGTCTTCGGTGGATGTATCGACGACCTTACTTCCCGTTAGATGAAGATTTTTTATTGTTTGATTATGTCAGTAGCTTTGTTTTTTACGCCTGTATTACGCTACGCCTGTCGCAATGACGAGAGACATTTCATACGCTATGCTACGACGACGCTTCGTGTGCGGATTTATTTGAACTTGTACGTGCTCGTAGGGCTATCGTTCTACGCGCGTATTACGATACGCTTACGTGTCTCTTGTCTCTAAGCCGCGGATTGGACACAAAAGACGCGCGGCGCGGCGAGCGGAGCAGCGGGCGGCGCGGCAAGCGGCCGCCGCTGTCGTCCAGAACAGATTCATTCAACTCTATACATTTTGATAGTGTGGCTCGGAGCCAAGCGGCGCGAGCGGTGGTTCCTTTCGCCTCAAACAAAGGCAATTAATTTTCTCTTTCATATTTTATTACAAAAAAATTTATGTCGTCAGCAAACTGCTCTGCTGAGTTCAAAGCAATAATTCTGACTCTGGTGTTGTAGTTATATAACCAATAACCGGGAAAGATAATGTAAGTAACATCTACTGCCTACCTGCATTGTTTTTAATAAAGTTACTAAATATGATTATAGGTACTCTGGAGCGATTTATACTATTTTTTCTTTATACTCGACTCTGAAAGCAATTGTAATAATGTGCTGCTTTTCTTCCAACAATTAAATTGGTATTTCATAACCTCCTATGCTGTTTTAGTTAATAATAGTAAATATCAACCTTGCTGTTTGGACACATGGTTTAAAATTGAATGTAATATTTTGTTTAATAAGTAGACAAGGTTGAGAAAATAATTAGAACTGGGCCGCTTCTTGATGGTGAATGATTTTAATGAATGATGGTAGCGATCACGAGAATCACGATTCACGACTTTGATTCGTTGTACAGCCGCCATCAGATATAAAGGAGCGGTCAAAGTGCTCAAAAATATGTGAACACGCACTCTAGAGCTTTGACAATAGAGGCGTGTTCAGATATTTGTGAACACCTTGGCCGCTCCGATATATCTCATGGCTACTGTACATGTAGTTCTTGGCCAATAGCATTAAATAAGAATATAATTCGTATTAGTTTGTTTGTAATTTTGTTCTTAACCTTTTGAACGTCATATCTATCGTAAACCTTGTCTGAATGAACTACAGTTTACTAAGAGTAAAACTCAAAAGGAAAAAAACCGGCCAAATGCGAGTCGGACTCGCGCACCGAGGGTTCCGTACAAACCTGTAGGTATATATCATTATATGATGTAACTAAAAATTTACGGTTTTCGCAATTTTTCCTTTATCTGTCCTATAAGACGTTGCTTCTTACCAAATTTCAAGACTCTGATTTCACGGGAAGTACCCTGTAGGTTTCGATTCCCTTGCGAGTGTCGAAAATTTGCGGAGATTTGCGGCATAAACGGCTGTATCTTTTGATTGTGTTGGCTTATAAGTTTGATTTTTTCACAGCTTCAAGGGACAGTAGATCTAAGTATTGATATAAATTCCAGCTTGATACCTCCACGGGTTCCTGAGAAAAAGGGCGACACAGACGGACAACAAAGTGATCCCATAAGGGTTCCGTACAAATTAAATAAGTTAAATTTGTACGGAACTCTCGTTAGTTTTCTATTGTAACTCTAACACAGCTTCAGAAAAATTAGGGGTTCCCAAAAGAGGGCGTTGACGCTAATGGGGGATCGCAACCTCGCACAACTTAGCTACCTCGCTCATATCTAGAAAATACTCAACAAATTGAGTTGTTAGGTGAATCGCGACGAACAAAAGCGATTGTTATGTTTGTAACACGTTAGAGCAAGATACATTAAACACGCAAGTGGTATCACGTTATAAATATAAAACTGTTATGAGATAACGAGAATTGCAGTTGTAGAATACCTAGTACGTGATCTAAGTATGTAGAATGATCTATGATAAAGTTGGTCTCAAGTGTTAATTGCACTATAAAGAACTATAAAGAATTATTGAGGGAATGTAGAATGTTACATTAACCCTTAAATGCATTATTTTTTCTTTTTGTCCGAAATTAATATATGTTATTCAATTAAGTTTCCGGGATTAGTCATACATAATAGTAATCTTATAACATACCAAGTTTAAATTGAAATAATATTGTTCCGTTGCTAATTTTAAATTTGATATAAATAAATAATATTATTTTTATAAAAAAAAAAACATATCAACCGGTTTTTAAAGAACCTCTTCGCGTTTGAAGTTCGTAATAAGAGTTGGAATTCTGTACATGTTTTCAGCACATACTAAGTGCTACCGTAGGGCTCAAATTGGCGATCTACCCATCGATACCATAAACAATACACGCATAATCACGTCACAGACAATGCACTGTCGATCCTAAAACAATAACAATAGTTAACACTGCACTATACTGATCACTCATATACCGATATCCAGAATTGAGAAGAGGAAACTGACAGCTGTATGTTTTTTTATGTGTAAAAATATGATTAAAAAGATATGAAGCCTCTTAAGAGTAACTTTAAAAAAAAAGTAGCGCCGGACCAAGCTTTCTCAGCATGACATTTACAATCACAAAGTGTGGTTGCCATCATGTCAAATATCTATGAAAATCCCTCGCTTTGTTGTTTAAATGGGTGCAAAGTTAACTTTCATTGGAAATTTGTAATATGACATTTTCTTCCTTAATAATAATAATTCAGCCTAAATATGTACGTCCCACTGCTGGGCACAGGCCTCCTCTCATACGTGAGAGCTTGGGCTATAGTCCTCACGCTGGCCCAATGCAGGTTTCTTTCCTTAAGAACTGATTAATCCCATCCACTATTAATTTATTTGCACGATGTTTCAACAGGAATAGACAATACATATATATATTTCATTGTATTTTGAACAAAGTGATTGAATAGCCAAGTTTTTTGCCTAAGTATATTCTTATGCCACGCCTTTCAACACTCAACGGTCAATTTACTTTTTTGAATTCTGGATACGAGATTAATGATCCATAGATCATGGATCGCGTCTGGCTGCGCGCGCGCCCCGCGAGCGACTGGTTGCGGTAAAATTGTAAACATTGAGGGAATGAGACAGTACGATGTCATGTTTATATGCTGCGTGATTGTTTCCGGTAGGAGATTGCGGTGTAAATTATAATCAAGAGCGATGAGAACTGGTCAGTTTTTATGGATGTTTCAATATAAAGGGACTTGTTTTGAGTTTTCTAGCGTGTAGCTCATCAGTCATTACTTTTTATGGTTCCGTACCCAAAGGGTCAAACGGGACCCTATTACTGAGACTCCGCTGTCCGTCCGTCCGTCGATCTGTCACCGGGCTGTTTTTCATGAACTGTGATAGTTAGCCAGTTGAAATTTCTACAGATTATGTATTTCTGTTGCCGCTCTAACAACAAATACTAAAAATAGAATAAAATTAATATTTCTTTCCAATCTCGAGGTTCTCATCCAATCACCGAAGTTAAGCAACGGCGGGCGGGGTCAGTACTTGGATGGGTGACCGTTTTTATACATAATGGTACGGAACCTTTCCTGTGCGAGTCCGACCCCCACTTGGCTGATTTTTTAATCTCCTGTGGCAATAAAATAATTATTACGGATATTCTAGACTAGTTTTTTTAAATACATAATATATATATATATATATATATATATACTACGTCGGTGGCAAAGAAGCATACGGCCCACCTGATGGTAAGCAGTCTCTGTAGCCTTATAGGTTGCCGACCCTAACACTCTGCACCCTCATTGAGCTCTGGCAATCTTATAAACATATTTACTTATATTTTACTTAGTTATTGATGGATTGCAAAATGATGATGTTTCTGATGCAAAATCCCGCGGTATTTCCGGTCCTATACGACCTTCAAGAAAAGAGCTTAATCCCGGCTTATGGCTCCTCTACACGATGGCCCAGCGCTGGACCAGTGAGATGGCCATGCGATGGTTGAGATCACGCACTATGGAATGGGCCACGTGTAGATGCATACACACTACACACCATCGCTCGGCTGCCCACTACCTTTGATGTGCGGACGAAAAACCGAGACCGTGGCCATCCCATCGCCATCCCGCCGCGCCATAACCCATTCGACACCACAAACCTCTCTACACGTTGGCCCATCTTAGTGGGCTCATCGTGTAGAGAAGCCATTAAAAGCCAGCAACGCACTTGCAAGTTGCAACCCTTCTGGTGTTGCAGGTGTTTATGGGCGCCTATAATTCGCCTACCCCTTTACCTCCTATATCATAAAAAAACACCTGCCTTAAAGGTTAAAGTAACGGCAAATACCTTCCCTATCTGTCTGTCGCGTCTAATTACATGGTCATTAACTAACGACGTTCAGTGACATTATCGTATCGCGTGACGTAAAATTTCTATGCGATAAAGATTTCAATGTTGTAGAGAAGACAACTTGAAAACCACATTAGGTTCGTTGCCGCACTAAAGATAAAGATAGTTTATTATTCAAGTAGGCATAGTACAATGCGCTTATGAACGTCTAATAAAGCTACACCGGCTCTAACCCTTGGAGGAATTAGGCGAGGTTCGACCATTCCTGGGGGCCTGACCAAGATGACAATGGCTGATGGAGGCGATGGCGATGGCAGAGATATGCGTCATACTCGTGAACGGGTACTGTTTGTGGAGACTGGAGGCCTACCGCAAAAACCTAAATTCGTAAGTTGGGGGGATTTTTCTCTTTTACTCTCACTAAGATGTAATTAGAATGACGGAGAAAAATGCCCGCAATTGACGAAACTTCGATTTTCGCGGTAGGCCCCCTGGTCTGTTTAAGCTAACACGGGCTATTATATTTAGTAACTTTATTTTTGAGTATAATTAATTACAGGAGGACACCTCATTCGGTTCTCGTATGTTTTTTTTATCTTAATGTTTTAATTATACAGGAATTTAACTCTTGGAGACCATATACATCTCTAAGGATAATTTGATAAATTATATAATCTTTTAGTTCTGACACTAAGACACATTTACACCTCTAAATAGTTTTTTTTTTTGCCTCATTTGACCAAAATTCATATATGTAACATGTTTTGCTCCTTATGACCTCATGGTTGAAATGGGGTTTTACCAGCCCGCGATGTATATCAAAATTAAGTTACCGAATCCTTCCCCAATCCACACCAAGCAAAAAGCTCCCTTTTAGCTAATGCAACCAAACTTCGAGCTCTCCTAAAGTTTGCTTAATGCCGCATTTCCTACGACCAGAGACCAATAAATTTAAGTTTGTTAGTCGGCATTTTTACAATGTCCTTTTTTCGAGTTGCAGATAATAGCACCTATAGGCAAAAACGAAAAACTGAAAAATGTATGCAAACTTACGATCAAACTTAAAGGAATAGTCATAACGTTACGAGGGTTGTTTGATATACTTACACGGTGTTTAAAACTCCGTGGTATGGTCAAGTACATTTAAGAAAACTGAATGGCATGGATATGTTTTTCTGTAAAAAGTAATTAATAGCGTTGTTGTAACACGAACATTATATTTAAATCCACCAAACAATTGAAAACTATGAATGACATTTCGAATATCGATCGGCCGAGTCCTTGCGTTTAGTAACAAATGTATAAACTCATACTAAACGCTAATCCATATGTAAACAGGCCCTAAAGCAAGTGTACACGCTTGTAGAACACGTTCTGTTCTTTTTTAGGGTTCCATATCCAAAGGGTCAAACGGGACCCTATTACTGAGACTCTGCTGTCCGTCCGTCCGTCTGTCACCAGGCTGTATCTCATGAGCCGTGATAGTTAGCCAGTTGAAATTTCTACAGATTATGTATTTCTGTTGCCGCCTGCGGGGCAGCCGCAACAGTCTCCTGGCAATTATAGCTGACAGGCTTGACAGTCAGCTTCTTGTGCACTGGACCAGGGTACACTCAGTGGTAGCTACATACACACAACTCGCATGGGTGTATGTAGTTATTACTGGTGTATGTGCCTGGCTCCAGTTTTAAACCCTAAAATATTGTAAGTTTTAAGCCCTTAAATATCGTAAGTTTAATTTATTTCAATAATAACTTAATATAATTTTTTAGAGTAAGTCGTACTAACACTGTATGGACCAAGGTCTGAAATAAATGATTTTTATTTTATTTTATTTATTTAATTTTTTATAACAACAAATACTAAAACCAGAATAACATAAATATTTCTTTCCAATCTCAAGGTTCCCATCCAATCACCGAAGTTAAGCAACGTCGGGCGGGGTCAGTACTTGGATGGGTGACCGTTTTTATAGATAATGGTACGGAACCCTTCCTGTGCGAGTCCGACTCGCCCTTGGCCGGTTTTTTGTACTTGTAAATATAGTTGACTGCTTACCTCTGACAGCGTTAGACAAAGAAGAAAATAAAAGAGGTCCAATTTTTATCTTATTTAAGGCTTATAAAGATGCCTTAAAAATGTGGTACAGTCACGTCGGAAAATATCGATACGGACAAGGTGCCAAAATTATGTATACACGACGATATTGCCCATATATTAAGGTAGTGGATTCATATTTTTGACACTTGACCCGTATTGATATTTTTAGACGGGACTGTACCCATACATATTTTTGACCTTCTTCAGTATCAAACCGCTCCCGTATAGAAAATAAATGGGTGTGTGATCGCGATTACAAAACTTAATATGGACACGACTCAAATGCCGTGATCTTGTTCTAAAGTCATTCTATTGAGTGTTATTTTAAATAAGATTTTTAAATAGTTTTTGATAATTTGTACTCGGAAACCCGCGGTGTGGCACCGTCCGTGCCGATCACTGGTGATCTCGCTGACTTTTCTATGGTGGCGTCATCTACAACAATGACAACCTGACTATGTAGGATAGATGATTGCCAGTCTGTATAACTTGCTTTTCTCTGCTACTTCTAACTTACTAGATCACATCCATCATTGGTGAAGTATTACCTGCAAACAGAAGGAAAGTTTTAGTTTTACATGTTATGCGTATACTATTAGTTCAGTGGCGAGTTACTGATTATTTATATGGTAAATAACAAACATATTTAACCCTTTAATGGTCGAGATTTAAAAAATACATGATTCAAAAAAACTGCATAAGATATACATATGCATAAAATACACAAAGATGATAATTATTGTAGGGATTACCCTACTACTACTACATACTAATATGGAGCATTCCATCGTTACGTAATCGACAATTGCACTCATTTTTTTCGAATTTACAAGCCTGGTACTCTTTTGGCTTGTCTTTTTATCGTATATTATTAGTATTATCTTAAAGAAGCTTGTGTTTTTAAATGACTTTATAACCAACTTTTACTATAAAACGTAAGTTGACAAAGCAATTCGGCATTAAAGCAAACGTTACGTAAGCGACTCATACTTATTACTACGCCAATACTTTAACTTCAATTAGGCACTGCTTAAATAATGGATTTTGTTAAAACAGATTTTCATGGAATGCTGCTTCCATATATGTGATATTAATCTAATATGGCCCTATAACGGTTAAAGTTTGACGTATGAGTAAGAAGTCGTTTATTCGTAAATTTAGACAGACGAAAAAAAATAACAAATAAAACATACGACGGAAAAAGTGACACGAAATGCTGGCGACTTTGAGGTCTTCAGATGAGACCATGAGAAAAAACACGCCCTTTACGACAATACTAACTCCTTGAAGAACTATTTCAATCACGGCAACCCCAGAGCCCGAACTAAATCAATTTCCTTGACAGTAAAGCAATAAATTAAACGTCTAACCGATTTACTACCGCAGCTAATAACTCAGTCGCCGCAACGGAGTATGGAAACGAAACAGAGTCACAGATAAGGCAGAAAGATGTCAGAAACCACGCAAAATTTAATTACACGATTTTTATATACTAATATACCTAGTCTAAATTGTGGTGGTAAAATTTGCTCGCTGCCTTATTTTATTACAGGGTTAAAGTACTTCAGTATTGTAATTCCTCTGCTGGTGACCAGATACGGACCAGTAGTTCTATGGCCTGATAATTTTCTTAATATAGGATGTTTCAGTCCAAACTATTGGTAAGTTTATGAAGCAAACGGCATCCCAATTCAAGATTAACTATGTTAATTCAATTTAAAACAAACTATGGGTACTTTACTCTATAGATGAATAAAACAAGAAGAGCGACAACCTCTTTAAGTCGGGTTCCTCCAATATTCAGATTATTGCTAGATGGTGACACAAAGTAGCAGGTCTCAGTTTGGAAGTTTTACTAAGTATTTTGAAGCAGGTTTCAGTTCCATCCCATTAGGTATGTCCGACGCTTAGAGCTTTTGTCAAAATGACTAAACTTTCGTTCAATAGATGGTGGTGAATATTAAAGGAAAGCGACTGCATAGACACTGGGGTCATCCATTTGGGGTCAGGGGGTCAAGAAAATGTTACATGTTGTGACAAGGGGGAGGGGGCAGTCACAAACATCTTAAAATTCGTGTGACGTACTTTATGGGTGACCCCCTGTCAGTTTTCTTGTTTCATTCCTCCATGGCTTCTTAACACATTCAGTGCCAGCGCTACGAGCGTAACCGATAACATGGGAAAATGCGTATGTAACGAAAAGCGACTACGGACTGAACGCTTGCCTAGCGGGTTGCTGGCAGTGAATGCGTTAATTTCTATTTCGAGTTTGTTGTATGTACGAAAGTTGAAGCAGGTTATTCTGTTTCGTTTCTTTACTCCTGTCAATGCGCCACCCACAGCTCGACCCGATTGCCTTTCACCTAAAATAAACTAAACAATACTGAAGGCACTTGTGGCTGTCTACTAAAAGTACTAAACTATACAATATGTATACGTACCTTGATCAATCAAGATAGAAAGCTTTTATCTACCGTGTTACCATAATGTAGCATTAGGCGTTCAATGATATATTGAACAATAGAACATAAAACAATCCAATTCATACAACTTAGTACAGAATCGAAAGTAGATTTTTGACATAAAACTTTAAGGGGCCCACTGATTAACAGTCCGCCGTACGGCCTGTCAGAACGAAAAGTTGACAGATTCCGAACAACTGACAGGCCGATACCGTCCGGCGGACTGTTAATCAGTGGGCCTCTTAAGAGAAAGATGCCTCGAAAATAACTTGATGAAGCGCTTAAGCGTTAGATCGCTGCTAGAATTATAAGAGCTCTTTCGAACTTACGTACAGTTTTTTGCGGGTATGGAACCAGTTTTCTGTAATATGCGTGCAAACAGAATGTACCCACAAAAAACTGGACATAAGTGGGAAAGAGCTGTAAGACCTATTTGAACGCCTATTGAGCACCTATTCATACCAGCGTATATTACCGCGTTTCAGCTAGGCGCTTTCGGAACAATACTGCTATTTACAGCCAAGAAGGCGTATATTGGCCTGATTAAGCTGTGAATATAGAACTTGGGGATTTGGTGTGGAGCCTACGTTCATTATCCTTGTTAATATACCATCCTTTATGAAGTGAACGAACCGCCTCATACTGTAGTCCCCCGAGCAAACCTCGACCTAGGTTTATTTGTATAAGAGAACAGATCTACTGATTAGGCTTAGGCCACACTCATCAACATAGTTTTTAAATATTACGGAATGTCCCGAATGAAACTTGACGAAGCGCTTAGCTTGGATGGCCGCTATTCAACGCCTATTGAGCACCTATCAATATCTGGGGATATTGCCTCGCTATTCAGCTAGGCGCTTTCGGAACAATACAGCTGTTTCAAGCCAAGAAGGCGTATGTTGGCCTCATACTCCTATTAATATGGAACTTGAGGAATTTACCCAGAGCGTTGAGCTTAGTTGGTCCAATTATCGTTTAGTTAGTGTTGATCTTTTCATGGTTGCCTCGTTATAGTCTGCAACAATTTCTTGCATAACTTAGAGTGCAGAAATATTTGTCCGAATCTTATTTACATAGAGTCATAAAAGCTTGACTAAACCGAACTAAACCCAATGATATAAGTGCTTTTGTCAACAATAAATCCTACAAATCGCAAATAACTTCAATCTTGACTTTCAATGTCTGCTAAAATTGCGCTATATCGATATATCGAGTTTCATGGTAAATCCAATTCTATCAAGTTATTGATCATATAGTCAGTCTGAAAAGTTATATATATTGTAGCGATATAAGATACAGTTTTTGTCAAGTAAAACTGCTTTGTTAAAACAACTTAAATCAATATGCCAGTGATTTTAGAGTACCTAGCAAACTTGTTTACCCAGTGGTCTCAAGTGTTTCCTCACATTACAGCATTTCATTTTTTCAACATTCACGTTTTTTCGTCCATCACACATACATACATACATATAATCACGCCTATTTCCCGAAGGGGTAGGCAGAGACCACGGATTTCCACTTGCTACGATCCTGACATACCTCTTTCGCTTCCTTCACTTTCATGACATTCCTCATACACGCTCGTCGGTTTAGGGTGCTCTTGACCTGGCCCTTCTTTCTTTCTTTCTTTCGTCTATCATAATGCATCTATTCATACTTAAAAGGCACCATCGTATAATAGAGAAAATCCTTTATGTCCCGAGAACAATCGGAAATAAACTCTGCGAGATTTTTTTAAATATTGAATATAGGAACGTAATTTCCAATGTTGTTATGGTTGTGTTCTAATCAGTGGTTATAACTTCTTTCACCTTTTCTTACCAATCCAGAATAACCAAATCCTATGATTTTCATTGATATTGGCATTTACGTCTTTTCCACCTTGCAATATCTAGCCCGTATCTAGGGCAACGTCCCCGCGTCCCGGTTCCCGAGTTTAATTTCCGCCAGCGAAGCGATGCTTAATGCGCCGATTTTAAATTTTAACTGGCTTTAGCACGAGCAGGTTTTTTGACTTTTAACCTATATAGGGATAAACTGAGACTGAACATGGGATTATTATTTGTTTTGTTAACGTTGGCAAAACAATGTAGTGTCGTTTTCTACAAGGATGGATAGACACTGAACGTATTAATAAAGTTAATGTTACGGATTTAGAGTTGCACCTTTATCCCAACACAGCGTCGTATTGACAATTGACCAGTTTGTATCTTCTGTTCTGGCTGATAAGGAAAGAAGTTTGTTGACAAGCTTTTAAATACGTTCGGGTCAAATCTTGCAAGCTATTAAATGTCCCACATCCCATTATTCGATTGAGCTGAATCTTCACATACCTACATAAGTTACAACCTAGCTGGGTGAAAATGCAATGTTATGGTACGATCGAGCATATCTAATGATGGACACAGGAGGTGGCCATTGAAACTCTGTGATAAAACAACGAAACAAAATTGTGTTTGGGTTTGTTGAAATGGTCTTGACGAGTATAGTTTTGCATGTTGAAAGAAAAGTAAATTCAGCGATAAAAGTTTGTATTGTATCAAAAATGAAATACCTATTTGTTATTGTGCCTTTATAACAAGTTGGAACTCCGTGCGTGACGTCACTTTTATGGTATGATATTACCGAAACAATTTCCCAATTTAGTTTTTTCCTTTGCAATAACTATTTGGCAATAGCGTGTCGGTTATTTATGGACTATTGAAAATACTACGATGTTTGCAAGTCCTTAGGGCCTGTTTACACATTGATGAGAGTTAAGTGCGAGTTCGTACTATAATATGGCAATTAGCCACTTTTCGTGTTTAGCAGTGACACTATGGTTTACTGCGACATAAACGCATATTGCTTGTGTCAGCGCAACCTAACGTGTATATATAGGCAGGTTTTTAACGAATATACGTTCTTATACTATCACACATAACGTGTTTTACTACATACTACTCGTCCCTGCTCGAAACAATGTAACAAGCTCACTCTTGTTATTTGATTGTATATATGTCACTCTTGATATCGGATTGCTGATTTCTACACCTTCTCCTTCAGAATACCGGTGCGTGTGAAGGGAAAAGGTGTACAAATCCGCAATCCGACCGGCTCTCACCTACGGCGCTGAATATTGGCCTTTGAAGAAGGGAAGGTCCATACCACAAAACTGCACACAAAAGAAATGAATATGTTGAGGTAGGCAGGAGATGTCACTCTACTTGATAGGGTTAGAAACGAGCACATCCGCGGCAGCTTTAAGATCCGGCCCATAGAAGATAAGCTCTTCGAATCGCGCTTAAAGTGGTATGGCCATGTCATGAGTTTCTCCATTGCTTCGCTCTCTCTCACAATTGAATGCGCTCTTGACATTAGCACCGGAGTGCGACTTGATTGCGTGGCGATGGGAGGCTGTGAGAAGGGAATGCCTGAGATTTTGTGAGATGATGGATGCTAGGCCCTCAACTGTGAAGTTTTACGCTGTTAATTTATATAATTTCATGACGTATTGGTTGCGACTGTAATGTTATGGAAATATGTTTGAAATAAATAAATAAATAAATAAATGAGGAAGCCAGAAGATCACATGACTAGACAAGTCCTGAGCATCAACGTTGGCTCAAAAATATCGGGCAGAGGTAGATCCCTTACGACATGGATGTCCGTCATTAACAACGACCTTAACAAAGCTCAAATAAATGTCTGGACGACCCAGGACAGATACGCCTGGCCAAGAATGACGAGGAGAGCCGACCCCAAATGACATGGGATAAGGCTAGGCAAAGAAGAAGACTCTTGTTATTTGATGGCGACCTTGCCAGGATTTGCTACTAAATACGAATAAAAAATGTATGAACTCGCACTTAACACTAATCAATGTATAAATAGGCCATTAGACAGCAGGCTGGCACCGAGCAGCAGTGGGGCTTTAGTAAAGATTTTACACATCAGTTGATCAGGCGCATGTGGCAGAGTATTGAGTTTCCTAGGACAGATGTGCCGAAAGAACATCTTTGGAATTTAAAGAATGTTTATAAGAATTTTAAAGTTGAACATATGTCGAGAACAGTTTTTGCTAGTTTTGTCACATTACCTCGGAATAAGTAGAGGTAAATATTTTTTGGTAGGATGCATTTGCTGCTATAAATTAGAAACGCATAGTACAATAGACACAATAATGTTAACTATTCAATATACGCACCATTAATAAAGACAACATTTTTCTTATAAGTAAAGAATTAGAGTAAATTGTTAGAAAAACCATTTAGTATAATATAAGTACTTAACTAAAAAACGGATTTCATTAAATACAGCGCGACCCCTCTTCCGAAGTCCCCTGATTTGAGTCTTGATTGACACCAGTTTGCATTTCCATATGGACTGTCAAAACAATTCATTCTCATCTGAATCAATCCAGTACTACAATATGACAGTAAGCTTGTGTGGCCAATTCATGAACCATTAAGCAACACAAGCGCTCACATAGTTGCGGACAATGCGGATAGATGGCGCGACGCGTCGATACCCGCCAACATTGACTCTTGCGCAAGTTACGCATAGTAACAGAAAACTTCGTAATCGTCTGTGAGCAAGTGTCTAGCGTATCCTGAGCTATGGAATTCAGGGAACTGTAGGTTATCAGAAGTCAAGAAGAGTATAGATTGTTGGCTGTCGTGGTGGGTTAGTGTTGTGAATGTAGGCCAGCTGCAAGCTGTTGATATAACGAGATAAACACCAGCCCGCCGACACTGAACGGATGGTTTATATTGAACATGCGGTGTTATGAAACATTAACTTATGCTATATTTCTACCATACCTGTCACACTACAAATCTGTATGATGCCTAGCGTATTTGGGGTATTCAATTTACAGTGGTTGTACAACTTGTAAATCAACTAAGAAATTAAGACAAGGTGAAGGTTGCGACAGTCTAATAAATAAATGGACGGGACGGACTGTGGCCATCATTGGGGAAGGCTTTTAAGTTCAGCAGTGGTGTTATCTGACAGGAATACCTATATTATGGTTGAAATACTCATAATTCGAGTCTTTAGCTACGCGCCCACATGAATGTTAAATGTATGCTAGTTATGCTACCTATGTATGCTAAATATTAGTTAGCACTTCGGGTAATCTAACATGGATTGCAACTATATCTTAGGATATTTTAAGAATAATTATAATAGCATAAATAAATTGCTGTGATAATTAGCTTAAGATAATATATTTGTAAATTTATGACTACTCATAAGTGATTGTAGGTAAGCTTATCCATTATCCAATTACGATTATAAATCATGAATATTCGTTGCAGCTACGGTCCAATAAAACTTAAAATGCTACAGTCAGACAAATCGATACGTCACCATGATTCTTTATAACTATGTACTTATGCTCGAAGGTAAGCGATGGCATCAAAAGGATCGTCAGCTTACGCCATTGGTCAACCGCCCTTTCACCGATGACGCATTTTTGTGTAATTTCGTTGATCGACTATTCTCTGAAACATCGTGACTGTCCAAGTGCCCTTGAACGAAGCAGTACTAGGAGGTTATTATATGTTCCAATAAATACAGGTCTCCACACCAAAATGAAACAATATGTTGAATAGACATAATCGGGCCATTTCGTTGAAAGTTGTGTAAGTGTGTACTACACAATTTTATTTCAAATATCAAACATTTATTCAGCAAATAGGCCACAGGGGCACTTTTACATGTCCATTTTTACAAACAATAAAAATTACAAAAAAACAATTACAAATATGGAATCGATGAAATAATAAATACTTTATTAGAGATGTATAAGTCTCTAAGTGTCAGAGATAAAATATAAAAAAATTAATAAATTATCCTTAGAGATGTAGAGGGTCTCCAAGGCTTGAATTCTTATATAAATAATTAAAAGACAAAAAATTAAAACAGACAAGAACCGAATTTTAAACATTTTTATGTTTTTCTACTTAGGATCAGCCGAATCAGAAGCTATTTCGATCCTAATAGGAAAAAGTGAAAATTGCCCCAAGATTTATTTCCATTATTTGTATGACGGCAGAAGGATCGAAAAATGTATGGAAAGTTCTGGACCATTTTTCACCTATTAGGATCGAACGAGCTCGTTATGTCTAAGAAACGACAATAATTATAGGAGTATAGTCTTCTTCTTTTCGTGTCGAGGTTCCTTTTAACGCAAACCGTAGCACATCTACTGGCGTGCCCGCATCACTGCTCGGAGATGGATCTGAGGGACGCGACAGCCAGGGCTGTCAACACCGCTGCCTATTGGGCTTCCATCGTATAGAAAAAAAAGGAACCTCGACAGGAGTATAGTGATATTATATTAAGCAGCGGGCCAAATTGCATAAATAAATATATAACATCCGGATGACACAATATTAGATTCGAGAAACTAAATAAGTCAGTTCTGCCAGAGGCAATATACCTAGACGCAATCTGGGTTTACCCGAATATTTGTTAATGTAGGTAGTCGCGAAAATTGCCCTTCTCTCCTAGCCGATTCTAATGATGAATTATACAAAAATATAACGTACCATGGGGTGGAAGGGGCATTCTCGCTATGGCGCTTGAACCAGTAACATTTAGTACAAAGGCTACTGCGTGTTAAGATTGTTTAAGGGTGTTGGAGTAATAACTTGGAGTAAAATAAAAGTAATTGGTTTTACCAAGGACTTTGATTCGTTACAATCGATATCTACTATCCGATAGAAATTTTAAACGTTTATGTATAAATAAGCTCAATCTGCATAAATGCAATGAGCGTTTTAGCGTTGCGCTGCGTCGGTTTGAGATACTATACTACACGGAAAGAACATGCCTAGTCACTTTTTTCTGAAAATCAGATTTTAATCTCAAAATGCAGAGCTCTTAATGAACTACTTACATCTTCTGTGACTACCGTATAATATATTAACACAACATTACATTAAAAAAACTGATCACGGAATCAACGTACATTTTGAACATCGTTAAGACGGGTAACAAATGTTCAAAACGCGCTTACTCAAAATGTTACTAAATTGACTAGACATGTTCTTTCGCCTATACCAGGGGTTCCCAATCTTTTTCAACATGCGGCGCAGTTACAAGTTTAGTATTTTGCAACGGCGCCCTTGTAAATTTAAAATCACGGTCGAAAAAGAGTGACACGACGCTATATTATTTACCGATGCGAGCGCTCAAATAGGTACCCGCGAATATTTGTGGTTTCGGATAATGATAGAACTCACGGCGCCCCTCTTTACTTTCTACGGCGCACCAGGGCGCCGCGGCGCACACTTTGGGAACCCCTGGCCTATACAATAGACTACATGATCAGATATTTGTGAGCACCTTGACCGCTTTGATATATCCGGTGGCGACTGTACAATTATCGTACGAATACGGATGTATGATTCATACCGAGGCGTCTCACCCCCCATCTTATGACGCTACGCTACTCGTATTATTAACTGCATTTAAATGAGATGCTATATTCGAGTCAGGCTATAAGACTTGCTTGTCGTTCATATTAAATGCCTCACCCCCGCGGGGAATAATCCAAGCAATAAAAAGGTTCCTGTTTAATCCCGAAAACTAACTAGGTATCTGCGTCTTCGTGCGTTTGGGTGATTGAATAAACATTTACACCTTAATAATATATATATACCTATATAAGTATGATATTACCGGTTTCTACGGCGAACGCAATTTAATATACATTTTATTTGATCGGCTATTGTTTTCGTTACTTAGTTTAGGGGCTCCATACGATTAATCGTTTCGATCAGCCTCACGAAAATCGTGACGATCGGTCGCTTCGAAAATGCCAGCCAATACACGTGTATTGCTCCGTAGCAATGGGTCGCTACAAGCGCCTGCATATGAATGAGATAAAAATCTAATCGTTCATCGCAAAGAGCCACACAATGTCGTCATCGTTACGATATTTATGATTGAATGAACGGGTTTTTGTTGCGATTTCCGATATCGTCTTCGATTGAGTAAATCTCCTTCTTCCTCGCGTTGTCCCGGCATTTTGCCACGGCTCATGGGAGCCTGGGGTCCGCTTGACAACTAATCCCTTATAATTGGCGTAGGCACTAGTTTTTACGAAAGCGACTGCCATCTGACCTTTCAACCCAGAGGATAAACTAGGCCTTATTGGGATTAGTCCAGTTTCCTCACGATGTTTTCCTTCACCGAAAAGCGACTGGTAAATATCAAATGAATATCATACATAGGTTTCGAAAAACTCATTGGTACCAGCCGGGGTTTGAACCCGCGACCTCCGGATTGAAAGTCGCACGCTCTTACCGCTAGGCCACCAGCGCTTCGAGTAAGTAAATTATCTACGTTATATACACTATCAATCGTTTCGATCGATCTGTATCGACGGATTGTAAAGATGAATTGTACCATGTATGGAGCCTCTTAGTTAAGAGTTGCAGATTTAAGGCCAATACACACGAGATTACGTATCTTGACAAATATAAATTATTACTAGCTTAGTTCGGGTGCACTCGGTGAATGATCTCTATAATCATTATGTCAATGGATGAGTCTACTAAATGATGCGGCGTGGTCACGGACTCTAACTGTAAATTTTGTGGCCTAAGACACGAGAGCAAGCGGTCAGTCAGGCGGGCGGAATAGTGAAGGCTTCGTCACGTTGCAGCGAAGCATGGGAGTTGAATGTCTCCAAGCCAGAGTGTAATATATGTACAACAGTGCTTGTGAATACCACGGCATTGAGTAGATAAGTTTACCTAGCTAGATGATGTCCCAACCAGCTTTAAAAAAGTTCGATAGACGGTTGCGCAGGTTCTCCTTTCGTCTATCGACGCGGAATCGGCAATAGCCGATAGCCGAGCCGATCCGAGACGAACGACGCACTTTTAGCTCTCATTGCGGGGACATATAGTTTTTTTCTAACGGCTTTTACCGATTCCGCGTCGATAGATTTGGTGAGACCTTTTAGGTTAGGAGAGTTGCGAGTTTCGATGTAGTGGTATAAAGTGAGGCGTAGACTAGCAAGAATTTGCATGCAATTTAAGTTACATTACCGACTGCTAAGGTAAACTGTATTCAAAAGTTTCATCAGACACCGCAATGTAATGAAAATTGCATGCAAGTTCTTGCTAATCTAAACTTCGCTTAAGACAAGAGAGCAAGCGGATAGATTTTTAGGAAGAGAATAGTATTTGGGTTTT
Organism: Cydia pomonella; assembly: GCF_033807575.1. Lineage (NCBI taxonomy): Eukaryota > Metazoa > Arthropoda > Insecta > Lepidoptera > Tortricidae > Cydia > Cydia pomonella. Next base: position 10,720,523 of record NC_084726.1, read on the forward strand.
TTCAAGGGTTTTTATTTGGGAACCAAGATATCATTTTTTAAAGACCAGCTTTTCAAACGCTCTTAAATCCCTCGTGTGTCATGGCGACCAATCGACCATGACTTGGACCATCCCAATCCCAAGTGTATGGTACAAAAATTGCCCAAGCGTGTTCGCGCACCATGTAACCAGGTAATTAAAAGATCTGTCTCTGATAACTCCCGACTTATCTGCAGATGAGAGTCGTTAAAGATAACCGTATAAGTTAAGTGTGTCTAGCTTGGGCCTTTTTTGCTATACTTGGTGTTAATTTAGTTTAGCCATGCCGACTTTTCTGGGGCTTGGTGGTAAGGATATTTTATACCATCGTCCACTAAATCCACTATGTTAGAATCAGACCACGCTAAGTTTTCATGCCAAAATGCCTACGTCAAGTATGAAGCTTATATTATGTACATAGTAGTACATAGTATAGTACATTATGTACTATATGCATTCGAGTCTAACTAGCAATTCGTTAATTTTTTTTTATACTATGTCGGTGGCACACAAGCACACGACCCGCCTGATGGTAAGCCAGTATGTAGCCTCTGGACGCCTGCAACTCCAGAGGTGTCACATGTGCGTTGCCGACCCTAACACCCCCGCACCCTCGTTGAGCTCTGGCAACCTTACACACCGGCAGGAACACAAGACTATGAGTAGGGTCTAGTGTTATTTGGCTGCGGTTTTCTGTAAAGTGAAGGTACTTCCCCAGTTGGGCTCTGCTTTAGATCTGGATTGACATCCGCTGTGCTGTGCTCTATCACACTAAGCGAGATGAGATTCACAGTGCCCATACCTATCTTGTGCCCAATTTTTTTGCAAATATTTAACAGGGGATTTAACTGTCCAAGTGTCCACTGATGTTTAGTTAAAACTGTTAAATCTGTGTGTTTTTAAGTTCCTAGACTTAGTAATAACAGTAAAAGCACTTTGGTAAATTGTTTATTTTCTGTCAGCTACGGCACGTTCAGAAACCCGGCTAACACTATTTAAAACGGCAAAAAGTTTGACCATTGTAGTGTTCCGTTAATCCGTTATAGAAATCTCCCAACACTCAGCAGCTTTCCTGTAAGTTCTTAATTAATTATGACATAGTTATACGGTAGAGCCAGCAGTAGAGCGTAGGTACATTGAACTCATCAGGTTGCTTGTATTTCTAACAGCTGAGAAAATTACCTACAGTACACAAAGCAAAGGAAATTCAAATTAGATTAGGCTTGTCAACGATTTTTTTAAGCGTCGTCATCGACAGTCAGCTTAAAACTCTTAAAAATCGCCACTGACTGTATGTATGTTGCTTTGAACTATATATCGAAACATGCAAAAACTCCCAGAATTATATACAGTACCAATTCCTGAACCATTTCCAATAAAATGAGATCTTCGATAACCGATACAACTTTCTTTACGGATCTTCATGTTGCAGTATATCGAGGTTCTACCACGTACACCAAAAATTCGTTTCGCGGCAGGCCCCAGAGGATTTATTTCTTGTGAAATTGCAACTAAGTTGGATATAATAGTTTTTAAGCGCTATGAATAGCTATAATGAGGTAACCGAAATTTGAATTCGTATATTCCGTCCCTGACACTCCAGTGGAAGAGTGATAGAGATGAGAGATAGCCGATCTTCAAATTTCGATAGCCCTGAGTCACGTTTCTCGTTCGGGTGTTCTGTTAGTTTGTTCGTTTATTTGGATGAATCTCGGTAACTTAGTCACGGCGTTCCGTTCCGGTGGTAAACATTGAGTCATTGGTAATAATAGCACGGTAATGGCTAACACGAAAACCTGTTTAGATCACATATACACCAATTTAACTAAATCTGAAATAAATCATGTATTATGCACTAATTTAAACGTATCTGATCATTTAAGTGTAGCCGTAGTATGCAGTACAAAACACCGCAACGAAAAGAACACTTGTGTTATTAAACGATTGTTCACAAAAAACTAATATAAGTAATTTTACTCTTAGTCTTGATTTTTATGATTGGACCGAAATGTTAGCTAAATACGCTTCTCCTACACAACAAATCGAGTCGGTCTTAAATGTAATTAAACATTATTTTGACATCTATTTTCCGTTAAAGAAATGCCCTATAAAAAAACATGTAAATGAGTGGGTCAATGAACATATACGTCAATTGCGCTATCAAGTTCGTAAATCAAAATGTACGCTATCGCAGAGCCCGGCTGACACTGAGTTATTTTCGAAATTACTACATCTTGAGGCACGATATTCGTCCGCATTAAAAAATACTAGATATGAATTCATAAATAACATTATTTCTAATGCTGATGACGTGCGTCGTTGTGTTTGGCGTGTCGTTGCGTTGGAGACCTGCAAAAACAACAACGCGGGGAGCACCGCGCTGGACGTACTCGTGAGCCGGTCGCTTGGAGACTGCGCCGCCGCGCGCGCCGCCGCTGCGGCCGATCAGCTGAACCACTATTACGTAACGGCCAACGATAACAGTGCCGGGCCAAGTGTGAATGATGCACTCGCCTATTTAGAACAATATCTCTCGGGTAAGTCGCCCATATTTCAATGTAACCCTTTCACACTGGCCGAAATTTTGGACACCATAAGGTCTATAAAATTAAAAGAATCGAAAGATATAAATGATATGTCCACTCACATTCTTAACTATTTACCACCAATCCTGGTGTCTTTATTGCTAAGCCTGTTTAACGATTGTATTAAATCTGGAACCTATCCGAACTCTCTAAAAAATATAAGGGTTCAGCCAATTTATAAGGGTAAAGGTGAGATGCATCTTGCAAAATTTTATAGACCTATATCCTTAATACCGATCGTCTCTAAAGTTTTCGAGCGCCTGTTGAGTAGGAGGATAATAGATCACCTCACTACAAATAACATCCTTAACAAACAGCAATATGCCTACCAAGCCGGGCGCTCCACGGTGCATGCCGCGCGTGACGTCATCGCGCGCGTCATGACCCACCTCGAGCGAGGGCGAAAAGTAGCAGCTATATTTTGTGACTTGTCGCGCGCATTCGAAATGGTCGACCATGAACTACTTCTCAAAAAGATGGCGCGCTACGGTATGGATGGCAGCTTTCTCGATGCGGTCGCATCATTTTTATGTAACCGAAAGCAATGCACATACGTGTTTAACACTAGGTCTAAAATTGAATCACTACCCGGCTGCGCCGTGCCCCAGGGGTCGACAATGGGAAATTACCTATTTTTACTACTTGTGAATGACATTACGGCAGCTTGCCCTGACCCTGAATATGTAATGTTCGCTGATGACACTTGTATTATAGTTAACGCCGACAGTGTACCTAATTTAAAGCAAAAACTAAATCAGGCAGTTGAAAAAATATCAGCATGGTTTCAGGCTAATGGCATGCTTCTCAACGTCGAAAAAACGAACCTGATCCACTTTCAGCTTTGCAATAGAAAAAACGATAAACTTAACATTTTATCTAACAACGTACTTTTACCGCAAGTGGATCAAGTAAAATATCTTGGATTTAAAATCGACTCGGGTCTCACGTGGTCGCCTCATATAGATGCCACCTGCGCCAAACTGAGCTCTGCGTGCTATGCGCTGTCGAGGCTTGCTCCAACCCTGTCCCTAGATAACATAAAAAAGGCATATTACGGGTACTTCCATTCCATCCTAATCTATGGTGTTGACCTTTGGGCGACGGCGGCTGACCGCGACAAGGTTCTAAAAGCTCAAAAACGGGCTATTCGAATAATGGCTAAAAAACCTCACGATCATCCAGCACAGAATCTTTTTAAAGAACTAAAAATACTTACCCTACCCAGCGTTTACATTCTTGAAGCCGCCCTGCACGTTAGGCAGAGCCTTGCGTCGCATCCGACTCGCGCGCAGCACCACGCCCCTGGCCGGACCACGCGTGGCCAGCACCTGCTAGTCGTACCATCTCGGAGACTCGCTAGGGCTCGGAAATCACTTAGTGTCTTGGGGCCCAAGATTTACAACTCTCTTCCAGCTGATATAAAAGAATCACGATCTGACGCAATTTTCAAAAATAAACTGAAAAATATTTTGTTACTCATGGCTTGTTACACCATTGAAGAATTTTTTGAGAAAATTAAATCACTCAATGAACTAGGTATATCATTGACCCACTCACATAAATAACTGCCTATTGCATAATAATTGTACCTATTCGGTCATTGAACCATTATTTTAATGAATTATTAAATTATTTTTAGTTTTTTTTCCGATTTATACCTAGGTTAAGAAAAAATGACATGTAAAATGTTGAATTTTACCAATAAATTTCTGATTCTGATTCTGATTCTGATTCTGATTCTGTAATAATAGTTTCGATTAATTAAGCATAAATGATTATTCGTAATTAATAGGATTAATTAACATTGCATTGTAAATGTACTTTGTATATAATAATACACATGCGTGATTATACTCGGTGTAAGACATACGTTTCAAGTTTAAAAATGTGTATTAAAAGTTTTAAAACTTAAAAATCTTAAAATGATTTTTACTTAACCATGAGATGTAAAAAATCTGAAATAAATAAATTGAAAATTGAAACTGAAATGGTTTGTGTCAAATGTTTTTAAGATTTTTTTTATTTTCAATCTTAGGCTAGACATTTTACAATACATATTTTTATAAAAGGAAAATAATAATATAAAAATCAAAATTTTACCGAACATTGTCTACTCAGAAGTCAAAAGTCCGCACAAGTGACATTGGCAGAATCCACCTTGCTAAAGTTAGCGAGGAGTAAAAAAAATTTATAAACAAAAAAATACTTATATTATAGGTTTTTAGTAAAGGGGAACAGAACGATGGTACTACGGGTGTTAGACTGGCTGGCTGTTGGCAATAATAGCCCCAAGTACTAACAACACGTAACTAACCATCGATGGACCTTATATCCTTGCAATAAGGTTTAGAAATGGTCACTACGATGGTACCTCTCACGAGCCTGATGAGGCGGCCGGTTGGCACATCACCATCAATCATATTAACAATGAGAGCAGTAAGAACTTTCGACATAGCCGTATAGGTACGAGATGCAGTTGGAAATGGATAGACCAGTTTTGCAATCGCTCATTGTTACATTTAGCCATAGTGGCTGTTGGTTGCAATCGCCCAAAGAACTACAGGTTTGAACAAAAAAATAGCCTGACTATATTCTCGCCTACTAGACCTATAGCGCTGGCAATGTTTTGGAGCCTAATTTAAAAAATAATAGCATTATTTTTTTCACTTATGAATACCTATATTGTTTACTTATCTAACATTTTGTCGTCATATAAGTATATACATACCATATATGTACGTTAAGGCCATGCCTTCGACATTGTGGCCGTATACGAGTAGATACTTTTGGAAATTAAGATAGACCAGTTTTGCAATCGTTTATTGCGTTACATTTTACATTTGGCCATAGAAAGATGGCTACAGATACCGACTAGTTGCGAAGGCTCCAAAGAACAAGAAATTGCAAGAAAAATACACACGAGTCCTTTATCCACTATCATTGATCAAGCTAGAGCGAGCTCCGTTTCAGTGTGAGTAAAAATGCTTATGTAGGGCTGTCCTGTTCTTCCCCTATAAGGGGCGCATTTCGTTATTATAATAATAATATAATATAATAATATAATATTTATTTCAGGCAATGTACCCATATCACAAATTACAAATTTACAATATCACATTAAAATACAATAACCTAAACTTGGTATAAATGGTATAAATTGGTATAAATGATTGTCGATTCAGTTTTTGGAAAATTAGCAAAATGGCGGAGCCGTCGGAGTTCGCGTAGTCTACATCTCACAGAGCCCCTGGTATTACTTGTACGAGTAGACTACTCAACTTATTTTGAGCAAAACAGGTACAGTCACGGTATTAAATATCGACACGGACAAAGTGCCACAAATATGTACACACTACTTTAATGTATAGGCAACAAGGTCGTGTATACATATTTTTGGCACTTTGTCCGTGTCAATATTTAATACCATGACTGTACCTTATTTTTGGGAAGAGAAGGGAAGCCCTAAAACTGGGCAGAGGGCTAAACGACACAGACCAAAATGCAAATGGCCAAGCCGCAAGCTACTATAAAAGCGATACCAATTTTGTAGATAGGTACACAGTAACTATGTATAAAGCAATATCTTAATACGTGTCGAATAGTTGTGCTGATTAGGTATTTAAGGCAACTTAATTCCTTAAATTTATACCGAAAGACTAAGAGGGAAGAATAGCTTTTTGAATCTAACAAAGTAACGGTCATTTTTCTGTGAAATTCCATTTCTGGAGAAAACGGTTTCCAGGTTTCCACTAACCAAATCTTAACAAATCACTTTGATTTTGATGTTGATCGTTTCAGCATGATATATTCTAGGTTTATAGGTTCCGCTTTGTTTGAAAAAAATATCTTATGAAAACCTATTAACCTAGTTTTTCATTTTGTCAATAACATACTTAAAAATCAGGGAGAATAGAAAATATTTAGAAGTGGAAAAACGTTTTCTTTTCTTGTACGGACACGTGGTATACTTCCCTCTTAATAAAAAAATAAAAATTATTTATTTTCAGATTCCTCCTATCCATAGATTGTTAGTTACAAGACACTTATAAAACTACATTAGTAAACTATCTTATATTACAGGTTTCATATCAATACCTATTTCTCAGGTCGTATGATATGAAGGTCAGTATATCGGCGGAAAATGTGTTTGCGCTCCCCCTCATCCGCCTCACCACAGATGCAGTCTTCTTCCTCACTTTAGCATAAAAGTCCTCTACACCGGCATCGGCAAACATCCCAGAGGCGCTACAGAATCGAGGAAGCCTAAACAGCATTCTTCAGCTAACCATATCACGATGAGTCGAATAGAGTCAGATTGCAGCGATTGCACATTATAGGCACGATGGCTAATACCTTTCCTAATTTGGCCTGAACAATTGGCTTCCTTTGGCATTTGGCTATGATATCCGGCGATCAACGCCGCATAATAGACATTTGTTTTAGTTTGCATGTGCGAGTGTAAGTTAATGTTACATGATTAATATTTATAGATTTATTGAGACGATTATAGATTGTGTTTTCATTGGTTTGTCTACAGTCAGTAATACAGCTTAGAACCTTTGCATACAAAATTCTATGCAGAGGGGTACCTCTTCTCTGCAGCTAACTGTACAAAGCAGATAAGTTTTTCGTAAGCTCATTTCGTGGTCTGCCCTCATTAGGCCAATAGAGCTCAAAGCAAATGAGTTTGAAAATATAATATTAAGATAACGTTTGCATTCAATTTCAATTTGAATTGCCGCTTATTGGCTTAGTATAGCACCATCAGAGCACTCATCTCATCTCACTCATCGTAAAATGGCTAAGAAAGTGACATTCATGACGCAACCATACTACGGAAACCCAAACCACGGGTATTATATGGTAAAAAAATGATATCCTGATGTCCGATGTTTCATTTGCCCGAAGTTGTTTTGTCGGAAACCGTTAATTTTTTTAAATTTCTGATAAGGCATTCTAATACATAGAAGTTAATAGGTTAGGTAAGATATGTTAGATAGGTGAGACTTCTAAAAAAGCAACGGTTAAAAAAAACGGTTTTCGGTGAAATGAAAGTTTGGTAAATGGAACATCGGACAAATAATGTTTCGATAGGTAACCCAAAAGCACGAAATTAATTAGTTTCTATAAGACGCAATAAAAAAATGTCACAAAGGGCCACCAGTGATATTCTTTGTTATTGACTTGTTACTGAGGCATGCAGATGAAACAAAAGCCCTAACAATCCTAACATGCTTGTTAACAATGTTATAATGTAGCAACAATGCAGGCCAGAGGATTGCAATTTTCCAGGCATTTAGCGGAGGTGTCATCTATAAACTATGCTAGGAACTGGAGCGGCAACGAGATAATATTCTGCCTACGTCGCCTTAGCGTCGTCGCGTTCACAAGTGCTTACAGTTTAGTTGTTCACGCTTTTGGGTGGAATTTCTCTGATGAGATGACTTTTATTAGAGACCAGTTTTTTCCAATCTTTTCACCACGCTTTTCCCAGTATGCTTGTCTACGCCGTTTCAGCTGTTTGTAACCTGTATATATATTGTTTTGTTTAATATTGAATCTTGTGACACTCTTTTTGAACCTTTGCAACCCCCATTAGTGACACCCCTCCACACAACAACATACACGCCAGCTTGAAATACGCGACCCCCCCTAAACGACACACAACAACACCCACCACAGTTTTAAATATACTCCACTGGGTCCTATCATCTTCACCTTCAAATTTGCCAAACAATGACAAACTAAATTTTGATTTCTAAATAATCTTATAGAAGTTATATCTTACAGTAGTAATAAATATCAAATACGGGGCCGAGAGTTGAGACAGGCTCTCAACCATGGAAATCAAATCATGGATAAAATATTTTACATTGTTATGCATTTCGCGCTCACCTGTACCTCCGCGGATGTCATTGTTACGGCAACCATTATGTGTCAGTTGCGTAACGTCGTATTATAGTATTCATAGTTCTAGCGTTTATCGAATTAGGTGAAATGCATAATCAGAAGTTGTGGTCTTAGGTATAAATATGAGTCAGAGTTTGAAGATTTCTAGGTACTTAGCAAGTATGCGGCTGCAAGTGTCAAAGTCGATGTTGATGCTATGGTTGCCATCCGTACAATAATATATAGTATTACTATATTTTAGTCAATTGTATTATATATTATTATACTATATATATAACAATGTTGATTATTTATTTTGACAGAATTTGATGTATTTTAATCATAGCATATGCCTGACCGTTTGAATTTTATTGATTTTAACATTATCAAATTTAGGAGCTTTAAAAAAATTGTATGAAACCTGTTTTTCGCTCCTAACTCTTATAAAAAAAAACCAAAAAAATCAGATGGGTATAGCTATGATTAAAATACATCAAATTGTGTAAAAATATTGTCCATAATGTCAATATCCAGGGAGGAAAATGAGGACTACTTTGTAAATTGTACTTGTATGCAGACTCGTCCACTTTCCTCTTAATTGTTTAAATTTTAAACAATTTTTCTTTGCATATAGTGATATTATTTCCAGGAAATAAATATACCAGTTGGCTATCTAAGCTACACGAACATTTATAAATTTGAAAAAAATGTGTATTCCCATCTGTTTCTGGTGGGGAATTTTAACTAAAAAATACTTGTAATAATGCATTCAAGAAAATTCATCTTACATAACGGACGGGAATGTGTGATGGCGAGTGTTACCTGCTATACGTTTGTTTACCTATATAAGTACACCTCACAGTGTGACAAGAAGCCTCATTTTTGGAGATGTTCTGTTGATGGTCAAAACCGCTAGCCTAGACCAAAACAATGCTACGACTAAAGCTCCCGATTGCCAAATATTACTAGTTTTTGAATAAAAAAATATTGAAAATTAACATCTTTTTAACCGGGTTTATATACAAATATAAAAAACGAGTAAATTATGAACTTTAGGTCAATATTTTAAAATGACTCTAATACAACTTTTTAAAGACTTCACTGACCAGTAATTGAAACACGCTATAAGTGAATCATTTCGAAGTTATTAATATTTTTTTAATATACATTTATATTTTTTTTCTCGGAAACTACTCGATATTATTTTCTGATTACTAAACATAAAAATAGCATTCTATTTCTCCTACAAGCTGTAAAAATTTGGGAATTGTATTGTGTGGACTATCAAAGTTATCAACAAAGTTAAGTTATATCCGGATTACCCGGTTTCAGGGTTGGCAGTAACAAGTTAAAACAATTTATTTTTAATGGGATACAATTTGTTATTTTGGCGTATTTATGATCATTGAGGTATAGTACTAGAGTCGGCATCTCTATCAAAATGTTTCCGCACCTCAATGAAGTGCCGGAACTTCATTTTGTTTAGTACGTCTCCAGCTACTGGCGAGATGCCACGAATGTAACGAAAATTAAAAAAAAAAAATTAAAAATGCCTTTGTGCGTTATGAAAACGTATTCTAATAGTATCAAGAAACATAATAAAAGCAATACAATAACAATCCACTGCGAAAATACTCTTGTTTTAAGCTCATTTAGATTATTTCGAAACGTCAATTTAAACACTCGTGGTGATATGCCATTTTTACTTTTTATATTTCGCAGATATAACACATAGCTACTAATGATTACCTACCTTATTGTTTGCAGAATATATACACAATAATGATATATTACTCTTTATATTGTAATTATTTGTAGTAATTTTCTAACATTTAAAGAGTATATTATGCTATAAGCGCGATATTACCAAAATTGCTACGAGTGTCAAATAGAAAGAGTTATATGATTATTTTTATAAATTTTAATTTCGCCAGTGTCACGTATGTAAAAAAAATCAATACACTTTTAAGAAAATAAATACATTTTATCTTATTATATTATATTAGGTTAAACAATATTCAAACATGGCATCCCTTCACGCGTGTATTAGGATTTTGGAATCTTTACGCAAGTTAGGCTATAAAAACGAAGTGAAGCAGTAGCGCATAGCGCAAAATTTGGAATAATACCGCCTCGTTAAAACAAGGACAGAAAAAATACAGGAAGATATTTGGAATAAAATAGGAGTTTTAGTTGTGGCACCACAAACGATGGTAACACAGCACGTACCGTATTATGTTATGTGATAAGTACCGACATGTTTTTGCAGACATTATCGGCGTTGAGAAATGGCTGCTAGACGGACTATATACAATATTAGTCGATTTATCTAGTAGCTTTCCAATCTTCTCTCTTAAATTTGCTGACTTCTGCAAGCAGCTTGCTTACAAGTACGTGGAAGAGCACCACTACCGCTGGCACCCTATGACTGTGAATGTACATAAAATCTTAGTCCACGGAGCCGCAATCATAGAAAACTCTTCTGTGCCAGTAGGGATGCTCTCGGAGCAAGCGGCAGAATCCCGGAATAAATTTTGGCGACATGATCGCGAATATCATACCCGTAAGTCAGATAGGACCAAAACTATGTTTGATCTTTTTCACAGGGCATTGGTATCTTCAGATCCAATCGTTTCTGCCCAACGCCAAAATCAAAGGCGAAAGATGTTACGAAAACAACCACTTCCTGCCGCCGCATTAGCCTTGATGAAAGTACCGTTATTTGAACCCAATCCGAGTACGGCCTCTGAAACAAGTGATGAAAAAGATTGCGACAGACCCTGTGACGATTTTGAACTGTTAGAAGCCAAACTTGTAATTTTAACCGTCGAGGAATATTAAATATTTTACTTTCTTACACTACCTAACTTGTAGGTACCTAACTTGTTCTCATATCCGGATATTGTGTGACAACCCTAACAATACATTTAAACATGCCATAACTTCAATAGTCCATGGAATTAGTTAATGAAATATTTATAGCATATAGAAAAGCTAAGTAGCTTTCCGTTCTACAAAAATAACAAAATAATATGGTGGATTTTTCGAGAAAAAAAATAAAAACCAAAAATGACTAATTCGCTTCTAATACCGATATGAATGCTGTTAGCACTGTGCTGATTATTACGTTCCATAGTATTTTGATAGTTCTAAAAGTTTTGTTTGAACTATTTTTTTATTATCGGTATCGTTCTCAGCGTATTTTGAGTTTTAGTCAATACCCGGGTACATTTTTCCTGACTTTCAAAAAATTATTTCTCATAAACTAGTAATATTTGGCAATCGGGAGCTTTAGTCGTAGCATTGTTTTGATCTAGGCTACCAGTTTTGACCATCAACAGAACATCTCCAAAAATGAGGCTTCTTGTCACACTGTGCACCTTCCTTAATTGTACTTACTTATTTACTATACATTGAGCATGCAGTTGAGCGGAGTGATGCATTTGCACCACGCATAAACTTCTTTTAACAAGTTTCAGTGGTGTATCTTAGTTTTAAGTTCTTTGTGTAATTTGTTGTGATATAAATAAATTAAAAAAAAAAAACTTCAATATAGCAACTATCAAAACCGACATTTGTATAATAACAAAGACAGGAAGAAACCGAGACGGTCACAATGGGAAGGATTCATTCCCATTTGTCCCTACCGGCCACAGGTGGAAATAGATCCTTCCCATTTGTGCCAGGCGGGAACAGATGGAAATGAAACTATTCCCATATGTTCCCGCCGGGCACAGATGGGAATACACCGAAAGAATGTAGAATAGCCTATTAGTAGCCACTATTGCCACAAATAGCATACGGGCGCAAGAACCGCCAGCATATGTAAAACAATGTTAATTGTCACAAATTACACATCCTTCCTAAATTAGAGGGGAAGTTGGTAATTGTAACGATCAGCTTGTAAACGTACTAAAATGCTCCCGTCATAATATACAATAGGCATAGTGAGCATTAGTAGCGGATGAAACAATGCGCCAAAAGTATCTGGTACCCTGGAATACTTCTCGGGTCAGAGGTGTAGGGTTAGAGCCGGTGTAGCTTTATTTGACGTTCATAAGCGCATTGTAATATGCCTACTTGAATAATAAACTATCTTTATCTTTAGCCCTTATTATTAAGCCTATAATTAGACCTTGCAAACCTCCATGGCCATAGCACCGTCATTTTGAAATTAATTACTACTGTATGTAAATTAAGTTTTACCATGAAATAAATGATTTATGATTTATTTCTGATTATTTATAAAATATACTTCCAAAAACTGAATAGTCAATTTTTTTATATATAATTATATAATCTGCTCACCAAGTATCACGAGAATCTGTTGAAAAATGTGACCTGTAGAGGAAAACATTCTTTCATTTCATGTGTCTGGACTGGACAGATGAAAGATTCTTTCACAAGTTTAAAAGACGCCTTAACTTTCACTTGGTCAATAACTGGTGTAAAGGATATAATTATAGGAGTAGATTAGGAAATCACAGGCATGTCCTCATTTAGTAGGAATATTAGCAATTTTATGACTTCTAGAAGATATAATAATTATACATTAAGGGCTGATTTAGACGCACGCGAACTCGCATGCGATTTAAGTTACATTGCCGACTATTAAGGTTACAACCAATTCGGCCGACCGAACAAATACCGCAATGTAATTAATTTCGCGTGCGAGTTCTCGCACCGTCTAAATGGGCCCTAATTCTAAACAGGAAAATTAATTGCTACACTGCATTCTTTGCAGCCATAACTGATTTAAGTTCTTTATATTTATTAATTGTTGGTACATCTAAAATTGGGATTGTGACGTTTTGAATTAAAATAAATTATTATTTCCAATTAAATTTTAAAGCTAGTAGTACCGCTTTATTGACAACCAACAATCTTTTAGTTGAAGATGGTACAAATATTAAAACCAAACAAATTGGTAACTATTGCTTATACTCTGTATCTTTAGGTATTTAAATAAAAGTAACCAAAATCTACCCTCAAAGCCATTTGAGGGTAGATTTTGGTTACTCCTTTTGCCAGTTGAGGGTAGATGAAAACGTTACATGATCAAATAATGTAGGTTAAAGTCAGGTTGTATAGTTTCAAGTAATGTCAATATGGGTAAGTGTGGTTGACATTGGGGCCAATTTATGCTTTGATTACTGTTTATTATAAGTTCATAGATGGAGCATTCTACAGCAATCTCATTCCCCTGGCTATACCTATTCCCAAATTCCCAGAAGATACCATTCCGCAGTTATGGTTGTAGATGGACTTGGCACAGGTCAGTCATCAAAAATGAGATACTAATTAAGTGGCATCTCCTAGGAATTTGCAAGTAGGTATGGCCAGGGGAATGAGATTTTTGTAGAATGACCCACATTTGTCACTAAAAATTAGTAGCTAGTAATTGTTTTGATTGTTTGGTAAATCATATCAAATATAAAAAAAATTATAAATAAATTCCTAACTTTCATAAATCTTCATGACAGTTAATTCAACTTCTGAATCCTTTTTTATGTGTAGTAAAGTTGAAATAAATAAATAATGCTATTAAAAACTTTAGTAATGAAAGTTTCTATCATAACTTAATTCGAGAACAACACTGATGTCTTGAAGGTCAGCAGATGTTAAGCTTCATACTTTTTTCTCTAAACCAGTAAGGACAGGTGGTTCAAGCCAGGTGCTGTTTTAATTACAGTTAAAAGTTTCAACCAACTGAAGACAACAGGGTTATGAGTTTTCACACTTTATCTGATAAGATAATTGACTTTTTTAATGGTGTGATGCAAATAAGACTAGTGTTATCTTTAGGATTATTTTTTTGGCATTCGTTATGAAGGTAAATGTTTAGCATTTATTGCATGGTATGGTTTGTATCTAGATATGTTACATTGGTTTATGTTCCAGATATTAATAAAAAAAATATGTTATTAATATTTATAACAAATCTAGAAGTATATAATTAATAGGGATAGGTACTAGCACTAAATGCATGATAAAAAATAATAAAAACATTCTAACTCAAGTGCTATTTGATAAAAAATTATACCCCCTTGATGTTATTCTTTAGACAGCAGCTAGCATAGCAAGCATGAGTATATTTAGCACATAAGTGGCATTCATTTATATTTGAGTTATTATAACCAAATGTATTTAATGTAGCCACAAGAATTGGAGCAAATTTCTTATACAAGTATAGTGGCTAACTTTTTTAGGGACTAAAGTTCATATTTAGTGATTCATTGATATTATTTAAACCATTTTTTTAGTGTGCTACTACACAAATGTAATTAATAACTTCTGAACTAGATAGTGGCTTTTATCTACATTAATATGTATATGAATCACCAAGAATAAATAGTCCAATATCGTTCTAGATTATTCTAATCGCGAAATTAGGGTAGGGTGTGTTTATTAGTCACTTGCACTAACAATATTAAAAGTCCTCCCCTAGGGACACCCCATGCCACCCCAATGATAGGAATTATTACACACCTACCCCACATAGAGTACTGAAAAAGCCCCAATTTATATAATAAATTACTTCTAAACCTACCACAAGGTCAGCTCTGAATTCTATTTTCAAATAAGGGTAACCGAAGAACTGCCACAAAACATCGTGTGGGGCCGAAATGAATACGCAAAGAAAAATCGATAACATTCGCGGGTGTTGATTTAAATATTACGTTCGTGTAGCAGAGGCTTCGCACTGCAATTTTACTACAGCCTTCGATGTGTTGTCATTCATAAAATGCTAAATTTACGTTCGTAATCAAATAATCGATCACCCGTGACGTCCACACGCCCGTGTTTACGTTTCTTTATATCGCTCGTACATATACGGACACCGATCAAAAGCTCATCGATGCAGTAAATTATCGCTGTTTAAAAATAGTACCACGCCTGCTTGGCTAACTGTGTAATTATTTATTTGTTTTGCTAAGGAAAGCTCGAGCGATGAACTCTACGTACCTCATTTTGACGCTCGATCCTTTGTAGGGACCAATCCGTGTACACTAATGCACAGCACGCAACAATTGTTCACTTAAAAACTGCATATTTCCACAGGCACAACAGAACATTTCTCTATTATCGACTAATGTACACGTCCGGGACACTACATTCGGTAGCCATTTTTGTCAAAAAGTAATTTTTTACTTTTACGTCCTGTCCCCGATCCCCATTTCGGAAAGAGGAGAGCGAGAGGACGCTAATACCGTACCGACACGACGAAGGAATAAAAATAAATGGATCATTGAACCGGCGACTGCCGGTGCAAACTCGGTCCGAACTAGGGTACGTCACTGAGTTTTGCCTGCAAAAGGACTAAACTTTGAACTTTACTGATACATTCCCGAGCAAAAAAGGTTGCGAGCTTTAGCTTTTACGTACGGTTCGGACCTGTCATCCGAACTTTCGTCCTTATGCGGTGCGACTACCATTCTTGGGCGTATAATAGACGACAGTACAAGGACCAATCGCCTAACTGTGAACCGTATTCCATATTTCTGAAATGACACAACTAATGCCATCTATCGACGAACTTTAAGAATGTAGTTAAATGAGTCACGAATATTTGCACTGGCAATTTTGTATTCTAAGTTTACAACCCAATAAAACTTAAAAATTCAAAAACTAGTACCAATAAAAATAATTTTATGGATTCTATATGAGAATACCATTATAAATGAGTATTTATATAAAAATTAAATTATCACATTTTGGACTTTAGAACGGCAACGGCAACACCCATTGTTACCTGTGACAGCAGCAAACATTCCTGACAGTTTGTTTTCGGAGAAAATTCAGCCTGTTTCTCTTTTCATAAACAGTTCCTTTTTCGAAAATTTCAAGAGAATGGTGGGCGCAATGCCTGTTAATTTGATACCAAAATTTTGCAACGGTACCATGGATAGCCGGAATGGTACCGAGGAAGGCGAGTCACAAGTGAGAATCGGCAGTCGTGTGAAGTGTAATGACGACTTCGCCACAGTAAAATATATCGGAGAAGTGCAAGGATACAAAGGAATTTGGTACGGAGTGGAATGGGATGATCCTGCGAGAGGAAAGCATGACGGATCTTTGGATGATATTCAATATTTTAAAACCTCGAAGCCAGGCGCTGGGTCTTTTATACGGCCAAACAAAATTGCACCAAGTATTACTTGTGCTGATGCTATCAAGAAGTATTACGGAGATCGAGAGGTACGCAGCAAGTGTTCTATTCGTTTTTTTTAATTTTGACTCTGTAAAAAATTGTTTTTATTGAGTCAAAGTTAATAAATTAGGTCATCCACCCACACAAGTAAGTATAAGTGCCTTAGCTTAGTCATGAACTCAAGGTAAACACAGCAATACAATAATATGGTAAAGATGGGTCAAAACTGGTAAAGGAGACATATTTTGTATTGGCAGTATTCTTACTTAAGTATAACTTGGACACTCCCGTTACAGTGTAGTATTACAATTGCTACAAATTACCTTATAAACAAGTTTATTTACATGTGATTAAAAGTATTAAGAACTGTACAGCAATATGCCTATTTTTAACCCTCGAGTGTGTCATAAAAATGTATGTTTAAATTTAATAGAGTTGAATATTATAACTGCCATATATGGCTTTGTATGAACTAGAGCAGGGGTCACCAAATGGTGGACCGCGGTCCGGATCCAGACAGCCAATCTATTTTGTGTTATGCTTTACATTTGCTTGTGTAATGTAAGTACTCAAGTACAGACCGTGATGGTAACCAATTAGCTTCATGTGTAATTTTTTTTTTAATTTTTATAATAATATTTTTATAAACCTTCACATTATTTTATTAAAATGTTGAAGAATTTTGAGTGGTTGAAACGCTCATAATATTGTTGCGAATTTGACTGAGCATGATGATGTTTCAGTTTCAGTTTCTTTATTGGTAAAAAAAATATTTTACAGGTCACACAGGTACATTTGAAATTATGCTAGTTATACATAATTCTAGATAAAAATTAACAGGTGAAAGTTTACGGTTCCTTAATTATGTCATATGTTTCATGCATGCATTTTCTGCAAATCGACAACCGTTGTGCCTATTTTGCATGAAAAGGAGGTAGCACTACTCTAGCCTCCTTACCTCCTCCACAAAACCTATCAGTGTCATCAGGTTGCTACTACCCCTTTAGTGTGCACGGAGTCCCTAGGTATTTGTTCCTGCATAGTTCTACCTGTTTACAGTTTAGGAGAATATGTTTCGCTGTTTCCTCTTCTTCAATCTGCGGCAAGGTCTGCCTTTTTTCCTTTTCCCATCTTTGGGGTACTAGGTTGTAACAATTCCTGTCCTGGTTCTATTCCATTTAAGGTAATTTGTTACTAGGATACATCCATTAATTTTATGTTTTTTCTTATGGTCTTATTTTGTCCATCTTTTTGATGTTGAGAATACTTCTCTCTATGTCCTGTTGGCATACTTCTACCCCCTTATTCATAAACGTGTACTAAATTTACGATGCCGCTGATCATCGTTTGTCCCTTTCCGACGTATTGGTATGATGGACAGGGACAAACGATGATCAGCGGCATTTTAACGTTAGTACACATTTATGAATAAGGAGGCTAGTGATTTCCTATTTTTTTGTATTAAGGTTAAGGCCCACGTTTGGCAACCATAAGTCATGCTAGGGAGGATGCAAGAGTTAAACGGTATTTTAGTGGGATATCTAGATTTTTCATAATCTCTTTCCATGATCAGTATTTTTCCATGCATTACACACTCTGTTTTCCATATTAAAAACAATATTACATGATAATTAAATTAAAAAACAAAATTAAAATTGTTGGTTCGCTTAGTACGTCGTCCGGTAGTACGATGTACAGGTGCCGGCAAACTTCTTGAATGTGACCTTGCCTTTAAATTCGTTTAATTTTTTCATTACTTGCGCGACAAAGATGGAAATACAGTACAAAGTTATACTGTTGTTGTTAAACTCTTGTACCTACTGTATTTCCATGTCTGTCGCGCAAATAATAATAAATTCTACTGTATGCCGCAAGATGTCAACAATCATAGTAACCATAGACAATACCTTAAAATTAAATTTTACATATACAGATAAAAAAAAAAAAACATTATTTTCAGGATGAGACAGTGGCAGCTCATCGGCGCACAGTAATCAATGAATGGAAGAGGGAGATGGGTGCTCCTTTCATTGAAATGGTTGGCTTTGAGAAGATCCATCAGAAACAGTGAGATCTTTATCTTTTACTTTGTATATTTGTATGTCCACTCCACAGTGGTCAATGAGTTGGAGAGCCAAGTTTGCTAAGAAGTACAGTTTTTTGCATTGGCGTTTATTATCACGACCTGATGTTTTGACCAAACCACTCTTTTTTTAATGAATGAGTATGAGTCTTATAGAAACTATGGGTCCTTGGTCATCCAACAGCCTCTTCTTCCTCGCGTTGTCCCGGCATTTTGCCACGGCTCATAGGAGCCTGGGGTCCGCTTGACAACTAATCCCAAGATTTGGCGTAGGCACTAGTTTTTACGGAAGCGGCTGCCATCTGACCTTCCAACCCAGAGGGTAAACTAGGCCTTGTTGGGATTAGTCCGGTTTCCTCACGATGTTTTTCTTTAATGAAAAGCGACTGGTAAATATCAAATGATATTTCGTACATAAGTTCCGAAAAACTCATTGGTACGAGCCGGGGTTTGAACCCGCGTCCTCCGGATTGCAAGTCGCACGCTCTTACCGCTAGGCCACCAGCGCTTCCATCCAACACCAAAAGAAATAATTAAAAAGGTGTTGGAACGTCTAATAGGTGTCTATGGTAATCACATAGGGCTCAGAGGCTGAGTCTGGCGGGTGCAAAGGGGTAACGCCGCCAGTATTCTGAGGTCAGCACTTAGGCTTTTTTTCCTTCTAATTTGTATGTATATTTAAAACTGTATGATACTTTTGCTATTAGTTAGTCACCAAGAACATGTTATCGTGTAACAAATCTTTATTCCTGCAGTGACAAATACGTCATATAATGCGACAACCTATCTGGCCTAGGGGGTAGTGACCCTGCCTATGAAGCCGATGGTCCCGGGTTTAAATCCTGGTAGAGGCATTTATTTCTGTGATGAGCACGAATATTTGTTCTTGAGTCATGGGTGTTTTCTATGTAATTAAGTACTTATAAATATTTATATATTATATTTATCGTTGTTTGAGTACCCACAACACAATCCTTATTGAGCTTACTGTGGGACTTAGTCAATTTGTGTAATAATACGACCTTCAAACCTTCAAGAAAAGGGCGTACTCCCATCTTAAATGCCGGCAACGCACTTACAACCCCACTGGTGTTGCAGGTGTCCATGGGCGGCGGTAATCGCTTACCATCAGTGATCCGTCTGCTCGTTTGTCTCCTCTATCATAAAAAAAATGTGTATCCTTTTATTTATTATTTATTTATTTATAATAGGACCTCTCTTCACTCTTGTCTTGAGAAGTAATTTATAATTCGGAATACGTGTGGCAGTCTGTTTTTACAACACCGCTTGTTTTACAAATTACAAGCTTCCATAAAACAGACATCACACCTAATGAGCAAATTATATCAGAAAAAAATCTGGGCAACTTTGGTGGACAAACACAGCAAATCGGGACAAATTGTAAAACTCTTAAGTAACGTTGGATAGTAGGACTTAAAATTTACAACTACAATGGATAATAAATAATATTGCAGAAAATTCGACCGCCTAGTGGAAGTGTGCGTCCGCGATCGCTGCGTATCCCGCGCGGGCGACGTTGCCGCTCTGTGCCCGCGCGCCCGCTCGCTTGACGTATCCAGCAACTTGTTTAGCAACTGGCGCGAAGTCATACAGCTGAGCGCGCAGTTGCCAGATCTGAGGGAATTGGATGTCAGGTAATGCAGATGAGTAGTGTCCGCGGGCAACGTTGCCGCTCTGTGCGCGCTCGCTCGACGTAGCCCGCAACTTGTTTGGCAACTGGCGTGAAGCCGAAACAGCTGATCACGCAGTTTCCAGATCTGCGAGAACTAGATATTTACCTGATATTTAAGTAATTATTCTCATTTTTTTGGCATTTTCGTGGTTATGTAACCTAAACAAGCCCAGAGTCTATTTTATGGCAACTTAATCTCAAAACTTGGTGCAGGGTGCAGGCACCTCTTTCTACGAAAGCAGCTGCCATCTGACCGTTAAACCCAGAGAAGAAACTACGCGTTATTGGAATTCTGTCTGGTGGTCTGGTTTTCTCACGATGCATTTCTTCGCCAAAGATCGCCATATGTGGCCACACCCTTTTCTGATAGAAGGTCCTTATTGCACATGAAACAACATTAACATGAACATTATAGAACATGAGAGGATGGTTGAACTAAAATATATTATTGTACAAAATTGTGTTTCATTATTACAGCAAAAACCGCATGGCCATCAACTTACCCGAAGAAACCCTGGACCAGCTATCTATCAACCTATCCAACTTGGAAAAACTCAACATTTCCGTCTGCGACTACGATTGGTCCGACATACTCGCTCTATCCCACCTTACTCCGAAGATCCAAGAAATCATTGCCGCTTACAACATAGTCAGAACCATATCACCACCAACGGTGACTCTCCGAACACTAACCATTCTAAGACTCGATGGGAACCCGATAGACTCTTGGTATGAGGTCATGAATCTAGGCTGGCTGGAGAATCTGAAGGTGCTGAGTTTGAATGATTGTCAGATTGAACAGATAAGGTTCAATGATAATCCGGGGAATGCGAAGGTGGATGTGTTTGAGAATTTGGAGTTGCTGTTTTTAAACCGGAACAAGATAAATGATGTAAGTATGATTTTGTTTTATATTGTACAAAGGAAAACTTTAGGTTAACTTTCGCAAGTGGCGCCCAACTATTGGCGCGTCTTTAGGTTATGTCAGAGCCTCTCTATATTTCCTGTTTTTTTAGCACTATGAAGACCTCCGCAGGAGTAAGATAATTTTCTCGGACACTTTATGCTATATAATATAAGTAAATAGTATTCATTTGTTGCTTCAAAATATGACTTTAAATGTAAAGGTATTTAACCCTCGACGCATAAGCGGGGTGTTATACGTTTAACATGTGTATCTGCTGCTATGACACGACCTGTTCCTTAAGAACATCATAGAAGGAAAAATAGAGCGAAAGAGAAGAAGAGGAAGACCGAAAAAAATATTTGAACCAAATAAAAGAAAAGGTTCAGATCATGTCATACCAGAAAGTTAAGGAGTTGGCAGAGGATCGGACGTGTTGGAGATTGCTCTACCGACAAGAGCACAGTTCTTAAATATGAAGATCTGCCTGTGCCATCGTAGCTCCCAAACGGATGATGCGTTTTTTTAAATAATTATTTGTTGAAATGGCTCTCAGCCGTAATTGATTGAATGGGGATTTAAATAATTATGGTATCCAAATCTGTGAATCATAAAAGTAGTGTGTATTGCTCTATAAACTTTTATACGTAACTTATGCCACTTATATGCATTTCAGTGGCGATCGGTAAGCGAGCTGGACAAACTGAACCGCCTCCGTAAGCTCTACTTCTTGAAGAACCCGATACAGGCTACCGAGGATTATGACACTGGATCTCAGCTGATTATGGCAAAAATTGGCACACTACAGGTATGTATACTAGTTTTATGGCATATGTGATGTGGTGATCAGTAAGCGAGCTCGACACACTGAACCGCCTCCGTGAGTTCTACATCTTGAAGAACCCGATACAGGATACCGAGGACTATGACACTGGATCTCAGTTGATTATGGCGAAACTTGGCACACTATAGGTATGTATACTAGTTTTAAGGCATATGTGATGTGGTGACCAGTAAGCAAGCTGGACAAGCTGAACCGCCTTGGTGAGCTCTACTTCTTGAAGAACCCGATACAGGCTACCGAGGACTATGACACTGGATCTCAGCTGATTATGGCGAAAATTAGCACACTACAGGTATGTATACTAGTTTTATGGCATATGTGATGTGGTGATCAGTAAGCGAGCTCGACACACTGAACCGCCTCCGTAAGTTCTACATCTTGAAGAACCCGATACAGGATACCGAGGACTATGACACTGGATCTCAGTTGATTATGGCGAAACTTGGCACACTATAGGTATGTATACTAGTTTTAAGGCATATGTGATGTGGTGACCAGTAAGCAAGCTGGACAAGCTGAACCGCCTTGGTGAGCTCTACTTCTTGAAGAACCCGATACAGGCTACCGAGGACTATGACACTGGATCTCAGCTGATTATGGCGAAAATTAGCACACTACAGGTATGTATACTAGTTTTATGGCATATGTGATGTGGTGATCAGTAAGCGAGCTCGACACACTGAACCGCCTCCGTGAGCTCTACATCTTGAAGAACCCGATACAGGATACCGAGGACTATGACACTGGATCTCAGCTGATTATGGCGAAAACTGGCACACTACAGGTATGTATACTAGTTTTATGGCATATGTGATGTGGTGATCAGTAAGCAAGCTGGACAAGCTGAACCACCTGCATAAGCTCTACTTCTTGAAGAAGACAAAAGATTAGCCGTTCGGGGCCAGCTACAAAAAGAACGACTACACACTCAGCTTCAAAGTAATTTAGAACCTTTCAAAAACCAAATATAATACCAAACATTTCTTCTGTTTCATTGCTTTCTCAAATTGACGAAATTCATCACAATTTACTAACATGGTCGAATTAGAAAGAGGAAAACTACTTTAACAGGAGGTTTTTGATGAGATATTGTTCTTCAAACGTTTGTTTTTTCAGGAACTGAACGGGTCCAAAATAACCCGCGAATTACGCCGAGGAGCAGAGTATGACTACATGAAACGCTACGGGGCAGAATGGAAACGCGCGCAGACAGACCTTAATGCTCAGGCAGCTTTTGACATAGACCATTGCCGATTCCAGGAACTTGTTATGAGTAAGCGTACTCCATACAATTTAATAATATATTTATTTTATTTATAAGGCAGAGACAGTATTAATATATTAACTAACGCGCAAGTAGCGCCAGGCCACGATGACCCATACCCTGAGCCATGTCAATAACCTCTAAAATATACATATTTTTGGGATCTTTGAAATATGGATTTTTCTGTTTGCTTGCTGAAATTCTAGATACATACATCTAGAACTTCAGTATATTTACTAAATTGCACTCATAGTAAACCAAAATTAAATATTCTAGGCTCTATTTTCATTTTAAAAAACGCGTTTATATTTTCTTATCGTAATATACCTTATAGAAATGGTTGTTAACTTAGTGTATACGTACTTTATTACGTCAAATTACGTTTCGTTTATGTTTATATCAGAATTTATTCATGACTCACATGTGGTCACTGGCCCTGCGGAACTGTTTGAGCATGACCCATATGCTGAGTCGCTGGCCCTGAATGGGTTAAATAAGCTTGTGTATGAACTTAAGCAAAGTCACGGTGCCTACAACATACAATCGCGCTCGTTGATCGTAAATATTTGTAAAATTTTAGGTTATGATAATTACATGTTTTGGTTCGATGTACGGTCACGTCTGAAAATATAGACGCGAACGTCACCTTAATCTATGGGCAATATGGTCGTGTATACATATTTTTGGGACTTTGTTCGTATCTATATTTTTAGACTGTACATTGCTGCTTTTCTTAGCGCAATACCAACGCAATACTGCTGGTTGAGTGTTGACCTACTTCACTTTGCTTTACACCTACTGACATACTTTGCTTGACAGACTATACTTTGTTTTAACTCAAAACGTCACATTTGATGTCGCGACTTCACAACTGTCACAAGTGACTATGATGTACGAAATAGATACATTGCCGCTGGAAATATTTTCAAAAATGAATTATGCTCTGGTAGTTAAAACTACATTTAAATAATCTTTCAGAATTGTTTTATAGCATTAAAACCTGAGCTTAGTTTAAGTTCGCGGTTATATCAACAATACACACTAGAAATTTCATGTTCCTTTCTTTACTTTCAGAATATGGCATTCCAGATGACAGCCTCCTCGTACAACAACCAAAATCCTCCACCCTCACCTCACAGCTCCTAGAGATCACGCTCGAAGACGAAACCGGAAAACGACTCAAAAAGAAGTTCCCCAACACTATGGCCGTTCAAAAATTGGTCACACTCGCACATAGGCTTTTCGCGAAGGGCAACACCGGAAAACCAAAACTTTATCTACTCGATGACCAAATGAAAGGAGCCGAAATTTGCCTAGATAACTATATGAAAGATTTGGCTTATTATTCTATGAAAAATGGAGACATTATTCTCGTTAAATTCAGATAAATTTTGAGTATTTTTATTAAATACGGCAACCCTTAAGTTTATTGGCGCATTTATTTATTTTCCAAATCAGCTTTGTAAATAACATTATGTCCAAATTGTACCTGTATTTATTGCTAATATTTTCACAAATAAATATCCTTATTGTATTTTTATTGTTGTGTTTTGATGTAGGTACTTGTAGTGTGTGATTGAGAGGTTGGTTATAATGATTTGATTCTCTAACCTATCATAGAAAAATAAGTACGGCTATTTCGCTATGACCCTATCTCTAGTCTTGATAAAGAATCATACTACATACATACCACCAACGCTAACATTAGTGTCATTACTAGGCGGTGTAGGAAGCAAAAAAGATTTCTAGTTACTTAATCACAACAATATAAGCAAAGGTATAAGTACTGCAATACTGTCACAAGTGACTATGATGCACGAAATAGATACATTGCCGCTCGAAGTATTCGCAGTGTTATTCATGACGCAACCCATGGCTCCTATATCGCGCCCACTCTGCCATGGCCTGCCCTGTTGTTTTTTTTATGATCGGCAAATAGTGACAATTCCTGTTAGAACATTTGGAACTCGGTCATCTAGATTTATAAAAAAAACTTAAGCCTGGACTACGCTCGCTCGGCTACATGCCACCTACAAATCTCTTTTATGGCTTGGTTTTGTAAGATTTCAAGCTTAAAATAGTGAATCTAGCTTTTGTTTATTTTTTATTTATTGCTAACATTACCTTGAAATGTAGATGTCGTCATTAAAAATTTATCACATTATTTTTCATGGATGATAGTAGTGACGTTGTTTCTTTACATTCTTATACAAATAAAGAAAACAGCTGTAACCTCGGACGTGCCCTTGGATTACGAGCATATTACAAGTTACAATAAACTTATTCAGTTTAAACGCTTGACACACCTTACTTAATTCTAATTGACGACAAGGACGCAGCAATACGTAGAAGCGTCAATGTATAGCTGTGTCCCTGTCGTCTGTTACTATACCAAATTAAGTAAGGTGTGTGAAGCGCTTTATCAGTGAACCAGACGCGCAACGAAAACAAACCCATTTTGATACTGGCCACATTCACCTCGATCGCCATTGGTAACGGTTGTGTCAACAAAACTTTTGTTTACAAATGGCCACTGGCGATAAATTCAAAGTTTCTCTGCCATAAAATGTGAGAGTATTAGTTTAGTTTAATATTAGTTTTCAGTGATGGGTAATTGTTGGGCGTGCGTTACCCGCCGCCGGAGCGTGCGTAGACGAATAGTGTTAATATTAATAGGTTTAGACAACGCGGGAAAGACTAAAACCGTGAACAATTTGGCAGGAGAGAACGATGATAAAGTTCTGCCGACCGTAGGTTTTAAGGCTGTTAATTTGATTCATAAGGATACGCCTGTGACTATTTATGATTTGGGAGGAGGGCCGCATTTTAGGCAAATATGGTCGCAGTATTATAGCGAGGTACATGGGGTTATATTTGTTATCGACTCGAGTGATTTTTCACGGCTGGATGAATGCCGTGCTGTGTTGGAAGAAGTGTTATCGCATGATAAAATATCAGGTGAGTTGGTGGAACTAATTATTAATTAAATTCGCATATTGGCGATAAGGCAGGCTGCCGCGGCGAACCATCCTGGCGTGAATAATTGATCGATTTTTACTGTTGTTAATAATTTAAACGAGATATCGATGAGTTTACCACGACACTGACTTCATATGGACTATTTATTAAATTAAAACCGGCTCGGTGGGTCCCAAGATACAGGCTCAGCCTAGTTTGGGACACACAGGACAGCATTTGTGCAACTTTTACTATGTATTATTTTATGATAATAAATTATTCTTATTCTTATTCTTATTCTTAAAAATAAAACTTAGCTGAACAGATTGGTACTGTTTTCTCTTGATATCACCAGAAAAGATATCACAAAAAACGAAGACGAGAAAGTGTTCATTTCATTTATTTCCTTGCTTTGTGTGTACAGTAGGTCTTATTAATAAATTATGTGACAACAACACAGCCCTGACAGTGCACTGCAATTCACTTACAGATAGAATATATATAATACAGTCATCATCAATTTATCATGCACATTTTTATTATTCCTTGATTACCTACTTATCCTTAATATTTTAGAGCTTATTATGTTACAAATATTGTAGTGACTTTAAGGGGGTGTTATCCTCATAATCTTTAACCAATTATACATAAACTCTTATTTGATTAGTTTATTTACGAATGCTAGGACTACTTCTACTTTCCATATAAAATGCAGTTATCAATACCCCACTGTTCTCAATAAGGTTAACTATGTTTGCCTGTTAAGGGTTAAGTTTCAAGCTTGAGTTGGCACATGTGTATTTTTCATAGTGGGTTAGTTCACTAGTGGGTTACTTTCATGAAGTATTTATGACTACCCATATTGGCCCCTTTGCCTCCTTATATCATAAAAAAATACCATAAGATTATAAGGAACCATTCCCAAGGTCATTAAAATATAGCCACGCCGCCGCCCAAGGCTCGGAACCGGTTTTTAAAATACCGGTTTATTTCCGTTTTCCTCCGAGCTTTTATAAGAACGAGAATGTTTTAAAAACTTTATTGTAACCTAAAAAACCGGTTTATTCGACGACCAACTCTACAGCCGGTCGGCTAGGTGGTGTGCAACGTATACGTAGACAACCCCATAGGAAGAAACCGGTTTATATTTTATAAACCGGTTAATTAGATAAGAACTGTTCTCATAAAAACCGGTTTAAAAATAACGGTTTTTCGAGCGAAATCGAAATTAAAAGATTTTGTGCCTAGTACATGATAACGGTTTGGATATTTAACCGGTTTCCGAGCCTTGCCGCCGCCGGCCTCTATTCGCCGGCGCGTCGTCGCCGCGATTTCGATTTCTAATGCACCATTTCTTTTTTGTCATGGATTCTATTTTTTCATTACTGACTAGCCTTTGGCTATTCCTAATCCACTAGTTAGGAACAATAAACATTTCTTAAGTTGTGTGTTTCATGGTTACACTTCCATAGGCAAACCAATACTGGTGCTGGCCAACAAGCAGGACAAGTCGGGCGCGCTGGACGACATTGATGTCGTCGAGAAACTCAACATAGAGCCACTTGTTAACAAGTAAGTTCGCAGTATAGTGTATAATTATTTTTTAACGTTGTTGAAATGCCACGCTTGCCACCTTGCCCGGGGGACCAGGAGCAATGACGAACTAACCAGTGGTAGGACTAACGTCTAAAACAACCAACGAATGCCGACTCCGCCTTGTAGAGGAGCGCCGGAGGATCACGACCGCGTGTGCCCCGGCGAGCGGCCCGCGGGCCGCATATATACATTGTGGGCGCCAATTTGTCAGACACCCCTAGAGTATAGTTTATACCTAGGCAAGGAGGACATGTCATTGGGCATCTTAATATGCTCATAGTAGAGTCTTATGCTCTACCTATGTAAACAAATTCGTGAACAAGTGAGAGGCACTAAGTACGTCTGTCGCAGTAAATTACCTAGCTACAAAACTACCCTTCGGAAGCTGTAGATCGCGCTAGCGATAGGAGATATTCTTGCTTTTCGTTCGTCGGTTGTCAATAAACGATTGCCATCTTGTCTAGGCCCCCTGGAATGCGCTCGAAAATTCTTTCAAATAAACTGTCACGGTGTCTGGAAGATCGGACACGTTTGTCTTCACTTTAGGGGTACTAGATGCGATTGTGGTGTTAAACACGAATAAAAGACTAATTTTCATCAATCCGCGATAAATTACATTACATAATACTATTATACTTCGGTTTTAGGGTTCCGTACCCAAAAGGGTAAAACCGGACCCTATTACTAAGACTCCGCTGTCCGTCCGTCCGTCCGTCTGTCACCAGGCTGTATCTCATGAACCGTGATAGCTAGACAGTTGAAATTTTCACAGATGACCTATTTCTGTTACAGCTAAAACAACAAATACTAAAAAGTGTGGAACCCTCGGTGGGCTAGTCCGACTCGCACTTGTCCGGTTTTTAGAAAAAGGGTACCTACCTAAACCATCTTAATATGTATTTTTATTGAAAAACAATTTTGAAAAATAAACCACAGCAAATATGTAATAATTATGTAGCTTATATGATTAGCTTCTTTTGGTTACATATTTAATAGGTGTTATTTTTAAAAAGCGTTTCTTGATAAAAAACACGTCAAGTTCGTTTACCCTTTTTCTTATGCAAAATAAACGAAGTATCATACTCATAATATTCATAATGTGTAACCCAGACGTTATAAGCCTATCTAATACCCGTATGCTTAGGTCTTGTAAGTCTTCAGCCTATCGGAATAGGGGCAATGTCAATGTCACCAAGGAATATGAAATACATTGGAGGTGACATTACTTTTTTTAATGAAAAATGTCCACATACATGTACTATATAAATAAATAAATAAATATTATAGGACAGTATTACCTACACACATTGACTCAGTCCCACAGTAAGCTCAATAAGGCTTGTGTTGAGGGTACTTAGACAACGATATATATAATATATAAATATTTATAAATACTTAGATACATAGAAACACCCATGACCCAGGAACAAATATCCGTGCTCATCACAAGAATAAATGACTTTACCAAGATTTGAACCCGGGACCATCGGCTTCATAGGCAGGGTCACTACCCACTAGGCCAGACCGATCGTTAAATCGTCGAAATATAGTAAGTAGGTATCACAGACACTGCATAAAATATACGTGAAATATACTCATAGTTTATGGATAATGTTAATTACAGGTCTGTCTGTCTGTGGTTGTCTCCATATTTAGCTCCTTGCACTACCTGTTGACTTTTGTATGAGTTCTAAATTTCCTGCTACTGAAAAGTTGTCTGGAAGAGATCGCTTTTGAGCGATAAGACTGCCTGTTGTTACCTGGTTCTATTTTTCTTTAAAATTAATTCATTTGTAGTTTTACATGTATATAAAATGTATAATTGTTGGTGCAATAAAGAATATTTACTTAGGACTCATTTAGACGGTGCGAGAACTCGCGTGGCAGTTTCATTACAATGCGTAATTTGATCGGTCGGCGAATGGGATGTAACCTCAAAAGTTGGCAATGTAACTAAAATCGCATGCGAGTTCGCGCGCCGTCTAAATGAGTCTTTACTTACAGGTCAAGCTTACACGACTAATATAAATTAAAGGTAGATAAATATACAAGATTCATAAATTTGAGAAATAAATTCAATTAACAAGTCAATTATTACGACATTATTACTATTATTATTATTTATTTAACTACATGTATTTTTAGGTCAAGTATTCCTCGACACTATAAAACGGCCGCTCAATAAGTCAATTTTTGAGTTTAGCCTCAGTTATGGATGCGGTTTATATCATCATCATCATCATTTTTATTCAATAACAATATTACGTTGTGTTTGAAAAATCTTAAATCTAGGCACATGCATACAAAAATATATCAAAAATAAACATCATAAAAAATAAATATTAAAACTAATTCAAATAAATCGCCCAAAAATAAAAATAAAACATGAATAGTAATTAAAAAAAATTGTAACCTACTGTAATTGTACCTAAATCGTTATTTATTTTGAAAATACACTTTATTTCGTATTGTCAAAGTCAAATTTACAAATAGATAGCCCAAAAATAAAAATAAAACATGAATAGTAATTAAAAAAAATTGTAACCTACTGTAATTGTACCTAAATCGTTATTTATTTTGAAAATACACTTTATTTCGTATTGTCAAAGTCAAATTTTCTGCCATCTTTAGACACCTGATTAAAACTTTTAGAATACCATTTGACTTTGATCCTTATTCTTTCACTGATATGTGTTTAATTTGTTAAATATCAAAAATAGGCGCCATCTAATAGAAAGGTATGACGGCATCGTTTCGAACGATGGCGCCACAACCTTTGGGTTATACCCGGTAAGATGACGCCACTTTTTGATATTTAACAAATTTAACACAAATTTAACAGCGAAAGGATAAGGATCATAGTCAAATAGCGTTATAAAAGTTTGAATCATGTGTCCAAAGATGGCAGTAAATTTACTGCGGCTTCAAAGTTTTCTTTGACAATCCACCTCTATTTCAAATTCTTTTTGGTATTGTCAACGATAGGAAAATTGGTGAGGAAATGGGAATGGAAAGAGTCTCAGAAGTTGCATACAGAAGTAATGTGCTAAAACTTTGAATAGCATTTATGAGACCAGAGATTATTTTTAAGTTTTGAAAAAATGCTGGTTTGCGCAACATTAAAACATACTATAGATATCGGTTCGGAGTGTAGTTCCTTACTTAGCACTTACTTTTTTCAGATACCGTTGTCCAACCCTAGTGGAATCCTATACAGCCGAAACGGAAACTAAGAAGAAAAAACCCAAAATCGACCCAGGGCTAAAGAAGGGCTACCACTGGCTCCTGAACTACATCGTGCGCCGTTACGGAGACATCAACCTTCGCGTGCAGACAGACATACATGCCGAGTTGGAGAGGAGGCGGCTGCAGAGCAAAGCGAGCCAGACTTTTACGGCTGACAGCGAAAACACGCAAACTGGTAGGTTTTTACAAACTTTTATCTCTAAACGTGCTTTGTACATCTCGACCGTTAATGTTACGTTACGACTCGTTAAAAGAAAAGAGAGAGAGAGAGAGAGAGAGAAGGCTAAGGCATCGGACTCGTTTGTATATAATATATCGCACTCTTCTCCTAATGGCTTCCTAACAATATTTTATTTCAGTTTTACCTTGGAAAAGATGAAAATTCCCGCCTAGATTATGTCGGGCCATGCTCAGGCTAGGGTCCATAGTTTAGGATGTTTCACGCTAGACCGGGCCGGGGCCGGGCCGGAGTTTCCGGCGCTTGGTTTTCTATGGGAAGTACCACGTGATCACCGATCAGCCGTCATAGAAAATGACATGTCGGAGGCCTCGGCCCGGGCACGACCCTTTACCCGTCTGTCACAAAAGCTTTAGTTTCACGATTTTTCCATTTTTGGACCGTTGCTCCAAAAGTTCAACTTTTCAAAGTGTATTTACCTCCTTTTTCAGCAATTGGGACTAGGGTAAGTTGGGGTAAGTCTAACGCTATGGCTATTTCGTAAAGGTCCTCTAGGTTCTTAAATTGTTCATCTAA
The DNA here is from genome assembly GCF_033807575.1 of Cydia pomonella. Taxonomy (NCBI): domain Eukaryota; kingdom Metazoa; phylum Arthropoda; class Insecta; order Lepidoptera; family Tortricidae; genus Cydia; species Cydia pomonella. The sequence continues at coordinate 10,752,509 of NC_084726.1, forward strand.
GTCCCGGTGTTTGCCCCCATCTTACCTTGTAGGTGTCCCGCCTCGCGATGTTCTTAAAGTAAGAATCGTTTCTTAGCATGTTCGGTATTCTCCAATTATTTGATGGCGGCTGGACCGATAATTATTTTTTCTACTTTCTAGATGACCTCCTTTTTAATTAATTTATCGTTTATTATATTTGCAATAAAAAGTGACATACAATTAGAAACAAATACATACAAAACAATAATATATAAATAAACTACTAACTTATTCTAAAAGACCTCCGTGGGCTGCACCGGGTGCAAAGGTGCCCATCACACTTGCCGCGTTACCGCGCTGGATAGCGATGGCCAACCTCTGCACCAGGTACGAACCCGCGCGGGCATCAGAAGTCTTCTCCCTAATCCTTCGTCCCACTTCCCTTATAAACGCTATGGCGTCAGATGGTGGCTTTTTAATTTGAAACTTTGTAATGTCAGTTAGTTATGACTATGAGTTAGCTAATAAAGTTTTAAATGTGTATGTTGACAGGCTTCGAAAATCCAAACTTCAATCTCGAGACCAAGGACTCCGAACCAGGGCTCATAGTGGTCAAGCCGATCTCCGTCAAAACAGATAGTGTGGACACTACGGTTACCATAGAGAGTGTCGACAAGCCAAAATTATCGCCGCTTTTTGGTCGCGCTAGTACAGAGGCGATGCCTGTGGCAAGGTATTTGTACGCTATTTACACGTTTTACAGCTTAGTTACCAAGTGTAAACCAGGAGTCATGGTGGTCAAGCCGATCTCCATCAACACTGACAGTATGGATACCACAGTTACCGTCGAGAGTGTCGACAAGCCAAAATTATCGCCGCTTTTTGGTCGCGCTAGTACAGAGGCGATGCCTGTGGCAAGGTATTTGTACGCTATTTACACGTTTTACAGCTTAGTTATCAAGTGTAAACCAGGACTCATGGTGGTCAAGCCGATCTCCATCAACACTGACAGTATGGATACCACAGTTACCGTCGAGAGTGTCGGCAAGCCAAAATTATCGCCGCTTTTTGGTCGCGCTAGTACAGAGGCGATGCCTGTGGCAAGGTATTTGTACGCTATTTACACGTTTTGCAGCTTAGTTACCAAGTGTAAACCAGGACTTATAGTGGTCAAGCTGATCTCCATCAAAACTGACAGTATGGATACCACAGTTACCGCCGAGAGTATCGACAAGCCAAACTTATCGCCGCTTTTTGGTCGCGCTAGTACAGAGGCGATGCCTGTGGCAAGGTATTTGTACGCTATTTACACGTTTTACAGCTTAGTTACCAAGTGTTAAGTAGGACTTATGGTGGTCAAGCCAATCTCCATCAATACTGACAGTATGGATACCACAGTTACCGTCGAGAGTGTCGACAAGCCAAAATTATCGCCGCTTTTTGGTCGCGCTAGTACAGAGACGATGCCTGTGGCAAGGTACGCTATTTATACATTTTAAAGAGTAGTTACGAAGTGTAATCCAGGACTCAGAGTTGTTAAGCCCATCTCCATCAAAACAGACAGTGTGGATACCACAGTTACCGTCGAGAGTGTCGACAAGCCAAAATTATCGCCGCTTTTTGGTCGCGCTGCTAGCCTGATGGTAAGCAGTCTCCGTAGCCTATAGACGCCTGCAACTCCAAAGGAGTTACATGCGCGTTGCCGACCCTAACACTCCGCACCTTCGTTGAGCTCTGGCAACCTTATTTACTGGCAGGAACATAACACTATGAGTAGGGTCTAGTGTTATTTGGCTGTGGTTTTCTGTAAGGTGGAGGTACTTCCCCAGTTGGGCTCTGCTCTAGATCTGGAATGACATCCGCTGTGCTGTGCCCTACCAAACATAGCGATATGACATTCACAATACCCATACCTCTTTTGGACGTAGTTTAAGGACGTACCCGGGTTTTAACCACTTCCTTATCTTTATACTTACCAGATTTTTTTTATGTACAGTCAGCGTCAAATACTTTGTAGCAGTCAAAGTGGCCAAATAGTTCGGTACACCATACTAAATATATGGTGTACCGAACTATTTGGCTACTTTGGTTGCTACAAAGTATTTGACGCTGACTGTACGAAGGTGACAAACAAGTATGCGTTCTAGCTGATGTTAAGATGAAAGGAGACGGCCGTTCTTCACGCTTCTACGATATAATAATAATAATTAACAAGTTATTATATTATATATTTATTTTTAAGGGTGGAGTTGGAGCCTCGAGCTGAATTCAGAAAGCTGTCGCCGATCGCCCGAAACAGAAGCGGCGTGAATCACATCGACTTTATGAATAGACCACATTCTAGCCCCACTAAGAAAATGAAGGTACTTAAATAAATAAAAAATAAATATTTCGGGATAATCTTACACAGATCGACCTAGCCCCCAGACTAAGCAAAGCTTGTACTATGGGTACTAGGCGACGATATACATACGTATATAGATAAATACATACTTGTATACATTTTTTTGGTCCCATACAAGCTTTTGATCCTGGATAGGAATGGGATCGATTGGCATCAAAAAGTTTGTCAAAAATGTCCTTTTTCTCGCACCCTGTATGTTTTTTCCAAAATCTGTAAACGCCAATCTTCATTAATTTGAAATCGAGGGAAGGTCTTCTAAGACTGTCTTCGCGTAGCAGCACGAGATCTGGTAGCTGCCCTTACTGACCCATTAAGAAATTCTACCCTGTGTACATAAATGTGTGTCCTGACTGACTGACTGACTTCAATGCAGAGCCGAAACTACAAAAGCTAGAAAGTTGACATTTGCACACTAGGTTGTAATTATACAGTGTACAAAATATAAGAAGCGATTTGGAAAAATTCAACTCTTTAGAGGGTTAAAAAAAGGGGTTGAACGTTTATATGGCGTTTTAGTTATTAAAATAAAAGAAGAGTAATTACAGCGTTCTTTGAAACTCATTCCCTTAGGGGGTTAAAAATGGGATGAAAGTTTGTATAGGGATCAAGTTTTATTTTAAGTAAGGAACTTGAAATATCGTGAAAAGGTATTATATTAAAATAGCAGAAAAATAAAAGAGCGTTTTTGGAAATTCTTGCCCTAACGGGGTTAAAAAGGGGATGAAATTTTGTATGGGGATTAAGTTTTATATTAAGTTAGGGACTTGAAAACTTCGTATTAAGACATTTTCATAAAATACGGTAAAATTACTTTCAGCGTTTTTGAAAATTTATCCCCTATTAGGGTTAAAAAGGGGTTAGGAATTTGTAACTGTAGGGACTTTAAATTAGCAGGAAGAGAAAATATTAGAAAATACAAAGATAATTTAAGTGCTTTTGAAAATTAGGCCCCTAATAATAGGGTTAAAAAAAAACAAAATAAAAAAATATTTATTGCCACACAAACAAAATTAACAATTTACGTGAAAATAGCTAAAAAAATACAAAATAACTTAAACTTATTAACTTAACATAATAGGTGCCAATCTCGCATGTGCAGTGCCAGAGGGCTCCGCGCTGACTTTCATATTGGTCCCGGGAGAGATTGGGGTCGGTCAAAAAGGGGTTCAAAGGGGTTCAAAATAAATTTAAAAATGCTTATTTTAACTCTCCCAAACACAATTGACATCATTACAAGCCTAATAAATACCTCTATTCTTACATCCACCTTTCCAGATATCTGGAAGTTAGCATTAGTAAACCCCTTGCCTAAAGTATCGAACCCATCCATGCTTAAAGACCTTAGACCTATAAGCATACTCCCCTGCCTATCTAAAATAATGGAAAAAGTTGTCTGCTCACAGTTAACCACCTATTTAGAAAACAACAATATTTTGCCAGATGTCCAATCAGGTTTCCGTAAAGGACGTAGTACAATGACTGCTTTACTTGATAACATTCTGGATGCTCAAGACAAGGGAATGTGCACACTTTTAGTACTCCTCGATTTCTCAAGGGCTTTTGATTGTCTGAATATTAACCTGCTATTATCAAAACTGAGCTACTATGGTTTTGACCACAAAACTGTAATGTGGTTTGCAAGCTATCTTTGTAACCGTTCGCAAATTGTAAAAGTGCGTCTCAGTGATGGTTCTTCACTTTTCTCTAAAAAGGCTAAGCTTACTAGAGGAGTTCCTCAAGGATCCGTAATCGGGCCGCTCCTGTTTATATTATATTCCGCAGACATTACGTCTCACATCACGCATTGCAAATACCACATTTACGCAGATGACATACAGGTGTATATATCATGTAAGCCAGCCGATATCAACAGTACCATAGAAAAACTAAATGAAGATCTCACCAGAATTGCTAGATGGGCTACAGAAAACTGCCTACTACTTAACCCCAGCAAAACAAAATATCTTGTGTTTGGCAGCAATCAGCAACTGGCCGGTGTCAGTAGTTCTGTGAGTGTTATGCTGATGAATGAACCAGTCGAGAGGGTGTATGAGGCCCGTAACTTAGGTCTCCTAATGGACTGTGGACTGCGATATGAGAAACATACCGCTGAGGCTATTAGGAGTTGCTTTTATAAACTTAAGGTGCTATATAAAATCCGTCCATATTTAAGTGAAAACCTGCGCATACAATTAGTTGAATCACTCGTCCTGTCAAAATTGAATTATGTTGATGTTGTGTTTGGGCCAAGACTTCTTGCCAAAACTAAACGACTCATACAGCGTGTTCAAAATGCCTGTGCTCGCTTCTGTTTTGATATTCCGTTGAGAGCTCACGTGACTCCGTATCTGAATAGCCATAAGATCCTTAAAATGCAACACCGCCGTAAACTTCACTTAGCTTGTTTGCTCTTTGGCGTACTGAACTATAAAACTCCTGCATATCTTTTCAAGAAGCTATCTTGCATTAAGCTCCGCGAGCGCCGTGATTGTGGAATTCATCTGTTGACGCCGCGTCATGCCTCAGCCGCTTTCCGAGGAAGTTTTAAGTATTCTGCATCCCGCTGTTGGAACAATGTTCCGCCGCCAGTGAGAAACCTGCAAAGTATTCATAGTTTTAAGACAAAGCTTAAACAGTACTTGCTCAATCACCAGCTTAACCAGGAAACCTGCAGATTGGAAACAAGTTGCCTGTAGTCAAGACTATTATTACTTACCACAATGTTTTTGCTCCTTCCGCAATGGAATCGGCACCATTCCCCACACACCATCCTTATAATAGTTATTTTATTTAAGCTGATTATGCTACTATTAGTTTTTCTTTTGTTTACGTATTTTAGTCAACTTTGTTTTATGGTTTTCATGATCGAAAACGGATTGAGATTATGAGTTTCATCTTATTATTGTTTGTCAAATCTGTCACTGGATTTAATTCGTGTAGCTACCGCTGACCTGGCGCTAGTTGCGCACGCTTAATGCCGCACCACGATACGATCCGACCGGACCGGTACAGACTGGACGTTCGTTTCGTCCGTGCAATTTTATTTAGTGTTAAGTATGTTCGTCATGTTTATTTTATGTATCTTTCCTTTTTTCTGTTACCTTCCGTAATTACTTCGCACTCGATGGTCTCATCGGAAGATCAGCGCTGGAAGTCGCCAGCAACATGCTGAGATGAGGCCATTTCGTGACACTTTACTCTCACTATGTTCTCTTTTATGTCTGTCTATTACTGTTTGTGTGTTTATGAATAAAACAAATTCTATTCTATTCTATTCTATTCAAAGTGTGTTTGGGGAAATAAATCCACGTGGACGAAGTCGTGGGTAACAGCTAGGTTATAATAAAGAATAAATAAATATTATAGGACATTATTACACAAATTGACTAAGTCCCACAGTAAGCTAAATAAGGCTTGTGTTGAGGGTACTTAGACAACGATATATATAATATATAAATATTTATAAATACTTAAATACATAGAAAACACCCATGACTCAGGAACAAATATCCATGCTCATCACACAAATACATGCCCTTACCAGGATTTGAACCCGGGACCATCGGCTTCGTAGGCAGGGTCACTACCCACTAGGCCAAACCGGTCGTCAAAATAAATAATATATGATTCTCTTGCAGGTTGAGCCATTGAGTCCAAACTCATCTCTAGAGTCGGAAGAGAAAACATCTCGAGAGCCGGAGCGACCGCGCCGTGTTATCAGAGACGGAGAAATTATGCGGAGAGAAATATTATTCGCTGACCGAGGTATGTTTTATATGGCGAAGCCACAGTACTTGCTGATTACGACTAGCGATGGGCAATTTCTGAAACATTTCACATATTTCCTAAACGGTGACATATTTCAACTGTTAAAAATTACATGTTTGGCAGGAAATGTTTGTGATAGAAATGTTACCGAATAAATTTCACTTAATTTTCATGTAACCTGTCTGCTACTTCAGACGTCAGTAGAACGGATTGTCAATATTTTCATCGAAAAATTCGAGATTAGATGACAGTAGCCGCGTGGCTTAGGGGTAATCGTACCCGGTTGTTATACGGTGGATGGAAGTTCAAGACCACGTTACGCTGCGTCCTATTTCCTTTTTTTTTCACATCTGCTATGGTTTTGTTTCGTACCTATGCATATTATGTACTTACACGATATTTCATTTTAATCTCTCATACATGAAATTTAATTTTACTCTCTCATATTCTCCGCTTGGCGTTTATTAATTCTATTTGACATGCTGTAATTCCGATATAATTCCGATATAAAAAAAATGTGAACAGTTTTGAGACAGGAAAGCCGGCAGAGGCAGAGCTTTAATTATATATAAATATCTAAACATATTCTAATATCAAAGGCGCCCCGCAGCGTCTACGTCTGTTCGTTAAAAACTCGAAAACCAAGAAAAAATAAAAGAAATGTAAGCAAAATATTCCATTTGAAACTTACAGGAACTTACATGAAAAAGTGTAAGTTTCATTTTGGAAACTTACAAGCTGCCCATCATTAACTACGACCAGTGGGGCGACATTCCTCCTTTCGGTCATTCCCGGCTTCGCTCGGCTCAGCATTGCTCCGAGCAATTATTAGGGTTAGCACACTTGATGTCCTTTTGTGTATACGACCACAGATAAGATAATGACTTTTTCATCACACTTGCTCGAAAAAGATCTTATTTTGTGCAGGTGTGCTGAAGGACAAAGGTCTATTTTGCTCCCGCGGGAGTTATGGATTGTGAAAAAAAGCTATTATTCGCTAGGGAATAGCTTTTTTTTAACTTATGTCACATATTCATACAAACCAAGTAGCATAAATGAGTTTCACTTTTAAAATACTGATGTTTATAATTTAATATTTTTGTTTATGTTTAAAATAATTTGATTAATTTAACATCCGTTTAAAATATTTTTACATAATTTTCAATCGTGGCTGAATGCAGAATAAGTCAGTGCCTTCGATGCCTCACCTGCTAAGAAATTACAAAACTGCGGATGAATGTTTGATATGTCACCGTATTTAGGAATTAATTTGCTTAAAATTTAGTTTTTTCTTCGCAAGTGTGATGAATAACATTGTAACTCAGGGGGTAAGAATATTGCAAACTCGGATCTTCAATTCCCTCCAGCCTGTGGCTCTCGTGAATTACCCCCCTCGTTGCACAATGTACTAGAATTTTCACACTAAATAGCCGAAAGAAATAGTGTCATATAGAAAGGGACAGTATGATTCGTCTTTGAATCGCTGTCAGACTTCCGTTTTGGGGTCATTTCTGTACTATAGTACTATTATTTTACCCGCGCGAAATCGCCTTTTCATATAAATGTAGTCCTCATTTTCCTCTGGATATTAACATTATTGAAAATATTTTGACAGATATAGTTGTATATCAACCACAGCTATAAATAAATAAATAAATATTATAGGACATTATTACACAAATTGACTAAGTCCCACAGTAAGCTCAATAAGGCTTGTGTTGAGGGTACTTAGACAACGATATATATAATATATAAATACATAGATACATAGAAAACACCCATGACTCAGGAACAAATGTCCATGCTCATCACACAAATACATGCCCTTACCAGGATTTGAACCCGGGACCATCAGCGTCGTAGGCAGGGTCACTACACTACCCACTAGGCCAAACCGGTCGTCTATGCCCCTACGTTTGATTTTTTGCCCATAATTTTTATTTAGTTATTGTTTTATTAAATAATTGTTTCCTGTTTTTTTTTCGATTGTCACGAACCGATAGTATATTCTATCATTATTTTTACTGTAAACCAAATTATTTCTTCCACAAGGCAGACTAGTGTGGTTACCATAAGTGTAACACTGTATTTTTTTATTTCAGAAATAAATAATTTGTATTTAAGAACTAGGACTTCGAAAATGTTCTGAAATTGATTTAAACCAACACGATTTTCATTCATAATTTTAAAACTAATACGGGACTTAATCGCGTAAACTTACGTTTATTATATGGCCTGACGTAAACTTACGTTTATTATATGGCCTGACGCTTTGAACGTGACGTTACGTTCGTGGTCACAGGCAGACTGGCGAGGAATTGTATCAACATCTTCAATGAATAATCAAGATCAAGTGCGGGTAGTTCGCAAAACCCGCGCAGCAAGATGTTGGTACAATTCCTCGCCAGTCTGCCTGTGACCACGAACGTAACGTCACGTTGGAAACGTCAGGCCATATAATAAACGTAAGTTTACGCGATTAAGCCCCGTATTATTTTGAAAATAAAATAAAATAAAATGACGAAAAGCTAGCGAAACAAAATATTTATAAAGACATTGAATCTTGAATTATTGTACGAAATGTTTTTTTTTTTTATAATTATTATTATCTACGTTTACAATTGCTCAAAATTTATATATGGAATGTTATTTAATTTTTTATCATTTATTTACTTTTATAATGATATTATTATTACACTTTTATATACACAAGACATATTATGACGAAATGTTTTAATAGGTATCAGATATTTAGTTAAATTGTGTGCCCTAACAGGGTGTCATGAATTGACTAAATTAATTGTAACACCTTATTATGTAACTATGTACATGACTGCAATAAATGAAATGAAATGAAAATTATGCCCTAAAATTGTCATTTAATTTTTAGATTGCAACAAAACCGCATCATCCGATGTAACCCCAGTTCGGGACGTGGCCACACTGCCGGCGGGCGCGCGGCCCGCGTCCGCCTCGCAGCTCGTGCGGCGCCAGCTGGAGGTGTCGGCGCACAGGCGTCGCCTTAGTTTGCGCTGTGAGTGCTGTCAAATGTAAAACTTGAATATTGTTTTCTCAAACTTGTAATGAAATGTTGACGTGACTTACTTCAAACTAGGTCCGGAAATACTACATATCAGGTATGATGACTGTGATGAGTGAAGATGTTATGTAAAGGAATTTCATACAGCCTTACACACCTAGGCCTGTAAGGCAACCTTCTTTTGTTTTTAAACGTCAAATTATGGCACGTCTTGGCATTCAACCATACAAAACCTATAAGCAAAATTCTGCCATTGTTTTTTTTCTTTTTTTGTCTTTTTTGTGTTATTTTTTTCTTTTTTGTGTTTGTCAAATATTATTACAGGGCTTCAAAGGGGAACAAAAATTTCATTATTTTTGCGCTACGACACACGGTTTAGGAGATACAGATTTTTTTTTCGGTCGGGCAGAAATCTTTATAGGGCTGTATCTCCTAAACCGTGCGTCGTAGCATAAAAATAATCAAATTTTCGTTCCCCTTTCAGTAACCCGAGAGTAATAATAACAATCATCATCCTCATCATCAATCATCATCATCATCATCGTCATCATCATCATCATCATCCTTTTTTTAAATTATTTAATTGCAAGTTTGAAAAAGCACTATACAAATCTCGGCGAGAAACGGAGTTGCCAGCCGCGTATCCCTAGTCCTCTATAGTAATGTACTATTTCTGAATGGCTAATTTAGATCCACTAAATCTTCGAGCAACACCGAGAAGGGAGACGGCATTCATACTATTTCCCCTCTGCCGAAGTATAGGTACATTTGTACCTATGGCGGTGCATGTTGTGACTCGTCCGTACACAAAAAGAGATCAAGGTGTGCAAGATTTGTCTTTGACGTGTGTCATTTTCTATGTATTTGTGTCGTCATTACAGATTGGATTTTGTATGTAGTGAGTGAGAAGTGCGACTGCGTGCACGTTTCCCCTCGCAAAAAATGGCAGTTTCAAATTATCTTTGTACAAGATTAAACTGGGGTTGATGTGATATATTTAATATATTACGTGATATATTTTTGCAGACATGCGCAACAAGACGAGTCCCGAGCGCGTGTCCATGTTGGTGTACGAGCCCAAGAAGAGACATCTCGACAAAGGGGACTTCCAGCACGCCACCAACTGACGCAGGTATCCTTTTATTGATTCAGTTGGAGTTGGAGTACTGCTGTCACCTTTGCGCAGGAGCACTTGCATGCCAGCTTGGACCATTCGACTCAGTCCAAAGGCGCGCTGTACGAATCGACGATCCCAAACTCACAAGCGGTATTGAACCTTTAAGTCTAAGGAGAGACTTTGCCTCCTTGTGTGTGTTCTACCGCTTGTACAATGGGCTGTGCTCTGAAGAATTGAAGAAGAGAATGATGCCCACGGCCGCTTTCTATCCCCGCACCGCTCGCCGTCGGCAGGTTGCTCACCCTCACACCCTAGAACCCAAATGGTCGCGTACTGTGCGGTTCGAGAGGAATTTCCTCCCGCGGACGCTCCGGCCGTGGAATGAGCTTCCTGCCGAGGTTTTCCCGGGGGGCTACAGTATGGGGTTCTTCAAAAAAGGAGTGTACAGGTTTTTAAAGGGTCGGCAACGCGCATGTAATGCCTCTGGTGTTGCAGGCGTCCATAGGCTACGGTGACTGCTTACCGTCAGGCGGGCCGTATGCTTGTTTGCCACCGTCGTGGTATTAAAAAAAAAAGTTGCCGTGGGTTTATATCACAATACGGCTGTTCCAGAAGCAGCATGGTAATATGTACAGTCAAAAGATTTAATTTGTGGCCCATTTCCTACCTTGTCACAGGGACAAACAACATGAAAGTCGTTAGAGACCGCATACATAGATCACTAGATAAGTTTTGCAATACACAAATATGAAGCAAACGGGTGGCCTATCGTATATACTTTTTAAAACTATATTTCCATAGAAAATGATTGGCCGGAAAATATTTATTTTTAAATTTACTTATCAAAAAAGCTTAACTTTGTTTGGAATGAAAATTTTGTATAAAATATACGCAGGTAAATACTCCTGAGCGTACGCCGACGTTTTCAAAGTTCAAATCTATTTTTTAATAAGCAAATTCAAAAATAAAGTAAATGTTTTCCGGCCAAATATAGTCTACGGAAATATAGTTTTGTAAAATATATGCAATAGGCCACCTCGTTGTTTCGTATTTGTCTTTTGCAAAACTTATCTAGTGACCTACGTATTGTCACTGCGACAAAGTACGAAATGGGTCACAAATTTAATATTTTGACTGTACATAATTATGTAATTTATTAAAATACCTTTAAGTTTTAGATTATTTACTTTCTGATATTTCTTTCAATTTTAATACAAATAACGGCGGCTTAGAGGATATGACGCTCGACTTTCAATCCGGAGGTCGCGGGTTCGAAATAATTACTTCGAATCCTGGCCGTACCAATGAGTTTTTCGGAACTTATGTACGGAATATCACTTGATATTCACCACTGGCTTTTTGGTGTAGAAAAACATCGCAAGGAAACCCGCATACATCCGCGAAGAAATTCAAAGGTGTATGTGAAGTCTCCAACCCGCATTGGGCCAGCGTGACTATAGCCCAAGCCCTCTCGCGCATGAGAGGCCAGTGCCCAGCAGTGGGACGTATATAGGCTGAATTATTATTATTAATTAATACAAATGCAGTGTTTTTCTGTTTACAGGTAGTAAAAAGTTTCTGCTGTGGCGGGACCAGTGATTGACAATTATATTAATGTTAAAAGGTTGTATGTATATCTTTTTTCTTTAAGCAGACGTTCCTTGTTTTGTTATAATAAATTTAAACAAATATTATAAAGAAAAAAAAAATATTTTGATTTATTTCATTCAGGTAAATCAACTTTTAGAAAGAGTTATTGATTCTAATGTAAACTATACAGAAATAGATGGCGCTGTAATACGCTATGTTTAGCTGGATTGTTATAATAAATTTAAACAAAAATTATAACGAAAAAAAAATATTTTGATTTATTTCATTCAGGTAAATCAACTTTTAGAAAGAGTTATTGATTCTAATGTAAACTATACAGAAATAGATGGCGCTGTAATACGCCATGTTTCGCTGGATCGTCAAATGTCAACTTTTGACAACCAAGGATACCGGGCAGTATAGAAGGTGGAGGTAAGGAATGGTATATCCATATACCAAAAAGTGTCATCAAAAAACCTTAAATAGGTGGCGCTACAGTACCTAGAATACTTGAAAAAAATCAAATCATAGACAGCGCACTTCACTCCGTCAATAACGCCTAGGTTCTTAGCTACTCTAGCGCTACTCTGGAGAGATTTGGAACTATTATTTATAGCTGACAACTGCACACTTTTGCAACAGTTCTGCCTATGGAGATTTCGTTCATTACCTTTACCTTCCATACCAGGCAGCTTGGCGACGCCCATGACGCTGTATACCATTTGCTCTTTTTCTTGCCGCATAACTAAGTGTCGATTGTCATAATGCCATCTCTTTCACTCTTGGTTTGTCTTAACAAGGGTAAAGGAGATAGCATTATGATCTCAGTCGCCAGTTAGTTTTGCGGCAAGTATAGTTGTAAGGGACGTAATTATAAAAGGTAGGTTTAGAAAAAGGCATTTTTAGAAAAAAAGCGTATCAGTTACTTTTTCGAAAAACCATTAAGCTTTGGGTTATTTCTACTCATAGTCACGAGGACTACCGAATTAGATGCGTCCGTAAATAATGTCGTTTTGTGACGCATTTCTACATACATTTTGAATGGACCGTCACAAAACTGACATCCAAAATTTGTATAACAACCTGGGGACATTTTTTTCCTTGTTTTTTAAACAAAGAGAATTTAAATAAAGGTGGATTGTCAAATAATATTTTGTAGCCACAGTAAATTTACTGCAAATTAAAACTTAGAACGCCATCTGACTTTGATCCTTATTCTTTCGCAGATATGTGTTAAATTTGTTAAAAAAGTGGCGCCATTACGGGTATCGGTTAAAGGTTGTAGCGCTAACGCTCAAAACGATGCCGCCATATCTTTGGCCTTTGATCTATTAGATGGCGCCACTTTTTGATATTGAGTCCTCGTGATTCTGAGTCGTAATAACACAAGAATTGTTAGTTTTTCGAAAAAAAGTAAATGGTCATCTTTTTTCTGAAAACCTCCCAGGTAAAGTCACGCTCCGTGATCGTTAAGCCATTTAGGGTTCTGGCTAAATTGGACATTCTATAGGGTAAGTATTTAATAACCAATTTAGCTAGGACCGTAAATAGCACAATAATAACGAATATTACGCGAAACTCTGCGTAGGGGGCGCCACTATCACATTCCATCACAATCAGAGGGTCTACCGCGAAACAAGAAAACCGAAATTTCATTATCTAACCTCTCTATCACTCTTGCATATTCGAGCGATGAAGAGGCAGATAACTAAATTTAGATTTTCGCGTTTTCCGTTAGGCCCTTTGTAAACAAACCGCCTTGATGCATCAATGTCATATTTTATTATCTGTGAAAACTTGTCAAAAAACGGTTTAAGGAACAGTATGTATAAGTTGCTCTATGGTTTATGAAAAGTGCTAGTGCTGCACTCTGGCGGCAGAACATGGCAGTAATAGTCCCTATTGCGGAGCGTGATCGTACCTAAATCGTCAAGTTTTCACTAATTATGATCAAGATTTTTGAAATGTGTACGAAGCCAAAGGTTAGTAAAAAACAGGGTTTATAAGCGGAAATAAATTAGTTTGAATTAATTAGTAAAAGTAGTATAAGTATTCAGAAAATTAGTAAGGTAAGGTGGGGTAAGACGAACATAGTTTGTTTTGCTCGGGGCAAGACAAAATTATGAATATTCTATACATAACATACACATACATTGTCACATAGATCGTTAAGATAAACACAACACACGGGGCAAACCCCACAGATAGTCTTACCCCACCTTACCTTATGACATCATGTTTGGGTAAATTAATTTTTTTGTGTTGTTCTGTCTAGTCTATACTAGTGGTATGGTTTGTTAGAAGGTATTTTGTTTCACGTTCTGCTAAAACATTCTTGAAAGAGTTGTAACCATGGCAACGAGTAACACTAAAACGTAGATTCACCTATTTCTTACATATGTTTAACCCTTTGAACGCTTTATGTCATAAACAAAAACATTACACAAACGCCAAGGCGCAAGGGAGCTGTGTAAACCTTACTTGAAAGTATCAAGGTTACATTGACAGCGTCCGCCATAACACCTATAGTTGTCCTTGGCGCTGTGGGCACGACTAGTAACGACTTTAGGTGTTCTTGGCGTTCAAAAGGTTAAACTCTACAGGGCTGGAATATTTATGTCACAGTCTTTTCAATCTTAAAATTATACGTACATATTTCATTAACGCATTCACTGCCAGGGGGCGTGGCCTAGGAACAAACTTGTATGACGGTGAACGCATATATGCGTCGGTGGCAGTGAATGCGTTAAGGTCATTGTGGCAAAACAGGGGTGACCGTCTACTAGCTCTTACGTCGCTTTTAACTCTTGCGTATGTACATATGGGATTCAGAAAAAAGTGTACCCTGTACTTTATTATTAAACTTAACAAATTTTGGGCTATATCTACTTTTATTTAATCGTATGGCTATATTTGTCAAGGTCGCTTACAGTATTAGTGAAACTTTATCTAGTCAGATCACGAGCACTATCGATTTAAGCAATAAAAAAGCGTCCCACTTTAATTGTCAGTTTTGCAACGCAGTTAACTATACATGTTACAAAACTGACTAATAATTTTGTATGGAAAATTAAGGATAATTAAGGCAAACGGGTACATACATATTTTTTCTGAAAACCCCGACATACTCCACTTACGGTCGGTAGAGCAGAAGGGGTGAAGCGACACTCGTATACAAGTAATTCTTGCCATATGACGGTCTTCCCTGCAATCCATTGTATATGGCCGGTCTTATCCGCAATTACCTTACTCTACATATATGATTTTAGTACATAGAAATATAAACACATAGTTTCTTAAAGAGGGAAGTATACCACAAAAGACTCTTAAGAGTTTCTAAAATATGTAGGGGGAGGCCGGGAGACTTGAACCATTATGTAAAGAAAAGTGTCAATCATATTTTTTTTAGCATGCATGTGTCATGTCCAGGTAGATATCGTTAGTGGGATATTGGGGTAGTGATAAAATAAATAATTGAAATTTGGCACATTTTTTGATAAAATGGTTCAAGTCTCCCACTGGTCAAGCCTCCCGGACTCCCCCGAAGGTTGGTAGCATATTTTTATACATACAGTCTAGTTAAATACTGCCATAATGTGATTTTAAAACTTATTTAATGAATACCTATCTATAGTTTGTATTGTAGTCTTATATTATAGATGTAATGTTGATTATAACAGTTTTATCAGTAGTTATCTACTTAGATTTTCACTTGATATATTGCGTTGCTTAATTTTTATTAAGTACTTGTGAAACTCAATTTTCATTAATTTGTAATACAAGGGTGCGAAAAACTCTTTTGTACCTACTACGTAAAATGTACACATAATAAGTAGTTGAAAAAAAAAGGAATCTTGAGCTTTGCGAGGAATTCAAGTGCGAATGGTTTTTTCTGCAGCTAGAAACATAATTAATAATTTCACTAATCACCGAATAACTGTCGTGAGGCATAATTTAAACTAATCATACGTGTTTTTAGTCACTCGTGCGACATGTTTAAATTAGTTTAAATCACGTAATTAGCAAATTTGTAAACTCGTATATTATACTCTCGTTTAATTACAAGATAAAGAGTAACGCTTTACGTATTGATTAATAATTATTAATAATATATTCAAATACATAGTACGGTAATTTTGTACTTTGTATAAGTTAATCTTTATAATAAATGATAAACTTATATGTTGTCTGATTATTTACATTTTCATATCCGTTTAGGTAGGTACAGTCTCAGTATTGGGTACTTGACACATGTTGAATATTATAACAAAATATCGCTAAATGGATAGGAAATAAGCCATCCATTATTAAAAAAGACATTGAGATTATAAAAAAATTAAAGACTAAAATCTCAAAAAAAAATTTTTTACTTTCTAAAAGAAAAAAGAAAATGGTACCATTCAATTCCTTACATTTTATTGAACTTATAAACTCAATATTTCAGGATCAAAATAGCAATTTTCTTCATCTTCCATACATTTAGGACAGACTAATGGAATGTGACGTCACATTACAATATCATTTTGTTAGAGGCGTTTCAATCGTCGAGTGCGAGCGTCAGACTTTAACTCTCATTTCTGACCTTCGTGTTGCTTAAATGCCATGAGTCCTATAGAATAGAATAAATTTTATTTGTATTGATTGTACATCGTCATATAAACACATTTGATCCTCAGGAAAATGAAGATCGATTGACATTATTTACAAAAAACTGTCAAGTAGCCAATTATAAGAAGGTAAGTTCATATTCTGATTCTCCCGGAAAAAGGTAAAGAAAGATGTTGCTGTAGCTGACCATAATAGGCAACTTCTTTTCATACGCCGCAGTTAGTGTTGGTTAAGACTCGAGTCATTTGAGTCCTCTGCTTTAAGACGACTCGGTTTTTCAGACTCGTCATTAAGTCAACACTTGAGTCCTTATCGAGACCTAAGTCTTTTGTAAAGACTTTAGCCCTTTAAAGGGAACTATCAAATTATGTACGATTTTTTCTAAAACACATTGTATCCACATGAAATACATGGATTATGCACATAATTAAAACTGACAATTTTCCTTTAAGTTTCTCGTAGATAAAACCTATATTTGTATGACTACCGTAAAACCACCCAACTATAGTCCAAAGCTCCCAACTATGGTCCACAAATAAACACAATTTTTCTCGTTCAGGAGTATATTTTACTATATTTTTGTAGTTCTAAGGTAAAGTATGTTTATAAATGGAAGGCAAAACTAGGAGTAAACCAAAAGGAACATTGGTATAGATACTTAATTTTCTTTTGTACTTGTGGACCATAGTTGCGGTATTGGACTATAGTTGGGTAGTTTTACGGTAAGTATTTTTTTGAAGACTCGAGTACTGTTAAGAGTTGCACTTAAAAAACTCGACAAAGGACTCGACTCGGGAATTAAAAAACTCGGATTTTTTTCGTCTCGTAATAACGACAGGAGTTTTTCAAATTTAGACTCGAGTAAATACCAACTCTAGCCTCAGTTAAACTGTCGACCTATTATAACATTATTATACATATTGAGTAATTCCCACAGTAAGCTCAATAAGCCTTGTATTATGGGTACTTAAACAACGAAATATACACGGTGCCCGCGAGGAAACGGAAAGATTCTGATAGTATATTCCGGATCGTATTTAGAGACAAAAATGTCGTATAAACTTTTTTAATTTGCCTAGTTTCAAAGTTAATACATTTTTTTAAAAGAACATGTACTTACTATGTATAAAAACACAAAAAGTGAAACAAAAAAACTTTTTTTTAGCTGAATTGACATATATTTGTATATATTTTTGTTTAGAAAGGAAAGAAAGAAAAACATTTTATTTACGAACACACATAACAAACAATAAGGTACAAATTAAATAACCTAAGTGTGCCAGCAAATTGTTCAGGCTCAGCATTGTGTTACAGCACGGATGCTGCAGCGCTGATTTTCAGCTTGCTCCTTATTGGTGACAACCGACATACACAATTACACACAATACACATCGGCAGTACAATACAAAAAAAAAATACAATATAAAATAAAAGAACATAAACTAACCAAAAAGACACACAAGAAGAAGAGACGCTGTCACATAAGGTGAATAACATTAAACAAATACACACTCGATTTTACAGACATTTATGTATTGTATTGTATTCGGGCGATTTTCCGCAACTCGACGACTGGTGCCTATTTTGCGTGACGTGTGGGGGTGGGCTAGTCCTGCCAGCACAGCTCCTCGAGGAATCCTATCAAACCTTTGATGTGAGTAGAACTTCGGGGAGGTCTGTCGGGGATCCGAGATGCGTGTTTTATACAAAGTAATGTACATTATTCATTTATGTATACATACATGTAACATTGATGTATATAATGTATAAATATTTGACGACCAGTTTGGCCTAGTGGATAGTGACATTAGTGACCCTGCCTACGAAGCCGATGATCGGGATTATCGGCTTCGTACAACCTATCTGGCCTAGGGGGTAGTGACCCTGCCTATGAAGCCGATGGTCCCGGGTTTAAATCCTGGTAAGGGCATTTATTCGTGTGATGAGCATGGATATTTGTTCCTGAGTCATAGGTGTTTTCTATGTATTTAGGTATTTATAAATATTTATATATTATATATATCGTTGTCTATCTTTTATGTGCATGCGTTTTTGTTTTAGATTTTAAGTTTTGACATAGTGATTTTTGTCCTTAGTTGTAACAATTATAAAACATATGTTACTTATTATAAATTATAGGGATTTGTGTAATAATGTCCTGTAATATTTATTTATAAATGCTTAAATAAATATTACATAAAAAAATATTAAATATGTATTTCTCAGTAAGTGATTATTTGTAATCTTTTGAGAAATAAACATCTTAAACCATAAACCATAAATACTTACATAGAAAACACCCAAGACTCATCAGGAACCCAGGAAAATATCCATGCTTTTCACATGAATAAATACCCTTGCCAGGATTTGAACCCAGGACCATCGGCTTCATAGACAGGATCATCCATAACAAAACAAAGCCACCATTTCACTTTATCTTAGTTATTTAAAAACAAGTTTAAAGTCCTTTTATCTTAACTACTTAATAGGCACTATTACTGCCCTAACCACGGTCCATTAAGTAACGATTATTTGTCAAATGATATTATATTTTAATGATTATTTAAGAAGTACAGTAAGTTTTGCCTAATGAGGTCGTTTTGGTATATATACATGGAGAATAAGCCGATCTCATCACAGAGAAGACGTCCGCCGATCAGGTACGTGGTATTTTTGTAATAAAGTGTATAATTTGCGGTATTTTTCGGACGGATACGTCTTTGAAACTTAACAAAAGAGCGTTCCCATCTTAAAGGCCGGCAACGCACTTGTAACCCCTCTGGTGCTAGTGTCAATGGGCAATAGTAATGGCTTACCATCAGGCAATTCGTCTGTTCGTTTGGCTCCCATATCATAAAAATGTATTAGGTACATATTAAATAAGAGATATTCATAAATAACGTTTTTAGGGTTCCGTAGTCAACTAGGAACCCTTATAGTTTCGCCATGTCTGTCTGTCTGTTTGTCTGTCTGTCTGTCTGTCTGTCCGAGGCTTTGCTCCGTGGTCGTTAGTGCTAGAAAGCTGACATTCGGCATGGATATATAAATCAATAAAGCCGACAAAGTCGTACAATAAAATCTAAAAAATATTTTTTTTTAGGGTACCTCCCCTACACGTAACGTAGGGGTGATTTTTTTTTTTTGCTTCAACCCTACAGTGTGGGGTATCGTTGGAAAGGTCTTTCAAAACGAATAGGGGTCTTCAACAAACATTTTTTGATAAAGTGAATATATTCGGAGATAATCGCTCCGTAAGAAAAAAAAATGTGTCCCCCCTCCAACTTTAGAACCATAGGTCCAAAAAATATGAAAAAATCGTGGAAGTAGAGCTTAAGAAAAACATTAAATGAAAACTATAGCGGACATGATCAGTTTAGCTGTTTTTGAGTTATCGCAAAAAGTTTCTCCTTCAATGGGTAAATAAGCTAAAATTTAAGATAAAAATTTTCTTATTTTACTCATTCTATTTTTATTTAATTTGTCTTAAATAGTTTCATTGACTGTATGAGTAAAGCCATTGACTATTGGTAGTTTTAGAATGAAAGAGTAAAAAGTGTGTAATAATGTCCTATAATATTTATTTCTTTATTTATTTTATTTACTTCCACCGAAAATTGGTTTGAACGAGATCTAGTAAGTACTTTTTTTTAATACGTCATAAATGGTACGGAACCCTTCATGGGCGAGTCCGACTCGCACTTGGCCGCTTTTTTCTCTTTTTTACGATAGTTAATAAAAACATTGGTTTTAAATGGATTTATTGTACAATTTGTATTCTGATCATTAACTCCCCATTCCGTAAATAACGATATTTTTACCCTAAAAAAATACTACTGAAGCCGAAATACTTAGCCGTGTTTTTTAAATATGCAAATGTATTTTACTTTCCTCGGTGTGTTTAACTCGGGTGAAAGGCACCATTTCAGTCTCGGACTATTGGCTACTACCTCGACAGAAATGGGTGCCTCTCATCCCTTGGTTAACAATTTACTTTTACTTTTCTCGTATTCGAAATGAAGAGTACAAAATAGAAGTTACCTAGTAGTTATTTAGTCTGTGTATTCTATGCCCCTTTAAGGAATTCCTTAGTAAATTAGTACCGTACTTTTAATTTTTAGAAGGACGTTTTTTTGAGGGAAGATTAAATTTGTTTCCTTATAAATAATTTCAGCCATGCGGTTCCTCCTACTCCTCCTACCCGCTTTGGCGCACGCGCGTCTCTCCATCAAGGTCGACGTCGCAACACGGGAGAGCGATGTTAGCGTCAACTTGCTGGGTGAAGATGACCACGTCATAGATGGTGACGAGACGAGAGAATTCAGGCTCACTGATTCGCCGCTTAAGGACGCTTGCTCTAGGTAAAAAAACGGGGAACAGAATCTGAGGTTTTAGTTATTTAGCCTCCTAAGGCCCAGCCATAGAAATGAAAAATCCTAAATTTGCCACTAGAATTTGAACCTATAGTGCAGGGAATACAGTTGATTTTATTTTGTTTGAAAATTGAATGAAAGTAAGCCAATGCAACTCTGTTCCAATTGAATATGATTTAAATTTCATCGAACTGAATAAGTCCTATAGGTAGGACCTTGGGCCTTACGAGGTTAGTAGTAGCAGGGATGTGACGCGAATCCGGAAAGAGTCAGACCAAGATAAGTTGGCAGCCCAGGCAGTGCGTTATTTTGAACGTCAAACTTACACTGCAAATATGGCAAATACTTACACTGCTTTTAATAGTAGTTATAGGGAACATTGACATGTCATTAGATAATGAACTCAGCATCCTGTTGGGAGAGGCACGTTGAAAGTTAAGTTAAAAATTTGAGCTAGGAAAACAACCAGGAACGAAATAGACCAAGGGACATTCAGAGAACAAAATTAAGTCCAGCCAGCCCAATTTCACAAGAAATCCTATCAAACCTTTGGAACTTTATATTTACAGGTACTACGGGCCACGGCCTACGGACGCCTACCTGCACTCACCGACCCCATGGGACGACCTCTACCAGAGTTACGGCTGGACGCAGGTCCATAGGAAGCTCAAGCCTGTGAAGGCTTCCATCCTCGGTACGTATCCACATCCCTCCAGGTACTACAGGCCACAGCCTACGGTCGCCTACCTAGCCCCCGACACCATGAGGCGACCTCTACCAGAGTTACGGCTGGACGCAGGTCCATAGAAAGCTCAAACCTGTGAAGGCATCTATCCTCGGTACGTATGCACATCCCTCCAGGTATTACGTGCCACGGCCTACGGACGCCTACCTGCACTCACCGACCCCATGGGGCGACCTCTACCAGAGTTACGGCTGGACGCAGGTCCATATAGAAAACTTAAGCCTGTAAATGTCCTCCATCCTCGGTACGTATCTTTAGATATTTATGTACGTATCTTTAGATAAATATGGTTACACGGTACTACAGCAGAAATATACTAATATATCGGGAAACCAACCTAACAAAACCCATTACTTAGATGACGGACTTCGTGACAGACAATTCGCAATCAAAATCATTGAAGGCACCTGGAAATTTGCAACAAATACTGCAAATGCTACAGAGCAGAGATAAGAGCAGAGCGATGCTTTTACCATATTTAATTGAATTCACGACATTTGTAATACATACAATTGTAGCAAAATTCCTGTCATGTTTGTAAGCATTTCTATAGAAAATATTTTATAAAATACTGAGAATTGTAACCGTGATGAAATAGGGGCTTGGTTCCCCTCATCAAATGCTTGACTTTTTGATCAAAATAATAAATAACTATTATATGTACTATGCCTATAAAATTTGAGGAGTTCCTCCGATTCCTCATCGATTCCATCATCAGAACTAGATTTTGGCAAAAATACTTTAATCTGATGTAACAAACTGGTCAAAATTCTTTTCGGTGTCTTGTTTTGGACCACTCTGTCACGCTTTTATTTCTGTAAAAAAAAAAAAAAACAAATAAAAAAACGAGTGCATTTACATGTCTTTTTAGCTGTAGAAAACTATGAACTAAATTTAGTCTCATACAAAAAGCTACACTCCAACATATTTTTTGGGGACAAAAAACAAGACAACGAAAATAAGTCTGACCCAAACATAAAAATAACGAAAATAAACATACAACTCAATTAGAACAGTTTGAAGTCGGTCAAAAAATACAAAAAGTCTGACTCGTGAAGGATTTGAACCTCCGCCCTCCGATGGTCAAGTTTAGCTGTATATCGGCGTTCTAACCTACTGAGCTAACGAGTCGGTGCTTCACACGACGAAAACAGTCATCATATCCCGCAGAATGACGTCGCAAAGCCGTGGGTAGTTTTGTCTAACTAATATAACTTGACCTGTACTTTTGTTATAAATATATATAATTGGAGGCCAGATTATACTGGAAAATATTGTTAAAAGAAATGAATCATCCCTGGTTTCAAGGCGAGTCAGACTGATAAAAATATACCTAAACAAATCTTGGTATTTCGCTGTGTACTGAATGTGCACTAGAGAATAATCTCAAATTAATCTGTTTGATGAATCAAAGGTACAGACTTTGATTCAGAATTGTCAGACATTGAAATCAATTTATCTTTAAATCGTGCGGTGAGTAAATGTCCATCACATAATTTGCAATAGCGGTAAGATCGTGCGACTTTCAATCCGGAGGTCACGGGTTCAAATACATTCTTAGTTATTTATTTAATTCTGTGGGACATAGTTAATTTGTGTAATAATGTCCTATAATATTTATTTATTTATTTATATTTAGCAGTCGCTTTTCGGTGAAGGAAAACATCGTAAGGAAACCGGACTAACCCCAAAAAGGCCTAGTTTCCCCTCTGGGTTGGAAGGTCAGATGGCAGTCGCTTTCGTGATAACTAGTACCTTCGCTAATTTTTGGGATTAGTTGCCAAGTGGACACCAGGCTCCTATAAGCCGGGACAAACGCTAGGAAGAAGAATCAGAGTATAATAGTTATAATACTAATAAAGCACTTTCTTCTATATTGTGTCTTGCGCTTAAATTTAATCGAAAATGTTATTTTCCTCCAGGAATCCACAGCCAGCCAGCGATCATAGCGACCCAGCGCTTCAGGAACAACGGCACCAAAACGGCCCAGTACAAGGCCGAGCTTAGCCAAGGAGTCACCAACACTGTTAGCAACAGCTGGAACTTGCAACACACCATCCATGTCGGACAGGAGATCTCGGCGGAATTCATCATTCCTGTTGGCAAGGTATGTGTGAAGTCTCCAATTACATACTATTTTGTTAGTAAGTTGCATTGGGATAATTTCGACTACGGGATATTTTTGAATTTGAATCCATAGTATCTACTAAACTAGAAGCATTTCATACTTTGGCAATAACAAAGAGAATTTGAAATAGAGGTGGATTGTCAAATAAAACTTTGTAGCCACAGTAAATTTACTGCCATCTTTCGACACTCGATTAAAACCTTTTGGAACGCCATTTGACTTTGATCCTTATTCTTTCCCTGAGTACGTATATTTATTTATTTATTTAAAACTTTATTGCACAAAAGAAAAACTTAATGTACAAAAGGCGAACTTAATGCCGTGAGGCATTATGATGATTCCCTTTTTGGTATTATGACCATTCTCACAGTTGCGAAACAATGTAATTTAGTTTCAGAAGTTAAGCCTATTCTTATATATTTTGTTATTTTTCAGGTCGGTGGAAAAACTTCACTATCTTACAACCACCAATGGGGCAAGAGCGGCAGCGACTCTCACACAGTAACTGTCGGGGCAAGTGCGGGCATCACGGTTCCCGTCGAGCCAGGCGACTCAGTCGAAGCCGTCATGACTGCGTCTCAAGGCACCATGGAGATAGAAGTTGTATACGAAGCATCGGTTTATGGTGACGTCGCTTTGAACTACGAAGGGGGCTGGAACGGACATTATTTCTGGAGATACGATGTCAACGCTGTCATGGAGGCGGGCGGTCTTCCCCGCACGTTGCAAGTTTCGGAGATACTTAAAGTCGGGTTTTATACTGATGTGGAGATTGTGTTGCATGAGAAGCACGGTAACAAACGTGTGCTTATGGCGGATATAACGTTTTAATTGTGACGTTTTAATTGCGGTTTAATTTGTGGCGGAAATAAAATGAATTTATTACTTCAATTTTGTTTATGTCAATCTAATTCCAACATAAGTACCCTATCTAATATATTTTTATTTTTATTTTATTTTTATTGTTTTTAAGGGATAACAAACAACTATACAAATACAATCTACAAATGGTGTTACATTATAAGTGTTGTTTTTATGTACAGCCAACAACGTTATCCACAAGTTACTTATACACATAAAGTTGAAGAAGGTAGGACGGATATACAATTTTACTATGCTAATAATAGTTTAAATGTATCTCTGGCTAAACACGGCAATTATACATTAGATTAGTATACATTAATCTATATTAAACAATCTGATAAGGCTTTTCTATATTTAGCGGTGGGCAGGTGGAATATATCTATCGCAGTAAAGTTTTGGTTGTAGGAAGTAAGGAGCCGGCGAAGCGGATTACGAAAGCCGGCGTTAGTGCGGCAATATAAGATTATAAGTATTTTTAATTTTTAGTTTTAGTTAGTTTTATATTCATGACTGTTGTGTTGTATGCTTGGGGGTTTTGATTAAAATTTATTGTATCTCCTTGGATTTCACGGGCCTGTAAATCCCAGTCTTTTGATAGGCTTGTGTGGGGATATAGATCCAACACGTAGAGGTCCCTTGGAGAGCTTTAACCTTTTCAACGCTTTTCAACACGTGTCAAGAAATGCCATGGACGCCAAAAAGTTAACTGGTGAAGAGCGAATATGAAGCTTAACTGACAGTAGGAAAGTCGCTTTGACAACGTCCGCCATAGCCTTTTTAATGGTCATTGGCGTCGCGGGCACGACAGACGATGACCGTTTTAGTGGTCTTTGGCGTTGAGAAGGTTAATGTTATGTAGAACGGCTGATGGAACCCGTTCACAGGCGCAGCAATAGACACCCATGAACCGGTCGCAGCAGGCATTGGGACTAATTTAAAAAAAGTGAACAGTTTAACGGTCTATGGATTGAAGTCTTAGGACTTTTAGGTTAGGTTAATTAGAAGAGTTATAAAAATTATTGCCATAAAGCTTTATTTGATATTGTCATTATTGCCGAAAAATAAGCCGGATTCTGAAAAAATAAAGACAAATTAGACCTCATCAATCCAATAATGGTAAGGGTAATTTCAATTTCGTATGTCGTATATTTCCGGAAATCAGTTAAGAATCACCCGAAATTCCCTCATAACAAGAGTCCCTTTTCGGAATTCGGTATCCGACAGTGTGAGTGTGGTGTGCTTAGATAGACTAACAAGTCTGGACGCGACCAGTGGTAACGTTGAGAGCGAACGCAGCCGACGCGCACGAATGAGGGTAGTCCGAGCGCGGTGTAGGTACACAACGCCGACACTCACCCGCTATCTCCAGTTACCCGTGAACGAAATGCGTGTAACTGCGTCGAAATATCGGGAGCTCAATAAAAATCACGGTTTATATCCCGGTCGATTTAAGTGATTTGAGTTGTTTTCTTATGTTAGCTGGTAGAATTGATTGAATGATAAATATTTAATAACTTTGAATTGATTTGCTTTAATATTGTTTGATATTTTACAGTTAATAAGTATTTTCCTTGTGTTGGTGTGGTGAAAAATTTTGTTTCAGTCGGTGGCAAAATTTGTTTTTACCCTCGTGCCTTGAAACCGACGTAATTCTCAAGATTCAATTTTTCGAACTATTCGCTCGTGGTTCATTTTTGGAATTTTTCGTTTGCTCGGGTATCAATATTAGCAATAGCGGTTAAACAGCAACTTTGCCCCCTTGTAAAACGAATAAATATTTTGATACAACCACAATAATGTTTTTTTTTCCTATAAAAGAATTAATAAGTATTAGCCCCCGTAGTAAAGTTGTATTGAACAATGCTTAGTTGGTTATGATATTCGACAAATATCTAATATACATAGTTTGGCAAGCCCTTTCTGTCAGGCGTCTGTCTGTCAAAATGTAGGCGCGAACTTTAGCCTCCCATAGAATATTCTTGCGCCCTTTTCTACTGACAATGTGGCTTCCATTTCTGTCAGAAGAAAAATGCGGCAAATTTAAAAAATGTGGGTGGGAAATTTATCCTGCCATAGAATATTTTTCCGCCCTTTTCTACTGACAAAGAGAATATAAGTCAACTCACTTATTTAGAGCCCCTTCATCTGTGCCACACAGAAGTAGTTTATGTCGGGAGTGTACATGCACATTTTTTTCGACTGCTGGTATCCACCAGTTCCACCACCCTGTAACATAATAGTAGTTTATGTGACTAATGTGACTATACATCGGTTCTTTTAGCATTAGAAAGAACTCCACATAAGTAGCTCTTTAACTGTTAATAATATTGGAATTATCGAATGTAAAAATATATATAAAAAAATCCAAGGACGAATCCTGCCAAGCGGCATTATGTGACACAATAGTAGATTGTTAACCAAGGGATGCTTTTATCCCACCCATTTTTGTCGAGTTAGTCTCACTGCGTTCGAGCGCCAACAATCCAAGGCTGAAATGATGCCTTCCACCCGAGTTAAACATTATACTTTTCATTTCGAATACGAGGAAGTAAAATACATGTGTTTTTTAAACGTTCAATAATTTAGGTCAAAGTATCGTTATTTATGCCATAAATAACGATACTTTATATAATACATTTTATGGAATGGGAAGTTAAATATCAGAATGGAATTTATAACGAAATTACAATTGCTTCTCGTATAAAAATAAAATAATAACGTCAAGAAAGTAAAACGCTCTAGTGAACGTATCACTTTCTGCAAATTTTTTAGAACAACAATGACCCTCACTCAGAATATGAGAAATGAAAAAGTAAATGCCTACTAACTACACTTCACCTACAATTCTTCTCTTATTGACTGCTATCATATTGCACACAACTGTACAAATCCGTAGCCACCTGGAAGGGAAGGCTGCGCTGGCATCCAAAAAAACTCGGTGTGCTCAATAAAGCGAGGCGATACTTTACTCCGGGGCAAAGACTGCTGCTATATAAATCGCAAGTCAGACCCCATATGGAGTATTGCTGTCACCTTTGGACAGGAGCACCTGCATGCCAGCTTGGACCCTTCGACTCAGTCCAAGGGCGCGCTGTACGAATCGTCGACGATCCCAAACTCACAAGCGGTACTGAACCTTTAAGTCTAAGGAGAGACTTTGCCTCCTTGTGTGTGTTCTACCGCTTGTACAATGGGCTGTGCTCTGAGGAATTGTTTGACATGATGTCAATGCCAACGGCCACTTTCTATCACTGCACCGCCCGCCGTCGGCAGGGTGATTATCCTCACACCTTAGAACCTAAATGGTCGCGTACTGTGCGGTTCAAAAGAAATTTCCTACCGCGGACGCTCCGGCTGAGGAATGAGCTCCCTTCCGAGGTTTTCCCGGAAATCTACAGTATGGGGTTCTTCAAAAAAAGTTTTTAAAGGGTCGGCAACGCGCATGTAACACCTCTGGAGTTGCAGGCGTCCATAGGCTACGGTGACTGCTTACCATCAGGCGGGCCGTATGCTTGTTTGCCTCCGTCGTGGTATAAAAAAATACTATTGCTAGTGTTTCTTACGCTCAACGCCACTGGTGGTGTGTTATGTTCTTCTTCCTGCAGAAGAAATTAAAATTACAATAATTTAGCTTCTGTTCGCAATTTCGTAGCGAGTTTGCGGGGAAAGACCAGCTCGACCGAGTGCTCAGTACTGGGCACTCTCAGGCCACTGTACTCGGTACCATTGCTGGCCGAAACGTTAATGCATTTGATCTTTAGCCGTTACAAATTGAACCATAAATCGTAACGGACGGTTACAGGGGGCCGATTTATGAATTTCGACCACTCGATTACGTGTATTTTGTTCAATAATATCTCCACTATTAGCCATTTAAATTCTCCTGGAATTGAAAACGAGTGGTCAATACCACTCGATTCCCAATTTCTATCGCTCGTATTTAATAAAATAGCATTGCGGCGTTTTCCACAGATTTTCGAGTGACTTAATCGAGCGCTCGAAATTCAAAACTCGGTCCGAGTTTACGGTTCAATTTGTACGGTACCAAACCTGTGATAATTCGGGGCATATTCTGGGATTTGATATCGATATAATATAACATGTGCGCATCGATAATTCTCGAAAAAGTTTAGACAAAGAACTCCTTTCGGGCATATTTTACATAATAAATAAGGTTTGTCTCAAAATGGTTTATGTACCTAATAGTGTTTTTATGACTTAAGGTAAATTTCAATTTTTATGTACTTTTAGCAATAAATGAAGATGGAGTAATGTTTGAGAAATAATATATAACAAAAATTTTTTGCCCTTCCGCCGACAATATCTGCATCAAAATACAGAACGAGGCCAAAAATGCTTGGAAACTTGCTTGTCCGGAAAATTCAATCCCAGCCTTCGTTCAGTCACAAAGACTTTGGGATGAGCCGCTCTGCAGAGCCACTTTAAAAACACTTATTGACAATGCTCAAAGCCCTGCAGAGCGCGCTCGACTCCTGGCCGTATCCGAGCCAGAATCGGGGCTCTGGCTCCATGCATTGCCATCCCCCAACATAGGCACCCTCCTAGAAAGAACGACCCTCGCACTCGCTACCAGTCTGCGACTGGGGGTTAAAACCAATGAGCCCCACCGCTGCCGCTGTGGCTCAAATGTTGATGAGCTAGGCCACCACGGACTGTCCTGCCAGAGAAGCGCGGGCCGCATCTCGCGCCACGCCTCCCTGAATGATGTCATCCGGAGGGCGCTTGCCTCCGTTAGCGTGCCGGCCATCCTAGAGCCGAACGGTATCGCACGCGACGATGGCAAGCGACCCGACGGCATGACACTCATTCCGTGGAAGCTTGGGAGGACGCTCGTGTGGGACGCCACTTGCGTTGATACGCTCGCGCCGTCCCACCTACAGGCGACCTCCGTCAAGGCGGGAGCTGCGGCTACGACCGCAGAACAGAACAAACGGCGCAAATATGCTGTCCTCGGTGAGGGCTATATACCTATTTGCGCCGTTTGGCGTAGAAACTCTGGGACCGTGGGGGCCTAGCGCAAAAATAATATTAAAGGAAATTTCCCAGCGTCTAACAGACACCTCAGGTGACCGGAGGGCTGGCAGCTATCTCGGCCAGAGGATAAGCCTGGCCATCCAAAAAGGTAACGCTGCCAGTCTTCTGGGTACCATAATGCATGAAGGTGACCTGGGGAGCATTTTTTATTTATAAGTTTATTTTAAGTTCTATTATATTTTAGTTTTAATTTCAATATCTTAGTATATAATAAGAATTTCACAAAAGGATCGTCAAACATCAAAACAGCATATGGAATATAAATAATATAATGTAAGGATGTAACGCAATTAACGCAAGTAGTTATACACGTGCCATTAGGTAGCCATCTTTAACCAAAGTTTTTGTTCATAAATAACAATATAAAATTATTAAAATAAAACATTTAGTGTGGAAATACTGACCTTGTTTAAAAATAAAATAAATTCTTCCAAAAAATTCCTTTTTAGAATATAAGAAGCAGTATACAAAGCGAATTTGTATAAAAATAGTATTTTCTAGAACATTTAGATGTTGACAGTAACATCGATATATTTAACAGTCGATAAAATATTTTGCTACGTCACTTTAGGATAAGTGCCCCCTGCTAGGTTTCGTGGAGGAGCTGGGGTAGCTAGAGTAGTGCTACCTCGTTTTCACGCAAAATAGGCGCAATGGAGATCGATTTGCGGAAAATGCCCAGCATAACCTAACTAACAACTATATAGTATAAGTGCCCCGAGTTATCCCAGGTTTGGTCGGTACGTATGAGTAAGGCCTTAGACAGCACGACTGGCTTGCATTGCGCACAACGCGATTTGATGCTAATGCACTGGCTCACTTTGTTTCGCCCGTAAGGGCCCGTCTTTACGAAGTATTATAGAAATCAATGAATGAAAGAGTTTTAATAAAAAAGAAACTTACGTTGACCAAATTATTTGGTGGCTTTACTGTAGCTTCCTTTAAAGTTTCCTGTTCGAAAAATTAGAATTAAATAATCGACTTAAACGTTTTCGCCGCCCACATCAATGAAATAATAAAGTATCATCAAGGCCACGTCAAAAATTGCACGTAAACAACCCGTCTAACATATCAAGTCATGGCGTGTGAGGCACGAAATGCACTGACTTTAGATCACAAACAATA
Source organism: Cydia pomonella (assembly GCF_033807575.1). NCBI lineage: Eukaryota > Metazoa > Arthropoda > Insecta > Lepidoptera > Tortricidae > Cydia > Cydia pomonella. Next base: position 10,783,284 of record NC_084726.1, read on the forward strand.
TTTGTTGCTCAAGAAGCATCTATTTTTACACAAGTGCAATTACTGTTTGTACAGTCAGCATCAAAATTAGCGGATGAAACACCGCGCCAAAAGTATCTGATATTGCGGATTTTTTTCTTCTAAAATTAGATTAATCTCTAAAATTCACGTCCAAAAGTATATCTTTTACGGTCTAAATTGGTCTACATATAGAACCACCACTTTTTGTTAGCTGTTCACAGAATGGTAGACATTTTTGAGGCGTTGTTTGATCGGCTACTTTTGATGCTGACTTCACTGTACCTCTAAAAGTAAAAATAAGTTTAAAAAGGTGCTCTTTGCATAATGTGATGGACTGTTGCATTACATTATTCAAAAGAACCCATAGTCACAAATAAAGCCTCTATATATTTACAAAAATAAATATATTGACAACCTTTATTTATACAATAACTATAAAAATTTCATTAGCGCGATGTAGAAATCGTGCCGCTTGGTACAGTGCCATCTGTTGTAATGTTTAAGAAACTGTTTATATAAAATTACGGACGCGAAAAAAAAAATTGATTTTCATGTCTTGATTATCGTCTTAGTGTAAAAGGTACTAAAATTAAATTTTTTGTGCAATGTTTCCTACCTTTGACGCTACATAAGCCAGCTAAAAATAATTATACAGGTTTAAATTTAAATAAACAAACAAACAACAAACAAACAAATTAAAATAACAAACAATATATTCTTGTAAAATGTTGAAAATTAAATTACACGCAATCATTCTAAATGAATAAGGGTCATAAACGTCTACTAAAGTTGACAAGCCGCTAATAATCGTTTATGAATAAAGGGTAAGTCTTTATGTAGTTAATAAATAAAATTGATAATTAGTAATTATGTACAAACCATCTGTAACAAAAATATATTACTAGTAGTTAGGTATGATACAGCTGAAATATTATAATTAAATAAAACATTTTAATATTTTTTTTTTGCCTATAGCTTGAACGTACCTTGAAAGCTTCGTCCTTTTGCTTATTTGGAACCTGAAATAGTACGAAAATACCTTGCATATATGTTTTATACATAATTATTAGAAAAATTCTTAATCATCCTTTGAGGTGTCGCTCCATTACTTCTGCAAATATAAAAAATCCGGGCAGTAACAGTGACATTTGCGGCAGTAATGCAGTTGGCAAAATGGTCGCGCTGCAATACTACAATAAAATCCGGGCAGTACCTACCTAACATCGTTTTTGACAGTAATGCTGTCGACAGTCATGTCGGGCTGCAATACTTCCGCAGTAACGTAGCTGTCTGAATCCGAATGGCACCTTGATACAGAACTGCGTTCACAGGATCGGGGATGTATCATTGTTTTTGTATTGTTATTTTTAGTGATCAATTAGTGCAATAAATACATTTTTGTCAAAAATAAAATTTTTGGTACATGCTTTTATGGCTGACTGTACTTTTCTTTCCACAGGCAATTAATACTCATCAATACAATTCTAACAACCCCAAAAACAATTAGTATGCGTTGTTTCACAGAGTTCCCATGGCCACCTCCTGTCTCCATCATCAGATCAGCTCCATATCATTATAATATTGTATTGTCATCCGATTTACATATGTATGCAAAATTTCAGCTCAATCGGAAATAGCGAAGTTGATCAAATTTAGCTTCAAAAATTTTACCCACACTAACTAACTAACATACTAACTAACAGGGCTAAAGAGTACCATTTTGTACCATTTGACGTTGAAACTCTAGGTCCATGGGGTCCCAGCGCGCACAAGTTTTTTGGAGAAATCGCGAAACGTCTGGTTTACGTAACTGGTGACCGAAGAGCTGGCGGCTTCCTCGCACAACGTATCAGTATTGCGATACAACGAGGAAATGCCGCCGGCATCCTTGGTACAATGCCTCAAGGGCCTATTTTAGGTATAAGCTAGTTATAGTAATCATCTGTATATATCCATTATGTATATTGTTATTGTAAATAAAGATTTAAGATAAACAGGGCAATTTATTTTTCTTTAGAGTTTTGATACAAAAAAAAAGTCCTAAAAAAAAAAGTAAAAAAAAAAAGTAAAAGTAAGTTAAAGTCCAAGTTAGGGCCAAAATTTTTTTTTGCCAACCGTATTAAGGCGCTATGATTTTTCTAAAACTCTGCGGAACTCATTATACGTTAAACAGTAAAGGCTATAAGCCTAACTAGTTACCTGCATGCTTAGTTTTTTCACTGGCGCAGATAACTGAAGACGATAAAAAACGGAGATAAGAAAACAATGTTAATAAATATACTTTGCCCTACGGCCGTAAGCGTCCACTTTCAGCCCGCTGCAATAAGAAAAGCTGCCGCTTTTTGGCTTCGTCGAGCCGTTAGAATTGTAAACAAACCATCGGCAGTAAATAAAAAAGCCTCACGTTTGTCGTCCTCAACTTCGCCTCGGCCGGACTATGCAACTATCCGGTATCCGATATGGATAGTAAAAATATGGCTGGTTAGGCCGGATACCGGATAATGACCGGATAACCGTTGCATCTCCAATAAGCATAGTACAGTATGTAGTACTATTTCACACCTGTAATGTTTTAATAAATGTAAAACGTTACAAATCAAATACAAATGAACGCTATTAAATATTTATCATAGCTATCATTAGGAAACAACTAAAAAAATGCAACAATTCCATCAGTTTTTGAAGAATAAAGTTCCTTTACGAGCTGTAGCCTTACCACGAGTTTGATACTGACGTACCACTGCTGCACTGTCCATGTACTTTTACATGCATAGAAAGTAAGTTACGCTCACGCCAGCGGATTTACATCACTCAGTGTCAAACTCGTGGTAAGGCTGGTGTATGTTTATCTATGCTGCATCCGATTTTTAAATTCAATTGTCAATGATTGTTTTAAGCTCTGATAATACTACAATATCTGTCTGATATAACTACATGTTTCTTAGTATTATTTGTAACGAATTTTGTTTTTTTTAGAGCAGGATGTAAACTTAATTTTTCATTGATTAGTATTTCAATTAAAAGATTTAGACAGGATGGTCTTTGGACCCGGGTATGTCTTTAAACTACGCCCAAAAGAGAGGTGTGGGTATGGGGGTGGTGAATGTCATATCGCTTTGTGTGGTAGGGCACAGCACAGCGGATGTCATTCCAGATCTAGAGCAGAGCCCAACTGGGGAAGTACCTCCACCTTACAGAAAACCGCAGCCAAATAACCCTAGACCCTACTCATAGTGTTGTGAGTAAGGTTGCCAGAGCTCAACGAGGGAGCGGAGTGTTAGGGTCGGCATCGCGCAACTCCTCTTAAGTTGCCGGCGTCCATAGGCTACGGAGACTGCTTACCATCAGATGGGTCGTATGCTTGTTTGCCACCGAAGTAGTATTAAAAAAAATGGTCTTTTTTGAGACCGTTACTCCTTAAAATGTAAGAAAGGATATGTATACATACCGCCAGTGTATTTGCGAGCTAAAATAAAATATATAGAAGACATAAAAGACACTAAAGTGACACATAGTGGTCAGAAACAAGACAGCGGAAATATTATAAACTATATAGGGTTAAGTTAAATATATATATTCTGCAAACAAGTAAAAAAAAAAATTACTCACCGATCTAAATTTATTGTTGTAGTAATTGAAAATGTTCTCTTGTTGTGCGATTTGCGACTGAAGACAAAATTAATATTTATAACGATTTTAATTAATCAGCTAAATTAATGCGATGACCGGTCTGGCCTAGTGGGTAGTAACCCTGCATATGAAGCCGATGGTCCCTGGTTTGAATCCCGGTAAGGGTATTTAAGGATGACTCACGCTAGACCGGGCCAGGGCCGGGCCTGACTTTCCGGCGCTTCATTTTCTATGGAAAGCACCACGTGATCACCGATCAGCCGTCATAGAAAATGACGTGTCGGACGCCTCGGCCCGGGCACGGCCCGGTCTAGCGTAAGTCATCCTCTATTTGTGTGATGAACACAGATTTTTGTTCCCGAGTCACGCAGTGGCTTACGCGAGCGACTAGCTCGCGAACGCGAAGTGGCGCGGCGCGCCGCGGCGGCCCAAGGCATTCGCGTTCGCAACGAGATCGCCCACATAGGACACTTCCATAGGTATCAAAGAATTGATTCTCCCCGCGCCGCGCCGCGCCGCTTCGCGTTCGCGAATTATTCGCTCACGTAAGCCGCTGCGTCATGGGTGTTTTTTATATGTATATAAGTATGTATTTGTCTATATAGGTATGTATATCGTCTCATTTCATTTCATTTCATTTATTCAACATTAAAAGTCATGTGCATTACAGAAGATGTTAGTTGGATGTAGTCAGTACATGACACCCGGATAGGGCGCATAATGTTAGTACTTATGAGGTACCTAATTACCTACTTATATACTATAGTACTTATAAATTCGTGCATATTCGCTTATCAACGTTATTTATAATATTATACAAACGCATATCTACCTAGGTTAATTCATCAATGTCAAAGTTAATACTAATGGTTATGCTTTATGCCAATCCGAAACTCAATCAACAATTTAGTGTCACAATTTTCTACAATTATTTACATTATAAAATAACAAAATAACAAAAGATGAAAGAGGTCATATTATTGATAGGTAACATATTGCCTTACGGGTTCCATTCTAACAACTTATTATCATTTAAAAACTCGTCAATTGTGTAGTACGACTTTTCGGTTAGTAGATTCTTTAGTTTATTTTTAAACACTTTATCGTTGCGTTCTTGTTTTAACTGTTCGGGTAGTTTGTTTACTATGGTGACACATCGATAGTACGGACCATTTCTATACATAGCAAGTCTTGAAATTGGCAGGAGAAGTTGATTTTTGTTTCGCCGGTTCGAGGTGACTTTTTGCAATGGGAATAAATTTGCATTGTTCCTAACGAACATTGCCGCTTCCATGATGTACATGCATGGTAATGTAAGTACCTTATGTTGCGCAAAAAGTTCACGGCAGTTACTTGGTATCCGCGTGTTAGTAAGGATCCGTATACATTTTTTTTGCATCAAAAAGAGCTGATATGCGTCCGTGCTAGCCCCCCAGAGTATTATTGCATATCTTAGCCAGGAATTTGCGTACGCATAATATGCTGACAAAGCAGTTTCAAAGTTGGTATTTACTTTGAGGATTCTGAGGGCGTAAACAAATCTGGATAATTTTGCTTTGACATTTTGGATATGAGACTTCCAGTTTAAGCCGGAGTCAATTTTTATTCCTAATAAATTAAATTCAGTAACTTCCTCGATAGTTGTATTATTAATTTGTAACGTCATTTGTAATGATTTTTTCTGCGCCGGTTTAAATTGAATTATTTTAGTTTTTTTAAGATTCATTTCCAAATTATGATCGTCGAGCCAGTTTCGGGTAGTGAGCGATATTTCCTGTAATCGTTCATTGCACTCTCCTAGTACCCATAGTACAAGCTTTGCTTAGTTTGGGGCTAGGTCGACGTGTAAGGCTGTCCCCAAATATTTATTTAATACAATGTATGTATGTATGGTGCTACTTTACCGCACTAGTGCGCAAATTAGCATATTACGTTACTGTGTCAAACATTTAAAGGGCCATATGTACTGTAAAACGTTGTACGATACATGTGCGAATAGGTAATTTGCAACTCGTGTCGATTTAAAACACTCCCTTCGGTCGTGTTTTAATTTATCGCCACTCGTTTCGAATTTCCTATTTTTCGCACTTGTAACGTAATGTACTATTGCGTTTCAATATGATTATACAAAACGGAATATTTCATCATTTAGCATATGTACAGCGACTATGATGTCATATTAGTTATAACAATTGCAACAAAAGAACTCAGATATTTATACTTACGTGATCAAACTGTAATTCATAAAAAAATACATACTTTATAATAATGTATTATATACCAAATATAAATATTGCACATGCGTTGAGCCCTGTTCCCTTGCTGCATTATTTTTAATCCTTCACATATATCTCTGTATCTTTAGATAATTAAATAGGGTAACGGCGGCTATTAACGCGGGTATCAAAATCGACGTCTAACACCGCGGTGTTTACAAATACGCATTTTGCAAGCAAACAGATCTATCCCCTAAGAAATAAAGCATACACAAAACAAGCTCATTCATTGGTCTATCGTGCCCATTAGTGTGCATTTGTGTGAGTGTAACAAAAAACTCGCGATTCGTCAGTTTGTGCGACGGCGGCGCAAGAACCGGTTGTTCCATACAGACGCGTGACACCACAGGTAAGTGAACTCCAATCTTACTTAGTGTTTTACGTAATAGTTATAGCAAATAAACTAGTGCAATGCCTTTTAAGAGGTTGTGTATTGTTTTCTACACGATTTTGAATTACTTTTAACTTAGTTTTTGACCCGGAAATACGTTTAAAATTGAAAATAAAATACAGCGGTGATAGGCGCCAATTACTTCTGTGGTAAGTAATTCCGTGGTATGCCACGGTAATAGAAAAAGTGGTAGTTTTGTTATTTACTCTTTAGTTTTGGTACAAATTATCAATTTTATAATTTCTTTTATTTATTCTAATCTTGATCTATTCACGCTATTAAAGAGCTATTTCCGTGGTATGGAAAGTATTCAACTAACCCTTAATTTTTAACAAAAACTTCAGCACCGATTTCCTTGTTTCTATGGGAACCCTTAATCTGTCAACTTTTTTTTATTTTGAGCTAAAACCTAAAATTTACTTGCCAGTTATGTGATTTTGTCTTTACAAGAAGCTTGTAATATACATGTTTGATTTGATTTGAAAAACCATCTGTGTTTTATTATTTTTATGGGTCGGAATTAGGTTTAATTAAACTCCAAATTAAGCCTATTACCGATGGTATGATCAGATTACCCTCGGTAATAGAATGTATAGAAATCTATTACCGACCCAGAGAAATATCGAATGGGTCGGTAATAGGCTCTTAAAGAGTTATCTATTACCGAGTGACTATTTGGTATTGTATTGAAATATCGCATTTAGGGTACCGCAAGTACAGATTTCGTTGATAAAATTTAGACTTCAGTTATCATTATCAGATTTAAATTCTTCTGTTTTCTGATTCAGTTATTACTCTGACAAGGAAGGGTACCCAACTGCCGGACATTTCCGATTAGATTTTTTTTATATAATTTTATTTATACAGTAGTCCAAAATCTCAGACATGATTTTTTTAGCTATAAGAATCAGCAATAAGAAAAGTACTGTGATTTGTTAATTATAAACGGGTAAATTATAACACATAATATGTGAGAGACTTTATTTAACTTAATTACCTTATCAAAAATATTAGAATTAAAAAATTTCATGTTTTTATGTATAGTCGAAATTTTATAAGGTGGACGTTTACCATTTCACTGCGGTAAACTTTCACTCAGGTGGTAAACGTCCAGCTTATAAAATTTCGACTATAATTTACGCTGTGCCTTATGAGTAAATGTTACTTACTTGTTTTTTTGTGCAGCTAATTATGTCAGTAAGACAAATTCTTATCAATCTTTATAGCATTTAAAAATTACTTTATTTAATAACAGGCAGGCCTATTTGTCATATACGTCCTTAGTAAAACTTTACTAATAGTAATTTTTGTTGTTTTACATGTAAAACATTCAACTTATAACTTGTTATACAGGTACTCGTGGGTACTTGGTAAGTTAACTATTTAATAGTATTTGATTGTGCCAAAGTGTAATTATAATCTCTTCGAATATATCTCTTATTTTTAAACATACTCCTATAGTTTTATTTTTTATTTTTGTGTCATTATTAAAGTTAATGACACAAAAATAATATACAGAACCCACGTCGTTATTATTGTTTTAACCCTCGGTATAAGGTTTCGAATTTTGAGTTTGATTTCTATTAACGAGTGCAGAAAAATCATGCCAATTGTACCCTCGGTAATGAAAGCTCAATTCGCGATAATAGAATCACAGCCTGTCCCTTGCCACGGTAATAGAAGATTTGGTCATTTTGGCTTCAAAAAATATTTTAATACATATAATAACCCAAAATGAATCCAAAAACGTGTGAAACGGAAAGTTCATTAAATGCTCCTGGTTCATAAAATAAAATATTCCTGGCTGTTAGACAGCATTGATACCCTTAATTTTTGGATCTCTTTTGAAAAGTTCCTTAACTACCACGGTAATAGGTGCCTTTACCCTAAAAGTAAAAAAAATCTACCCTCAACTGGCTTAAGAAGCCATATAGATGAAAACATTACATGATCAAATATTGTGGGTTAAAATATTTATTTGTAAAGCGGGTCGTTCAGTGACATATCCAGGCGGTTTTGTATTTGTAAAGTCAAGTAGTTCAGTGACAGATCCAGGCGGTTTTGTATTTGTAAACTCAGGTCGTTCAGTGACATATCCAGGCGGTTTTGTATTTGTAAAGTCAAGTAGTTCAGTGACAGATCCAGGCGGTTTTGTATATGTAAAGTCAGGTCGTTCAGTGACAGATCCAGGCGGTTTTGTATTTGTAAAGTCAGGTCGTTCAGTGACAGATCCAGGCGGTTTTGTATTTGTAAAGTCAGGTCGTTCAGTGACAGATCCAGGCGGTTTTGTATTTGTAAAGTCAGGTCGTTCAGTGACATATCCAGGCGGTTTTGTATATGTAAAGTCAGGTTGTTCAGTGGCAGATCCAGGCGGTTTTGTATTTGGTTGGTTCCGGTTCGTGAGCCATCTTGATAGTCACGCCTCGTGATTGATTTCTTTGTTGTTTGCTCATTAATATTGTTTAAAGTGTAATATTAATAGCTTATTATTCAGTCCACGTGCTACTTTTAAAGTCCAGCTATCGCTTTGCAAGAGCTGATAAAATCACCGTACACTGTCGTGTACTAACCGTACAATTTTAGTCTTATTTAAGCGCTCCAAATACCTTGATACTAGCGAAATAGTCCCATTGGACTGACGCCATAATTTTAAAAGAATAAATGGTTTACCAATAAATGTTATACTACCCGAAAATGAGCAAATTGTTTATTTACTTTTATTAAAACCTAAAGATACAGGGTAGTTAAAAAGATCATAGATTTTTATTGTGTAAAAGTATTTTTTATTCTGTAAAAGTTAATAATTATAGACAACTTAAAATTATATACGAATGTATAAGGTAATCGTTAAGTGTAGCCAATTAATTTAATGTGATTAATACATGTGTAGATGTATGCACGAGCTCGATTGATGCTCTAATACAAACATATTCAAATATTAACAAATTGAATTGTAAGATCTCCTTAGATGTATTTTACTGTAAAAATGTAAATATTAACAAACGTCAGGGATTTTTATCTCCCCGAGAATTAGACCCTCGTTTACATATAATTCCTAACACAAAACCCAAACCTTCCTCAAGAATCACTCTATTGATAGCTGAAAACCGCATGAAAATCCGTTCAGTAGTTTCTGAGTTTATCACATAGAGACAGACGTGGTGGACTTCGTTTTATAAAATGTATTAAATGTACCTGTTGTCCATTGACCTAAAATTTAGAAAAAATAAATATATACTTTATGAAACTCAAATAATTTGCATTAGGCCATATACACCGTGTTTTTTTTGATTTGCGTTAATTTCGAGGGTGCATTCCTGAGCTTAAATTAAGTAACTTTCTCAAAGATACCGATATTCTAACTAACTCCATTTCGGAGATAATCAATCATAAATTTTTATATTATAAGGCCCTTACGAGCGTGTACACTTGCTTTAGGACCTGTTTACTTATTAGTTAGTGTTTAGTGCGAGTTCATACATTTGCTACTAAACGTACGTACTATCTCGGACGATCGATGTTAGAAATGATTAAAATTAAAAAAAAAAAAAAATTAAAAATTATTTATTCAATCAAGAGTAATTTACAGTTATCATATAGTGTATAGTACCTCTTTTTAAGTAAATCTTTACCTGTGTTAAGAGGTACTGCTCTTTTCTTAGATCAACAAAAATCTTAATTGTAAGTAATAAAATCCAATGAAACAATAAATTATTACAAAAATATTATATCTTGAAATAATATTAAACCATGAGTTTGGTGTACCTGTGTTTGATATATGTCCTTTCTTTTTCGTATTATTGAGTGTATATAATGTATGTAAGTTTATTCAAATTCAGCAATGTTTAGTAGTACGTTTTCGATATTTTGGTAAGTCATCTTTTTTATCCAGTCCATTATACATTTTTTGCATTTATTATAAGGTAAGTGGTAAATATTTATTTGTCTATTGATGAAGTTATACAATTTTGCAGACCTGGTGGAGAATTGTCTACTCGCAAAGGTAGTGTTAATAGACGTAGTTGGTATAATATTATCTTTTCTTCTTCTATTTTGTACAATGGAATTAAAGTGCATAGATTTGTGCAGTCTTAGGGTGGTAAATAGAATATATAGTTTTCTAACAGATAAAACGTCGGATAGCTTATACAGATCTGTGGTAGGGTATCTAAAAGGCTTGAAGTGAATTACTTTTAATAGAAATCTTTGGGCTCGTTCAAGTTCTAGAAATTTCATTTTTGTGGCACCTCCCCAAACTGGTATGCAATAAGTAAGAATAGATTGGGCTAGGGTTAAATACATCTGTTTCAGTAAGTTTTTGGAGGCTATGTGTCTCAGGTTTTTAAAGATCCAAATTAATTTTCTGGTACGGGACATTGACATTGATATGTCACAGTTTTCAATTGTTTGGTTGAGTTAAATGTAATGCCCGTGTTACAACAACGCTATATGCAACATTTAGTTACTTTTTATAAAAATAAAAATAGTAAAAAAAAAACAAAAAAAATTTTTTTTTTTGAAAATTAACTATGCCATTTAGTTTCCTTAAACGTACTTACCGAAACCCCGGAGTTAACGCAATTCAATAAAAACACGGTGTATATGATTCAATTCAACAAGTAGGAAACAACTCTCGGATAGGATTCTCGGCTACCTTATTCTGCTCAGAACGTAATGATTCCAACGGATATTTTTTATGAAATAATAAATGGCGGAATATATTATACGCAATATTGTTCGCTGCGTTTTTCTTTTCTAAATTTTAATGAAATGTCTTTCTAATGAAATATTTCGAGCATGATTGAGAAAAATAATATTTTACCCGTCCCCCATCCGGCCCGTAATAATTATTCTGAAAATCAAAAAAATTATTATGCAGTCACCATCAGATATATCGGAGCGGGCGAGGTGCTCAAAAATATCTGAACACGCACTCTAACGCCTTGACAATGGAGGCGTGTTCAGATATTTGTGAGCACCTTGGCCGCTCCGATATATGTGATGGCGACCGTAAAACGAAAGCGTAAAATAAAACACTTTGAAATGCTCGATTGTTTTAAATGAAATAGATTTTCATTGCCGTTAGTTCTAAATAGGTAATAATTATATAATATTTACTGCTAAAGGAACAAACATTTTAGTATTTATTTTCCAAATACTTTGGTTAAAACTAGTTAGATGGAAAAAGCATTTAAAATAAAACTAGTTGAACGCATTTCAACTTATATTGTGTAATTGTTATATGAAAATATTTTTAAAATTAATTTAATTACGATGTTAATCTGGCGGTTGTCGCGTTCATCAGACTGAAAAAAAAAAAAAAAGTTATATACATATAAATATATATTTATACTACGTCGGTGGCAAACAAGCATACGGCCCGCCTGATGGTAAGCAGTCTCCGTAGCCTATGTACGCCTGCAACTCCAGAGGAGTTTCATGCGCGTTGCCGACCCTAACACTCCGCATGGTTGGCAGAGTACGGCTGTCTTCCAAGGGCGTTTAAAGGTCATGCTGAATTTGGTTTCAACCACTTGCTACGTGGCTTAAAACCGCTGTTTTCTACCAAGGTCATTTTGCAGAAACTGTGGTTGTCTGCCGTCTGGCACATGCTTTAGTTCCGAAAACCTCATTAGTATGAGACGGGATTAGAACCCGCGGCCTCCGGATTGCAAGTCACACGCTCTTACCGTTAGGCCACCAGCGCTCCTCATCGCGCTTTTAATGTCAAAATCTAGGTTTTAAATTTTGAATTGGTTAGTCATTGAAATTTAAACCAAATAACACTCTTCTAACTCCTATCAGAGCTCAAATAGTCAAGAAAAAAGTCCTGTGATAAGAAAAATAGTTTAGATAGAACTTAGAATAACAATGGCGTAATGAAACTGTTTAATTACCGTTTCAATCTGCAATAACAAAGGAATTCAAATCTATTTCACAAAAAAATGTTTTAGCCGACTTTAATAATAATAAAATAAAATAGAAGAGACTTTATTCAAAACACGCTTAAAACTTAAGTTAATATTTATTTATTGTAAAATTATAACAATTATAATACGATTAAAACTAAAACTGAACTAAATCTATCTTAACCTATGGGGTCTAAATTATATCATCAATTATATATCTAAATTATATGTACAGATATCTCCTATGCCGCTGTCATTTGGTAATGTGCCCATAAGACTAACCGCGTCGCTGGATGGCAATTCCAATGCGCTGAGCGAGCTTCGAGTGAGGTAAACCATGAGTTGGCATTTGACAATTCCAATGCGCTGAGCAAGGAACGAGTGAGGTAAACCATGAGTTGGCATTTGACAATTCCAATGCGCTGAGCGAGGAACGAGTGAGGTAAACCATGAGTTAGCATTTGACAATTCTAATGCGCTGAGCGAGGAACAAGTGAGGTAAACCATGAGTTGGCATTTAACAATTCCAATGCGCTGAACGAGGAACGAGTGAGGTAAATCATGAGTTGGCATTTGACGATTCCAATGCGCTGAGCGAGGAACGAGTGAGGTAAACCATTAGTTGGCATTTGACAATTCCAATGCGCTGAGCGAAGAACGAGTGAGGAATTCCAATGCGCTGAGCGAGGAACGAGTGAGGTAAACCATGAGTTGGCATTTGACAATTCCAATGCGCTGAGCGAGGAACGAGTGAGGTAAACCATGTGTTGGCATTTGACAATTCCAATGCGCTGAGCGAGGAACGAGTGAGGTAAACCATGAGTTGGCATTTGACAATTCCAATGCGCTGAGCGAGGAACGAGTGAGGTAAACCATGTGTTGGCATTTGACAATTCCAATGCGCTGAGCGAGGAACGAGTGAGGTAAACCATGAGTTGGCATTTAACAATTACGCTAGCAACTGCGTAGGCATATGTAACTCAAATAGTAATATAATTTTACTACTTATAAAAATTATTATTTATGATAATATTACAGGAAAACAACGTACCCCGATGAGAAGACCCTATAATTAATACCAAATATTAGATTAAAAAAAGGTATTATATTTCTTTTCATTTTTATTTTATTTTATTCAGATAACGTAAGCTACAATATACATAAACATTATAAAATGTTTTATTATATCTTAGCTGTGCCGATACCTTCATGTACAAGGGGACAAGCATGCAGACAATTAAAGATACATAAATATGCATTTACTTATAATACTCGTATTCAACGCGTGATTCTTTCACATGCGACAGTATACAACCAACGCTCACTAATTGCAAAAAAATAAATATTTGGGGACAATTTTACACAAATAGACTTAGCTGCAAACTAAGCAAAGCTTGTGCTATGGGTACTAGGCGACGATATATTGTCATACTTAACACTTTATGCATAAAATTGTAAGTCATAAAAATCTTTAGTCAGAATTATTCCTGAGCATAACTGGGTTTGTCATAAATGAGTTATGTCATAATTTTTATATTCATAAATTTAATTCGCATAAAATTTTAAGTTAGGTTCGTTAGGTATGCACAAAAAATATATGAGAACTGCTATGTAAGTCATCAAATATTATGGCTAAAAATGTATGACACAATATAATATGACTTTTCATTTGTATGTGTAATGATGATTATGACACAAGTTGTTATGTGTATCAAAGATATGATTTAAACTTTTATGCAACCCAATATGAACCCCGTATATACATAAATACATACTTATCCCCTCAGCTGTGAGAGACCCCGACAGCTGTCACCCTTATTTTATTATAATAATAGAGGTCACTAAAAAATATGAAGCAAGTGAGTGGTTACATATATATCAAAGTTGATCGAGCCTGTCGGGCTTTCCCACAGCTGAGGGGTTATATATATATAGAAAACACCCATGACTCAGGAACAAAAACACACAAATAAGTGCCTTTACCGGGATTCGAACCCGGGACTATCAGCATCATAGGCCAGACCAATCGCCAAATTAAACAAAAATCAACTTAATTATTACTACATTTATTATTGCAGGGAACAGATTTGGGGGACATTTTTTGTTAGTTTTAAGTTAGTTTTTATTTATTTGTAATTTATTATATAATAAGTCAAACTTTAGATGTTAAGACGTTATTATTCTTTTAAAAAATATATATATTTAATGTCACATTTAATGATAAATAATATTAGGACAGTTGTGTATTTTTTTTCTATTGTGTACCATCAATAGTAGCGAAGAACTTAATAAATCTTATTACTACTATACGGCTTATTATGGTAAGGTAAACTTTATGGTAAGAGGAAGAAAACATGTCAAATTACCGCCAGATTGTTTTTTTTTTTTTCATCGTATACCGAATGTTAGTCCTATATCGTCAGGTGACCACCAAAACTCACTAATGACCTTGACCACTACCACCACAAGTTCATAGCTATAGTGAACCGTACAATTACCTAAATAAGGTTGATTTTTGTTTAATTATTTTTTAGTTTCGGTAGTCACCCGACGATATGGTCAAGTAAACATTTAATAATAGACTGTTTGTTTAGTTTTTGTGGAATTTAAACATTTAAATCGTATTTCAAGCATTCTCTAGAACTCCGCAGAGCCGCTTTAATTTATATTTGTTTCGTTCGCAACGATTTCTTTACATGCTTATCAAAATACGTACCAGCTAAAATAATAAAATCAAATGTTAATTATTAAAATGGTCGTCTAGAACAAATTGATGTTAGATTATTTGTTGCTTGACTAATTATATTAAATATTTTCATTGTACTTGGTTAAACAAAATAAATATAACTGTTCTAAAGGATCAGGAGCCACTACGGTTTTGGCAAACTAAATAAAAAAATCTCATAAAGCGAGCTGTTTTCTAACAATTCTATGTCAATAATACGGTACCTTCTTTTTTTCCTGAAAATAACATAAAATTGTTTTAAATACAATTAAATTAAAAAATAATTTTAATATTTTTCTTAAAAAATTGAAACGCGCATTTAACACCTTTATCTAGAAAACCACCATTAGAAACATACTTTTTTTTCTTTTGTCCGTGTTTTAATGTAGATCTTGAGATTCGCTTACGATACAACTAAGCTTACCTACTTATAGTACATAATTCTAAGCGCTAGAAAAAAAAATACTAACCGCTCTGAGTTTTTTATAATTATAAGTATTACTTTGCTGTCCAATGTGATCCTGAAAATAAAAGTGTTCCTCAATTTATTGTTATAAAATATTTTATCATAAGATTTATAACAGCTCTCTTTATTCCATGAAATCAGTACGAAAAACTGCATTTTCTCCTCTAGAAAGACAAAGTTGGTTGACTACACTTAAGATAATATTTAAAAGCAATAAAACTCAGATTAGTTCGTAAATATTTTATTATCACATATTTAATATATCAATTTTTTCTAACGTAGGTCTAGAGATAAAAGTGTCATAAAAAATAAAATCCAAACAAAAGTGGTACTCACGTTATTGAACTGCAATAAAAAAACTGTATTAAATTTGTATAACAAACACGACGACCACATCGACACAACGACTTGATATTTGGTATAATTGCCAGTCGCTTTTTGTTGAAGGAAAACATCGCAAGGAAACGGGACTAATCCCAATAATGCTCAGTTTACCCTCTTGGTTGGAAGGCCAGAAGGCAGTCGTTTTCACAAAACTAGTGCTTACACCAATCTTGGGATTAGTTGCCAAGGAGACCCCAGGCTCCCATGAGCTGCGGCAAAAAGCGGAGTTAACGTAAAAAGATGATGTTACTAACAATTATGAATATTTGAAATAATTAAAACTAGAAATTAATCATAGTTGTCACTTTTTATCGCCTAAATTCGTAATCCTCTTATCTCTTCTTGACGCAGTGGTTTAGAGGTCCATGCCATTAGCCGAAGACGCTGGTTCGAATTAGGCCCCGCCACTGGAGTGCTTCTTTTTTAGGGTTCCGTAGCCAAATGGCATAAAACGGAACCCTTATAGTTTGGCCATGTCCGTCTGTCTGTCTGTCTGTCCGAGGCTTTGCTCCGTGGTCGTTAGTGCTAGAAAGCTGAAATTTGGCATGGATATATAAATCAATGAAGCCGACAAAGTCGTACAATAAAATCTAAAAATTAATTTTTTTTAGGGTACCTCCCCTACACGTAAAGTGGGGGTGAACATTTTTTTTTGCTTCAACCCTACAGTGTGGGACATCGTTGGAAAGCTCTTTCAAAACTAATAGGGGTCTTCAACAAACATTTCTTGATAAAGTGAATATATTCGGAGATAATTGCTCCGAAAGAAAAAAAAATGTGTCCCCCCCCCTCTAACTTTTGAACCATAGGTTAAAAAAATATGAAAAAAATCTTGGAAGTAGAGCTTAAGAAAGACATTAAATGAAAACTATAGCGGATATGATCAGTTTACCTGTTTTTGAGTTATCGCAAAAAGTTTCCCCTTCATAGTAAAAAGACTTAATTTAATTAGGTACTGATTATGCAAATTTGCCTATTTGTTTAACTCGGGTGAAAGGTACCGTTTCATCCCTTGGTTAACAATTTACTATACTTTAAGCTCCAGTTTAGCTTATTGTGACGGAAGAGTAACTACGGAACCCTACACTGAGCGTGGCCCGACATGCTCTTGGCCGGTTATTTTACTCTATTTTAGTTTACGATTATTATTTAATTGAGGCTTGTAGCGCATTATTTTTTAATTTATTTAAATAATAGTTGTGTGTAGTGCTTGTAAGGAATTATTTTAATTTAAAAATGATTTATAACGAATACATGCATTTTTAATGTATTGTGACATTTTACTTGATTTAATTTAACTTTTTATTTTTTATGACAGTTGTATTATTTTTTGTGGTTATGTCTATCTAAATGTATATGTATATTATGTGGGTTAGTATATAAGCGACTTGGTTTTTGTTGACTGTAATGCTTAGTATATTTTGTAATAAATAAATAAACAATAAACAATTTATGAATAGGGAGGTTCGTACCTGCGGTCCATTGATTACTGTTTGAGGACCCTGAAAATGCGAAAAAAAATATGAAATTGAAGTCTTCTATTGAGGAAGAAAGGCCGGAAAGTGGATAAAAAATTCAAATAAAATATTTTTTCAGATTTTTGGGAACATTTATTTCTTGCAAATCTGCAACTCGGAGAAATAGTTAATAAAGGATGACTAAAAAGACGTGGAAGGAGGAGGCGTCCGAAACTTAAATTTTCTATAGAATTTATCACGCGACTACTGATCACGGTGATCATTCGTCATAGAAAACAAAGTGTCGGAAGCCTCGGCCCGGACCCAGACCCTTCTCCTTCTAGCGCCGTTCTTAAATAGGTACTGAGCTTGGTTTTCGGCCTCTTTGATAGCCACCTATTATATGAGACTAGAGTCAGTTAAACCAAAGAGAATTCAATATAGAGGCGTATTGTCAAAGTAAATTTTGTAGTCAACTAAATTCACTACCATCTATCGACGCAGGACTAAGACTTAGAATGACATAGGCTATTTTGACCCATGTTCTTTCACTGATATTTGTTAAATATCAAATGGTGTCGCCATTTACTCGAGTATAGGTCAAAGGTATATCGCCATCTATTCGAGCAAAAATTTTTCTTGTTTTTTCGAGACACGTTTTTTTTAGACTTTATTTATTTTATACGGAGTTATATATCTTTGGTTATACCGAAGAATGTCTCATGTTAAAACGGCCCAGGTCGAGACTTGCGACACTTGATCACACTGATCACGGATCATCCGTCATATGCTTCCTTGAGTCAATCTTTTATGATTAAAAATTTAGTGTAAGTACATACCGATGGTACTGTGTCATGCTGAAATTTTAGAGAATAAATTGTAATGAATATTAATGACAACGCTGGATTGAGAATTTTTCATGTACCAAAATTAGTACAAAAAAAAAATAAGGACATTCTTACACAAATTGATTACTTAAGTCCCACGGTCAGCCAAGAAGGCTTGTGTTGTGGGTACTGTAAAGGGGTCTATCTGCGGTGAGGAATGCAAACGCTCGAGGCAGATTTCTGATAATCTATGAATATATTTTTTCTTCAAACAGTAATAACACAAATATCGACTACCATAAATGACTGCCGCTTTCGGAATGAATCGCCTGCAGATCTTTATTCCTTCAGCAGGGAGATAGTTCTGAATTCAAATAATAGTTGCCAGTTATCTACCACGAGACTGTGAAGTTTCCAACCTTCACAGTACTCAGACTACGATATATATAATATACAAATACTTAAATACATAGAAAACATCCATGACTCAGGAACAAATATCTGTGCTCATCACACAAATAAATGCCCTTCTCGGGATTCGAACCCAGGACTATCGACTTCATAGGCAGGGTCACTACCATTTATTTCTTTATTAATATGAAATTTGTTTGCTGAATACTTAATCCAGCTACGTTGAGTTATCTATTGTTTTTAGTGGGTACACTGTTTGGAAATAAAAACTATTTATTTTGGACAAAAATCTGTGTACTTTTTGTATAACAGTACCCCTAGTGTAAATATTTTCGACAGCGAAACGTGACGTACGCGTTTGCGTTAAGTGTCATTTTGTATGAGATTTTTGACTTTCCAAAACGTCCCGCTTGGCGCGCTGTTCAAAAACCCATACAAAATGAGACTTAAAGCAAACGCGTACGTCACGTTTCGAAATCGAATTTATTTACACTAGGGGTACTGTATACCCCTAGTATAAATTTGATCGACATCATAACGTGACGAACGCGTTTGCGTTAAGTCTCATTTTGTATAGGATTTTGAGTTTCCAAAACGTCCCGCTTGGCGCGCTCTTTCTAAATCACATACAAAATGAAACTAAACGCAAACGCGTATGTCACGTTTCGAAATCGAATTTATTTACACTAGGGGTACAGAATGCAAAAGAAAATAATCAAATTAAATATTTATAATTTTCTCTTTTTAATATTTCAATCGCAAAATATAAAACTAGTATACTCACCACCACCTTAGTAACAACTTTCTATAATAAATAAAAAAGAAAATGAGTAAATAGTTAGTCAAATATTAAGACTCGTATTATTGTCATATCATTTTTGAAATATATTTAATATATAAAATAGTATAAAAATGATTACAATATTTCCGTACCGTCTAGAAATCAAAGCAAACAATTTAATTGACTTAGTTTATATCTGAATAAATATATCACTTAATTATTTTCCTGTCTAATTTTAATGCACAAATGCAGATTATTAATTTTATAATATGATTAAATATGAGTCAAAATACAAAACTTGGTTCAAATATTCATAGAAAATACTTCTTAATACAGGCTTGCTGTCGCGATACAGCGCGGGAATGCTGCCTGAGTGATGGGCACCCAAGAGGCCAGGGTCTGTTTTAGGTATCTTTATTTTTTCTAGGTAGGTTTAGTTTTAGTAGTTTTATTTTATAAGTAGTCATAATTTAATTTTATTCAGAATGTACGAGTATATTGTTATCTTAATACATAAAATATATATTAAACTTCGGTGGCTTATTGTTAGTTGGAATTTTGTTTTAATTTATTATCGTTTAATAAGTGTTTTTCTTTACTTTCTTAGAAAATGTCATCTGCCACTATGCCCACTATAATACAATTTAAATGAAACAATCGACTTGTCCATAGTCAAAATCATTCCTTTTAGCTTTTCCGCAAATTAGTGAATTGGTATCAGGCTATTATTATTATTATTGTAGTTTGTGGGCCTTTGAATGCCACGTCGACCAGGCATTGGTCTATTGTGACAGCCCTTTAAAGTTCATTACTGATGCCCGTTGAATCCAGGAAATTCCAGATTCTTTGGGCCGTAATGTGCTGTACCTCATAGGGTTGCAATACGTGCCGCCCTAGCGTAAATTAGTGAATTGGTATCAGGCTATCAGGATATTTAAGGAGGAATATAAACTAATCAATTTGCAACTTACATTGAAAAACTGGAATAGGAAAATATATGAGTATTAATAAAAAAGTTATTTTTAACTGAATTTCCATTAGAAATGTAACACTTCGGGGACAGTGGGTAAATTAAAAACACATAAGGGAAAACTCAAACTTCTTCAAAATCCCAAAAAAAACGTGCTCAATTCCTTTGTATGTTTTCCATTTATTATTTTTAATTATTGAAGTTGCCAGAATTAACCCAGTGTCTGTTGTCCGTGTTAACTCCAATGCAATGTATTGTTTAGTTTAAGCTCTTTTTTTTTTTTAATGATTATTTGGTAAATATACTAAAAACTAAACTACAAAACTTAAAACCTACATCTAAAAATAAATAAAACTAGACTTAAAATAAAATAAAACTATCCCCCTGCGGCATGGTGCCGTAGATGCTAGCAGCATTTCCTCGCTGTATCGCAAGACTAATTCTTTGAGCGAGGAAGCTGCCAGCTCTGCGGTCACCAGTGACCTCTCTAATCCTTTTAGAAAATTCCTTAAAAAGGTTAAAGGCGCTCGGACCCCACGAACCAAGGGTCTCGACGCCAAATGGTACGAAATTATATTCGGTGCCGAGACCCCTATATTTAGTTTTTTTTAATTTTTCGGCCGCCTCTGCCGCCGCGCCAGCCTTAACAGAAGTGCCGTGGAGATGAGACGGGGCTAGGGTGTCTACACAGGTGGCGTCCCACACCAGCACCCGTCCCAACTTCCACGGAATTAGTGTCATTCCATCCGGTCTCTTACCATCATTACCAGCTCTTTAAATTATAGGCGACCAATAAAGAATATTATAGTATGGTAGATACCCCACCCTCCCCTAAAAATTGCCTTTAATACTGTAAAATTTAATATAAAAGAGAAAATAATCGGGTTCGATGGATATAATCCGATATCTTCGTCTAGTAATCGCAAAATTTGCGAGGCAAGGTCAAGGCACGATATCTTACTTAATAGGTATTAATCGAAATATGTGTATGTTAGCAAAATAAATAAATTGAAATTGAAATTAACCACAATTTTACATACCAACTGAAAAAAAGGAAACCATTTAATAATACGTATTGAATAGGAAATAAACTATATTAACCCTGCTATAAGTGTAGTGATCTAGAGGATATTTTTTTAATACAAGCCAATTTAGCCAATTCACCATTGACATCATAATGATGTTTACAGTACATTATGGTGCTACTTTATCGCACTAGTGCGAAAATTTGCATATTACGTTACTGTGCCGAACATTTAAAGGGCCATATGTACTGTAAAACGTTGTACGATACATGTGCGAATAGGTAATTCGCAACTCGTGTCGATTTAAAACACTCCCTTCGGTCGTGTTTTAATTTATCGCCATTCGTTTCGAATTTCCTATTTTTCGCACTTGTATCGTAATGTACTCATGTTTTATCGTGCGTCTCGCTGGGGCCAATACATAATCAAGTAAAGTCCGACCAGAAATATATGTTCATTGTCAAGAGGGCGCTGTTATTCTCATGTATAGCATGACAGTTCCGTTTAGTATGAAAATTTTAGTTCCAATGAAATTCCGCAACATATTACTGGTCAGGCTTTACGGACAAGCAAGCAAAATGCATCAGTTAACTTACATCAGGTAACTTAATGACATCAGTTATTTTGTCCTACAAAATCTTCCACTGACTTACTGTATGGGAATTTCGTAACTCAACGAGAATTTACATATTTTTTTGTCTCTTACGAAATTGTATCATAATTTGTAAAAAAAAAAATAGCAATTTTTTTTCTCCTTACGTTAAGAGAAATTCGTGAGTACGTAGGTTTTATTACTGCTTATTTGTTTTATTACTTACCTTCTTTTTATCGGACTGTAATTGAAAATAATATTACTAATTTTATTATTTAACTACCATTATCTTTAAAGACCATCTAGACACAAATTATTTATTATAAAAATAATTAATTATTATTACGATTAGTCTTGCGATACAGCGAGGAAATGCTGCTAGCATCTACGGCACCATGCCGCAGGGGGATAGTTTTATTTTATTTTAAGACTAGTTTTATTTATTTTTAGATCTAGGTTTTAAGTTTTGTAGTTTAGTTTTTACTAATTGTTAATTGTGTATCAAATAAAATAAGAATATTCATACTGAATATTTATGACAATTATTATTACTAATTTTATTATTTAACTACCATTATCTTTAAAGACCATCTAGACACAAATTATTAATTATAAAAATAATTAATTATTATGTGATTATTAAAAATTTAGCGACATCAAAATTACCTAAGTAGTGTGCAACAAACTTTTGAAAATATTGTTTTATTTTCATAATGTTTCGGTCATAACCAGCTGACAATATTGTTACTATAACGGTTTCTGATAAGTTTAGTTATTTGATTATAATAAAACTATTATGATAATTTAAGTATAAAAACATAATATTGTCTTCATGAAATACAAAATAAAATTTGCGTATAATGAATTTTAAATTCAGCACATTATAAGTTTGACACTTACCCCTTTATTCATAAACGTGTCCTAAAGTTACGATGCCCCTAATAATCGTTTGTCCCTTTCCATCATACCAATACGTCGGAAAGAGACAAACGATTATTAGCGGCATCGTAACTTTAGTACACGTTTATGAATAAGGGGGTTATAAAAATATTCTACTAAAACTACCTATTATTTTGACGACCGGTTTGGCCTAGTGGGGAGTGACACTGCCTACGAAGCTGATGGTCCCGGGTTCAAATCCTAGTAATGGCATTTATTCGTGTGATGAGCATGGATATTTGTTCCTGAGTCATGGGTGTTTTCTATGTATTTAAGTATTTTATACATATTTATATATTATATATATCGTTGTCTAAGTACCCTCAATACAAGCCTTATTGAGCTTACTGTGGGACTTAGTCCATTTGTGTAATAATGTCCTATAATATTTATTTATTTATTTATTAGTATTATCATAGTATATGTGAGTCACTTACATTTAATGGTCCTGATAATTTTGATACTATCCCTTGTACGCCTCCCTGTAAGAAATGCACTTGTAAAATATCAAAACCAAGCTAAGGTGAAGCATCGTTAAACAATAAAATCAGAAATTGCGGCGCTTGCTTCCTTCCCGAAACCCGCGCTTATGCCCATAGCTCGCGCGTAGTGAATATGCTTTTTCGCTAGCTTATTCTATAAGGTAGTATGCGGCAACACGGGTTTTACTGTTTAAAGCAAAAAGAACAAGAATTAATCGAAAAATCACAACTATAGAATTTAAGTGTGTGTTTAGACTAATCTACATGGAAAATTTACAGTTTTGAATCGGTCTCATTTGCCGGTAAATTAAATTGTCTGTTTAAAAAGAGGCATCTTTGATACGATTTTCTTTGCTATACAAGTTAACCAATCGTGTAATGGCAACTACAGAAATAAAGTCGATGCCTTGAATACCCAGTTCACCAAACAATGCTTTCATGAGTTTTGTAATTGCTGAGATAAATCAAGATACCTGACGCAAAAATTTACAATTCGTCATCTTAATAATAAGATAATTCACCGTTTCTCACCCACACTGCGTTCTCAAGCCTCTATGTTTATGCCGTGGATGGTATTAAGCAAAAAGCGCGATTCCGATCTTATATCTTGTTACGGTTTTGATACTTATTTTGACGACCTTGGAGATCGCTTACACTAAATGAGGCATGTGAAATAAAGTGTAAAGAAATATACAGATAATTTACTGTACGAAAAGGAGTATTAGATATGTATTCAGCAAGATTCGTTGCCTAAACACGGTACTTGACTGAAAGCTGATTGTAAAAATAATATTATGTACTTGTGACAGATTTATATGTATTTATCGTTAAATAGTGTAATTGTGTATGTGTGTGTGTGTGTGTTCAATACCACAAGTACCACAACTAATTGTTAAAATAGAATCGATCTCCTGTTTTTGTGTTGTGAGATCAGTAGGGCTAAGATGGTCGGCTCTTTATTGTTTGTCACCATGCCTGTCACGTTCTAACAAGTATGTAAGCGCGAAAGTGACGGGCACAGAGACAGGTGATAAAAATGGAACCGTGCTGCCAACGCTAGATGTCATATAAAGATGATTACCAACCTTTCATAAGTACTTACGAGTTGTGCTACGGCATTATCTATGGCCTAAAATCAAAAGTTTAATTGTTAAAACCAAGTGTCCAACGTTATATGTACCCCTAGTGTAAATAAATTCGATTTCGAAACGTGACGTACGCGTTTGCGTTTAGTCTCATTTTGTATTGGATTTAGAAAGAGCGCGCCAAGCGGGACGTTTTGGAAACTCAAAATCCTATACAAAATGAGACTTAACGCAAACGCGTTCGTCACGTTATGATGTCGATCAAATTTACACTAGGGGTACTGTTCTCTTTGACGGCGCAGCAACTAGTATCACTTCTGCCAAAAATGCCATTTGTCAAAAAAGGACAACCATACTGTTGACAAGATGAACTTCAAACCAAATCGTAGCCATTTTGGTGGTTACACGGTTGTGTACGTGTGCGTTTTTAGGGATGTGAACAAGTCGATTTTAATCATGTTATACCTTGGGTTAAAATTGAATATGTCATGGCCAAAACTGTGGTAAGAGAAGACCGTTTATAGTTCGTGTCATCCACGATGACGCGTAGATTTGTCAAATCTACCCGTTAATAACATGACATTATAAGTCACGGCAAGCGTCTTCGTGGATGACACGTTCTATATCAGGTTGTCTATATTATACATATAGTAAGTATATTAGGTATATTAATTATCTACTTACAAGCTGAAACAGAAAATGTAGCATCAATATCATAAATAAATAAATGGGTAGATAAATTAATACGAGGAAGCCTCTGGTTACTGAATTTTTCTACTTTACTAATTTTTTAAATAAAATAACTACCCTTATGAATTAATTATAGAAGAGTTAACTGGAAAAATATTAAAAGCGAAATTTTGACATTCTTCCGCTTTTTAAGTTACACAAATACAATATAAGCTATTAAGTATTAAGATTTGAATTTGAATTGAGTCAGGAGGGGGGCTTTTAAAATTAAAAACTTATATACGTCTCACTATATGGTTGTTGTTGTTGCTTGTTATTAATACGAGTAAATAAATAAAAACCCTTTATTACTAAGATAGGGTAAAGTTATTTTTTCATTATATTATATTGCGCAACTCAGTTTGCCTCCAGGCAAAGGCCTCCTCTGAATCGCTCCAGTGGTTCCTGTTCATAGCCGCTCTTCTCCAAAATGGTCCCCCTGTTAGCTTTTTAGGGTTCCGTAGTCAAATGGCAAAAAACGGAACCCTTATAGATTCGTCATGTTTTCGTCTTCCAATCTGCACCTGTACCCCTAGTGTAAATTTATTCGATAGCGAAACATCACGAACGCGTTTGCGTTAAGTCTCATTTTGTATGGGATTTTGAGTTTCCAAAACATCCCGCTTGGCGCGCTGTTTATAAATCCCATACAAAATGAGACATAACGCAAACGCGGTACGTCACTTCACGCTATCGAATAAGTTTACACTAGGAGTTCTGTGTGTTATAACGTAACTATAAAAACTTACGTCCAGCTGAAATAAAAATATTTGTCGTTGTATTTAAATAAGTTGTGAACTGTTTTATCAAAAAGATTTAATATGGTCAAACACACACTTGTCAGTAGACAAAAGCGTGAAATTTAAATTTTCTCTCGGAGATTAACCATTTGCGCCTATATTTTTCACCAGCCCCCTTCAGGGTGAGCCGCCCGATGTGCGCCGCTTGCTGTGGCAGACCCGGTGCCCTCCACCAGACGTGTACGTGCAGGCTTCGGAGCAACAACCGCCTGGCCATAAAGAACCTTGGCCAATTTGGAAGTCCTTAAACAGACTCAGGTCCCAAGTTGGTCGCTGTAACCAATATGGCCAAATGGGGATTGCTCCGTAGCTCCTCGACTCAATGTACCAGCGACACAGCAACGCAAACCATGGCACATCTACTGGCGTGCCCCGCATGCCCGCATCACTGCTCGGAGCAGAAGGCCTACCGCGAACTACGTTCGACGTGTTGCCTCCCTGTCACACTTACGTACGAATTTACAAGTGCGACAGAGAGGCAACACGTCGAACGTGGTTCGCGGTAGGCCTTCTGGATCTGAGGGACGCGGTCAACACTGCTGCCTATTGGGCTTCCATCGTATAAAAAAAGGAACTGTAGGGACTGCGTCCTACATTCGCCCAAGCCTTAGATGATATTAAATAAATAATATTTTAATTTAGCTTTTCCCGCTATGCGCAATGTGCATTTTAGTTAATAGCATACGTAACTGTTTATTATGACCGTTATAGGGATGAGCTTGTAAAAACATCGTAATATAAGTTATCTGTTTCCTTCCCTTTGTCGGTACTTGCCTTTGTGTTAATCTCTCTTTGTTTTATTTCTTTGTCAGTTTCCGAATATTGTTAACTTTAAGTCATAAACTAATTTGTAGCCAGCGGGGTAATTCGTGGGAAACGTTAGGATTCGCCATGTGCGAAACCGTTATAGGTTCTGTACCGCTATTCCTATTGCGTACCTGATGCAAGGTTATAATCATCGGAATCGCGGAAGTCAAAGATAGTTCGTAGTCAGACGTCAACTCGACAAGTTGTCTCGTACCTATTATCACAGGTTGAGCTTGATATCGTATCGCTCCCTCGCGTTCTCTTGGTACCTATCTTTAACGGTCGAGCTCGCTTATATATCGCTCCCTACTTATTATTGTAATTAGAGTTAGTTTAGTATTGAGTTGTGTTAATATAGATTTATTATTGTTACCGCGTCTGAACTTTTTATTTGCAACAATCCCAACACCTAAGTACATATACCAAACACCACTGCCATAGAACCTCGACACGAAAAGAACAAGAAGCCTATATTTTTTTGAATTTATCGCCTTTATCTACTGATAGAGTGGATGTGCCAGAGTATAAAGTATTTACGATAAGTTCCTGTAAGTACCTTTAGGCCGTGGAAGAGTTTCTTAGCGAGCTGAAATATAAAGAGCGCTAGGTTATTTCTGTAAGTAGTAAAAAATTGTATTTTTATACATTTAATATGATATAGATTTAATTAAGCGCTGGTGGCTTAGCGGTAAGAGCGTGCGACTTGCAATCCGGAGGTCGCGGGTTCAAACCCCGGCTCGTACCAATGAGTTTTTCGGAACTTATGTACGAAATATCATTTGATATTTGAATTTGAATTCGGTGAAGAAAAACATCGTGAGGAAACCGGACTATCTCTAATCCCAACAAGGCCTAGTTTATATTGGAAGGTCAGATGGCAGTCGCTTTCGTAAAAACTAGTGTCTACGCCAAATCTTGGGATTAGTTTAGTTGTCAAGCGGACCCCAGGTTCTCATGTGCCGTGGCAAAATGCTGGGATAACGCGAGGAAGAAGGAGAACATAGATTTAATTAAAAAAATGCTTATTAATTTTACAACAATGAAAGTTGCAATGCAGCCCTCACAGCGCGTATTATAATATTTTTGTGAATATATTTTGAATTGAGTAAATAGTTCTTGAAAATTTAAAATACGCTTTTCCTTTTAAAATAAATCAATAAATATTATAGGACATAATTACACAAATTGACTAAGTCCCACAGTAAGCTCAATAAGGCTTGTGTTGATGGTACTTAGACAACGATATACATAATATATAAATACTTAAATACATAGTAAACACCCATGACTCAGGAACAAATATCCATGCTCATCACACGAATAAATGCCCTTACCAGGATTTGAACCCGGGACCATCAGCTTCGTAGGCAGGGTCACTACCGACTAGGCCAAACCGGTCATCCAAACTCTCTTCCCTATCAATCTCAATCAATGTCTTTTCTCTTTCCTATTCAATATTTACCTTTGCAACCTTTTGCACATGCCTCGGCTAGAAAATAATTATAATTTATGATATATATATTTTTTAATCATATTATAACAAAAACACTTCAATAATTCATGATAACGCACGGAAACTGTTTTTGCAGGTTCGATTTGAGGGCTGGTTGATGCTTAAATTTACCTTATTTTGTCGCATGTTTGGAGAAAAGCACTATATATGCCTCGGCAGGAACAGCAATTCGTGGATTCGTCTTCTTCGACGAATTGCCCTTTCCCAATCGAAACTCATTCACTGCAATAACTATTACAGT